>NC_090933.1:226218261-226521066 GCF_040938575.1 Ambystoma mexicanum | reverse complement strand
CCGCGAGAGTTCTTAGAACACTTTCAACTTGACAACAAACAATACGGACAGCGTCCTCAGAACACCCCCATTTTGTTTATTTACGAACATTTCCGGACACCGCGAGTGTTCTTAGAACACATTCAACTTGACAACGAACAATACGGACAGCGTCCTCAGAACACACCCATTTTGTTTATTTGCGAACATTTCAGGACACCGCGAGTGTGTCCGCGGACCGAACACAGATATCACTAATTTTTTATGACCTACTTTTTGGTCATATTTTTAAAAACTACTGGACGGATTTTCACCAAATCTGCAAAAGTACGCTTTCGGGCCAAGCCGCTACTCCTGGTCCAAATTTGGTGAAAATCCGTCCAGCGGTTTGGGCTGTAGGTGCGAGCAAATTTTTTTCCCCATTCAGTCTATGGGAAAAAAAGTTTTGGGACCCCACTATAACTTTGCCCCCCCCGGACGAATAATCACCAAACTTTGTAAAAAAATTCAGAGTGGGCTATATACTTTTTTTTGCAAGGTTTGATGAGGATTCATCCAGGGGGAGCGAAGTTATAAGCCGCCCAAAAAGTGCTCTTCCTATGGAAACACCAACTTAACCATAACTACATATATATTCACAATGGAAAAACTGTCAAGGAAATATATGGAATTGCAAATGATAATTGCCACCAGGATGGCCTAAGTGACTTGGTTTTCAGGGAATGAACAACTCAAATGGTTATATTATGATTCTTCAATGTGGCATAACCCAGAACTTCACATTAGAAATAGAAGTCTACATTGATAAAGTTGGATTACAAAAGGTATTTTAACAGTAGGCAATATTCTAAAAGAGGGTAGAGTATTAGAGTTTGATGAATTTAATGGAATTTTGGTCTGGGTAGAATGGAGTTGGACAATTTCATGGAATTAAGGTTGCTTTTAAATCTGAGAGTTAGCATTCTTGGTAAAGAATTAGGATCTAGCAAGAAATGTGTAAATTATTTGATGGGTCAGAACATAGTGGTTCTACTTATATGGAATTGATGCCCATGGAATCCGTACATTTAGAATCTTGGACAAAATTGAGAGAAGCTTGGTCAGAAGATGTAAACAGAGGGATATCAGAAGAGGAGTGGGTAAATTGGCTCAGAGTTGGCTCCAGAGCTAAGATTGACACATGTTTGGGGTTAATTCGACAATAAATTGTAGGGTGTCTTTACTGGATGCCAGTAAAAATGCACAAGTTACATTACATTGAGAACGATCTCTGTTGGAGCTGTGGAGGCAGTAGAGGAACATTATTATATCTACTTTTGAGTTGCTCGCCTGTATGTCTTTTTTGGAAGGTAGTTTTAGACAGAATAGATAAGATTTTGAATATTTCCTTTCCTAGGTCTGCAGCACATGTGATCTTACTGTTATGAAGTGGGAGATGCAAAATTGTAAAGGAGTATAGTGAATGGATTGATAAGGCTTTAATGGTTGCAGTGAGGTTGATTCTGAGAATTTGGAAGACTAGTAAAAAGCCTACTACAGAATATTGGATAGTAGATATGCAGATATGATCTAAATGTGTAAATGTATTACTGTCAAATAAGGATCATGAGGACCTATATCTCACATTATGGAGTCTGTTCAATCCTTTCTATGAATTCTTTTTGTTGTGTTGTATTGTGTTGTATGGGTCTTTGTTTATATTATGTTTGTCCATAGACAGAAATTTCAATTGTTATAAAATGCAACTATATTTGACATAATGTGATTACAATGATAGATATTGATACGTTATATTTCTTTATGTATCTTACAATGTCTACTTTAGCATTTGGACAATTCTGCAGAGTTTATATAATGTCAATGATATTCACATGTATTGCACATATAATTTGTTATAAACAAAAATAGAAAAATAGAAAAATAGTAATTGACACTCTAACTGGAGTTATATATGTGTTCTTTTTATAAAACTTGATTAAAGCAACATTGTGCTTCAATATTCACCATACTGGAATATATACTTTCTTATGAGAATTAAACAGGAAACAAAAGAATTACTTGATCAAGTGTCAAAACAGTATTATGTGACAAATAACAGAGCCTGATCTGTGATTAATCCATTCATTCAGTAATTCATCACTAGTGTCAAGTGTGATAACGAATATTCAGCATGAAGAAATCCTCATTTAATAATTGAAAAACCATTCCAGACCCCAATTGAAATGCCTGAACATCATTCATGGAAGTCAACACGTGTTTTCAAGTTGAAGGGGCAGTGCTACAGATAAGTTGCGAATGTTCACTGATGTCTGTCCAATGATTGATTAGTGTGAGTAAAGCCGCCCACGTATCATCAGGGTGAATGAATATGTGTTCAGATTCTTAAAAATGAAATGAATAATGTCACTACTGTGTGACACTACCTTGGTTCTATGTAATTCATGAAATACATTTTTTTAAGGAAACTTGTTTAGTCCAAAACGATTCAGAGAAAGGAGAAGAAAGGGTCTATTTTTACCCAGAATGTGGTTAGCAATCACACGCGCTATTGAAGTGACACAGAGGAGAAAACAAAACCAATGGCATTCACCGTAGTCCCAGATGGGAAACAAAGCTTGCATCACAAGCGACGTACTGCCAGCGTGTGCCCAGCACTACCAGGTATAGAGCAAGAGGGGAAACATAGACTTAGTCACCCAACATGTATCATAGGGCTATCTGTCCCAGTGTAAAAAATACCTCAATGTGATTGTGTTCCAAAGTGGAGCAATTATAGATTCATGGCAAATAAACAGTAGACAACACTCAAGTGTTACTGCACTATGCATTGGTATAACAAAAGGTGAAGTATATTGAAAAGTCAATGGAACTTGAGCTCGCTAGGTCTGCAATACAAATGGTGCACATCAAAACATTGCTAAACTGCACTATCCAAGTAAGCAGACCATTCTTAGAATATGGTCTTTGGTAAATGGAGTGGGTTAGAATTAACATCTAATGGGCCCTCATTACGACCCTGGCGGATTTTTTCCGCCATCGACGGACTTTCCGGCCATGGCGCAAAGTCCCTTTACGCCATGGCGGATGGCGGACTTACCGCCCCATTCCGAGGTCGGCGGGGCGGTAAGTCCCCATTGACCCATTTACCCTTCCCCATTCCCATTTCGGCCCCATAGGGCTCAATGGGAGTGGGGAAGGAGTTAATTACGCCACCGTAAAATACGGTGGCGTAATTAACACCAAGGTCCCAGAGCGCCATGGATTTTTCCACCCGCAAAAAGCGGGCGGAAAAATGACCATGGCGCTCCAGGAACTCGTAGTTGGCGGTAAGGGGTCCGCGCAGCTAACGCTGGCGCAGACCCCTTAGCGCCAGGGTCGTAATGAGGCCCATGGTCTTCAAATAAGATACTGGACATTTGTTCTTTCCTGATACCAAGTGTTGCTGAACGATGCAAAAGTCAGTGCTAGCATCAAAGAGGCTGTGAAGTAAATATAAAAAAAACCTGTCTGAGTTTCTAAAGAGCATAACGTGCCATGTATTAAGCTAACAATGAGGTCCAGCACACCATTTTTAGAAAGACTGCATTCTATTATTCCACAGATCATAGCCCCTTTGGCTCATTTGTGATTAATGAGTGTAAAGGGTGTGAGGTAGAATAAACTAACTCTGGTATCGAATATCAGTAATATATCAATGAACAAGACAGAATACCCATGGGTAATGGGTACTCCAGTCCCTTGCACACATGGGAATACTGAAAATACCTTTCAGTCAAAATTTGACATTAGTATTTCACCAAATCCTTACATGCTTTGTATTGATTCCCATGAATCAGTTATAAGAATTATATCTCTTACTCTTCAAATCAAAAACGATTTATTTCAAATTGTTCCAAGTTTTGTGTATTTCTGTCATACACAGTCAAACTTACACAGTTCTAATACAATAATTGGTATTTCAGTTTGAATTAATATTCATTCACATTTAAGACAAAGATACAAAAATTAAGTCAAAATAAATTGAAAATTACAACCTCTAGGTGTTTTGAGAGAGGTCTTTCTTCTTCAGAAGCAGAACAATTGTACATATGTTTAGATATAGTTTGGTTCAATCTTCCAGTACATTCATGTTCTATTGTAGAAATTGTTCCATATTCACACTTCACTGTGTCTGATATCTCAATCTTAGGTACCAATGTGAAGAAATGGGTACTTATCCTAGAATTTGGTAGTGGATTGGACTGTACAGGGTGAAATGTCACCGGTAATGTAAAATAAGGCTATGTTAACTTTCTGTAATGATAAAAATAAAATCATCTAGTATTATGTTGTTAGAACTCTAGGTATATTTACCTTGACATACTATTTGGATGTTGTCTATCAGTTTGAAATGATTCACTTCTATACAGTGACGGCAATGTCAGAATCTCATCTGTTTGTCATCCAAAGCGGGTTATGAATCCTAAAATACAGATGTTTTTGTTTGAGTATCTCTAAATTAACCTTGAGAAAACATCATTATTTTCAATACAATTTCCAATCATGTTGCTCACAAGATCGTACAGAACCTGTTCCTCTGTTGGCATGTGTCTACCTGAAAGCGTCAATCAATCCCATTCTTAGCCTGAAATGTTGCCACCCAAGTAAGAGAGTGTGCGCATTATGAGTGAGACTTGATGTTGTATATGTATGTTATGTTATCTTCAAGTCAAATGATTTACCAGTAGCAATGCTCCCCTACTGGATGACTGTCACTCAGGTAGTCAAAAAGTCCCTAGATCTTATCCTTGTCCTTTGGTGATTGTAGGGTATGTCCGGTGTCTATAAACAAGCATATAATTATGTCTAGCCATGTAAGTAACCAAAATGATCTATGTTCTAAGAACTGAATATCCAAATCTGTACACTTACGGTTCTTCAAACAACTTGCGTTCTTCTGTTCACGCTTCCTCTGTTGATGTGATTGAAGTTCACCTGTTGCTAAGCAACTGCGTTGTATGGACGTGACGTGCTACCCCATGTGACATGGCTACATCCTGAATATAGACTGTTGGGAAACGTAGTGCAGAAAGTGCCCAACAGTGTATTCTGTTCATTAAAATTTCAGAATAACATTCTGTAATGTTTATAACTATGTAATGACCGAGCGACTATTTGTATCTGGAGTCTCGATAATTATATCTAAAGTTAGCATTTTATTCATTTACTCCATTGGCTGCGAGTGACTCGTCACCCGTATGCCTTGTCTGCGTCTTGGATTTAGGATATTAGACGTTGTGATGTAGAGACTTCTGCATGGAGAGTACTGATAGTACCATTACAGATTTCAATTTCATCTCTAATGTGTCTAACCAACTAATTCTCTGTGATTTCACTTGTTCAAAATGGTAAGCACCATTATCTTCAATATTTGACAGACTGAATAAACATTGAGTGACATATCGAAACGGATAATAAATTGATCCTCTAATGTACACTCAACTCATTCACATTCATATAAGTGCATTGTGAATAGTGAAGTTTTACTTGCTTCAGTTTCGCTATTGTAGAATTATCGATAAGTGGACACAGTGTTGCTGACAGTGTAGTTGTAATCAATAATGTGACAGACATGTACCCGTTATTCCACAGAGAAAATACAATTAAAGATGTAATTCAAATACCATTTTTTTATAGACTTATTTAGCCATCATTATTTCCAAAAAGAACTCAATAGATCTTCAAACAAATTACTCAATCCTGTTCGTGGTGATGTATATCAGATGGAACCACATAGGACGTTCAATATATCTCACAACATCAATAACGTTCTTTATCTGATTTTACAATTGTAACCCTGTGAAATCCCCATTCTGACACTCTTTAGTGATTCGATTTTGTACAATAAAAATTTCAAGTATCCTCCTAGTGTTAACATTGCCTAATACTGGTCTTGTGCTTTAACTTATTCACACGATCGACAAGATTCATTAATATTAGAAAATTCACTGGGTTTCTGTGACCTTGGTTCAATGATTCATAGGAATACATTTAGGGAGAATTCTTCATTCATGCCACGTGGCTCTAGTGAGTCTAACTTATGAATCCAGAACATCTCTCTTCAAGACAGAATCTGTTGTAAATGACCCCCTCTTGGTGGTCTTGTGACGGTCTCTACAATCTCAAATCATAGTTCATAGATTGTATGATGTTTATTCCAAAAATGTCTTGCTACAGGAGACTTCTCATTTTTTGTGCGTATATTATATTTATGTTCAGAGATTCTTTCTTTGACTCTCCTAGTAGTTTGCCCTACATAGCATTGTCCGCATGGGTAGATGAGTGCATAGATTACAAATTTACTTTCACAGGTAGCATAGTCATGCAGTTCTATTTTATGTCCTGTATATGGATGTCTAATGTGCTTACCCTTCTGTATATTGTTGCAATGGCAACAGTTGAAGCATGGAAACGTACCTTTCTTAGGTCTTGCAAGAAACAGTTGTTTGGTCTTCTCTGTTCTCTATGCTTTTACAAAGAGAGTCTCTCTAATTCCTTCCCCGTGTCTATGCCATTAAATGTAACTTCAGGAACAGTGCACTAAGATGATGATCCAGTTTTGTGATTTTCCTGTTTTTTGTAAATATTCTTCTAATTTGGGGACTCTGTTGTGAGTATTGAGATAAATAGATCAGTGGATGATCTGTTTTAGCCTCTTTATGTTGCGGTTTGAGTAAATCTGATTTGTTCTTCAGTGTACAGTTGGTTGCTGCTTCCGATACGATTTGGTCTGGGAAACTCCTTTCCTCAAATTGTTTAATTTGATCTGCTTCTGCTGTTCTGTATGTTTCTTCTTCTGAGACTAGCCTCATTACACGGTAGGCGGAGAACCGTGGCGCTATTAGCGCCATGGTTCATGCTGGTAAAATACCGGCACCGCCTTGGTGGAAAGGGGAATTACCGCCCCATTCCAAGGTTGGCGGGGCGGTAATTCCCCCTTCCACCATTGCCCTTCCCCATTCCCATTTTTGCCCCATAGGGCATAATGGGAATGGGGAAGGCGCTAATTACGGCACCGCAAATTGCGGTACCGTAATTAGCTCCCTGGGTCCCTTTGCGGGTTGGTTTTTAACGCCTGCAAAAAGCAGGCGTTAAATTCCCCAACCCGCAAAGGGACCTCGTAGTAAGGCGTTAAGGATTTACCGGTACCCGTAAAATACTGGTACCGGTAAATCCTTACCGCCTACCGTGTAATGAGGCCCTATGGGTCTTATCCTTAGCAGCTGGCTGAGGGGAAGGTTATTTTTAAGTTAAGTTTTTCAATATTTGTCCAACGTAGGTCACTCACAGTGTGAGCTTGTAGAGCAAAGTGTTTCTGTTATTTGTCTCGAGAAAGATTGTGTCCTGATGCATGAGCGATGCTCTCACAGCCTAATGGAAATATTTCTACTGGTCTGTCCAATGTATATTTTAATGCATGGGAACATTAATGCATAAACTAGTTGCAATTAGAGTGGAATCTCAACTCCCACTTGACATTATTATGTTTTCAGTATTTTGTGGCCTTGGCCGAGTCACACGCACCACAACTACCACATGGATGGTGGGCCCAAATTTGCGGCAACCCTCAAATGTCAGGTAAAGTTAAGTCATGTGGTTCTGTGTACATAATCATCAATTTCTGTTTGAGTTTGCTTCCTCTTTTAAATGCAAAAAGAACCTTCTTGTTCCCTATGTTGTTTCATATAATAGGCCAGTTCTTTCTCACTTCTTGTTGAAGGAGTTTACTGTGGATACAGAAAGTGTTTACACAAGTAATCATGTCAGTCTGTTTTTCTCTTTCCTTGTTTACTAAGAGCCTGTCCCTGTGAGCGCGATAGGCTCTTTTGCGTGCAGTGCTGATAATACTTTTTGGATAGCCTCTGTTCCGCAATTTGTCCTGGAGTTTGTCAGCATCTTACGAGTGAGCCGCTCTGGAAAGAAGGTGCCGGTAACAACGTTACTGTTGCCTTCTTGAGACCGGCTCACTCCTTGTTTGCTGGTAGGGGCTGTGAACTACCATCAGGCCAGACCTGGAGGTAGTTCAGGCCCCTCCTGGCAACAAATCACTGAATCACTAGCACCGTCAATAACGGTGCCAATGTATCAGTGTTCCCATTCACATGGAGTTCTCTGGCACTCCATGGAAATAGAAATGTACCCTTCTGCTGCCACCCGTAATATCCCAGCACTACCGGGATTTCGGGCATCGAAATGGTAAACCGAGGTTATGACGGCAACCTTATTACCAGCAACCTCATCATGAGGCCTTATTTGTACAGTTACATTTATCACTTATAAATTGTCAAAAGGGTGAGGATTGTCTTAAATTCAAGGGATGACAACTCCCCCTGTCCAGCAATATATTTCTATCAGTATCCTTTGTGAATTTTCTCAATTTAAATGATTGTTATCATTCCAAATGGTTAAGTCAAGGAATTAAGGGGCCGATTCATGGAACAAACGTGCGCCGAAAATCTACGCGCAAGCAGGCGCAAGCAGGCGCAAGCGGAAAAAAAGAGGCGCACGCACAGCGTGCGATTCATGGAAGACCCTGCGCGTGTCTTCCTCGGGATGTGCGCCAAACCCGTGCATGGCGCACACGTCACTGCAACATCCCGAAAGACGTGCGCGACGCGCACAGTGAAAGCGCACAACCTCTGCGCATACACTAGAAAGTGGGCGTAACACGGGGCGTAACACGCGGAATGGGGAACAACTTGCGAAAACAAGGGCGTAACTGGGGATGTACTGCAGGGAAGCAGAGGGAACGCCCACACGCACCCGAACCACACGTATTCATGGAACCGAATAGGGCAAAGCCACGCACAGCGAAAGACACGCACAAGCCGATACACGTTCGCCACACGAAGGCAGGCGGTAGCGTCCCTGCGCATTACAAAAGTGGCAACATACAGCAATTGTGCGAGCGGGGCACGTGTATTTCGGGGGTTCGCGTGAACTTACTCACGCGATCGGGCCTGGGGGAGCGGGCTACGTGTATTACAGGGGTTCGCGTGAACTTTTTCACGCGATCGGGCCTGGGGGAGCGTGCTACGTGTATTTCAGGGGTGCGCGGGAAGTTCCACACGCGAATAGCCTGGGCGCGTGTATTTCAGGGGTGCGCGGGAAGTTTTACACGCGATTTCACCAGGGTACGTGTATTTCAGGGGTGCGCGGGAAGTTTTACACGCGATTTCACCAGGGTACGTGTATTTCAGGGGTGCGCGAGAAGTTTCACACGCGAATAGCCTGGGCGCGTGTATTTCAGGGGTGCGCGGGAAGTTCCACACGTGAATAGCCTGGGCGCGTGTATTTCAGGGGTGCGCGGGAAGTTTTACACGCGATTTCACCAGGGTACGTGTATTTCAGGGGTGCGCGGGAAGTTTTACACGCGATTTCAGCAGGGTACGTGTATTTCAGGGGTGCGCGGGAAGTTCCACACGCGAATAGCCTGGGCGCGTGTATTTCAGGGGTGCGCGGGAAGTTTTACACGCGATTTCACCAGGGTACGTGTATTTCAGGGGTGCGTGGGAAGTTTTACACGCGATTTCAGCAGGGTACGTGTATTTCAGGGGTGCGTGGGAAGTTCCACACGCGAATAGCCTGGGCGCGTGTATTTTAGGGGTGCGCGGGAAGTTTTACACGCGATTTCACCAGGGTACGTGTATTTCAGGGGTGCGCGGGAAGTTTTACACGCGATTTCAGCAGGGTACGTGTATTTCAGGGGTGCGCGGGAAGTTTCACACGCGAATAGCCTGGGCGCGTGTATTTCAGGGGGGCGCGGGAAGTTCCACACGCGAATAGCCTGGGCGCGTGTATTTCAGGGGTGCGCGGGAAGTTTTACACGCGATTTCACCAGGGTACGTGTATTTCAGGGGTGCGCGGGAAGTTACACACGCAATTCCATCAGGGTACGTGTATTACAGGTGTGCGCGATATCAACAGGGTACGTGTATTACAGGGGTGCGCGGGGAGCAGCACACTTGAATTGCACGTTTGGGTCCTCCCAGGTGTTCCCTCTACACCCTCCATGGCCCCTGCAGGTGGCTCACACCACAGGGGCCTACCCAGCACATGTCATGCAGGCACCCCACCCACCATGCCCATGCCCACCAGCCAACCCACATGTCAACTTGCACTACTCCCCCCCAACGCATGTGACCCTGCACCCCCAGCCACCAGGGGCAGCCTCCACCAGGTCCTCACAATCCCCAACACACATGCACGTCAGCGTGTAATACGAGGAAAGGGCCATGCGCGTAAGCGCGCGTGGAAACTGCACGTCCGCGTGTAATACGAGGAAAGGCCCATGCGCGTAAGCGCGCATGGAAACTGCACGTCCGCGTGTAATACGAGGAAAGAGCCTATGCGCGTAAGTGACGTGACGCGCGCGTGCGTTTCCCTCAGCACGGGTTAAAGGTGAGCGGGCCCAGCAGTTCGCTGTACGTGCCTTTCGTGGAGACCGACGTGTGTTGCTGCTTCCTGTTGTTTCGCGCGCCATCACAACTTCACAGCTCTCAAGGACGTATCTCTTCTTTTGGCGGGGGTATTGGCTACGCGTGTTTTTCTGCATCGCGCTAGTCAGACGGTGAGTCACACACGCTCTTTTTCCCACTGCGGGTGCCCCTGTGTATCGCACCAATTTTGATGTCATAGTAGCCTGCGTGTCCCACGCGTACGCGTTATTCGTGTTACTGGGTGCCACCGCGTACTGCGGGAGGTCCAATCCACGCACCTAGGCTGCAGGGTTGCGTGCACGGTTTTACTGCAGTTTTGGGGTGCCTGAGCATTGCGTGACCCGTCACCACATCACCGGGGTCACATACAGCCTTGCAGGTGCAGGGGGGCTGTTAACATCTTGCTTCCCACCCCCTTCACCCCAATTGCCCAGGTCAATTGTGGTGTACACCTCCCATTGGCACCACTCCATCTGTGCCAGCACTACTACATCTGTGCCATGGTTGGGAGGCCACCAAAGGTGAGGGGCGCCTCAGCTGGGCGTACTCCTCGTGGCGGGCGTGGTCGGCGACGTGGCCGTGGTGACCAGGGAGTAGGGGGACTCCAGGGTGTCCAGGGCAGCCACAGAGGGGGAAGAGGCAGGGGTGCGCTACTTGAGCACAATGTTGTGCCATGTGTCGGTGCAGCCATGCCACCACCCCCTGTGGTTCCGGGGGATGCAGCTCCTGCATCTGGCACTGGCACCCATATGACCCGGCAGTCCGTTCCATCGACTGCCATGGGCCTAAGGGTGGTGGTAGCTGCAGGTGCAGCTGTGGACACCGCCACCCAGGCTCAGGGTCTGCCAGCGCAGGCTGCGTTGGCACTTGAAGAGCCCTTGGTAGATCTCCAACAGGCCAGGGGGGAAACCATAGGGGCACGCTGGGCTGCTCAGACCAAGACACGTGTCCCTGGGGCAGTCATGTCATCTGCTGCCCCGAACAGCCGGGTGTTGGCAAGTGCAGGGGCAGATGCACCCAACAGCACCCCGGTTGTGAGCCTGCCAACCAGGACCGTTGCGGCCAAGCACCCTGCCACAGCTGATGTTGCTGCGCAGGGTCCATTAGTGGGCACCCAGCTGCCACTGACACAAGTCAGGCCTCTGGTCATCCCTCCACCTGCCACTCCCTTGGCTCAATCCACCGAACCCACTGGCCATGCTGGTCAGGGCGGCATTAGCCAGCCAGGGTCTGCGCCACAGTCCAAGAGGAGGAAGGTTGCACCTGCAGCACAGGCTGCGACCCCACACACAGCCACGACCTCCTGCACGTCGAGGAAGAAGCCTTTCTGTAAGCAGGAACTGGACTTCCTCGTGGACTACGTGCGGGGCCACAGCCGTGACATGCTAGTGGGTGCCAATAGTCAGACCACGGCTGCCCAACGTGACACCCACTGGAAGCATGTTGCGGAACATGTCAGTTCATTCGGCCATGAGGTGCGCACGGCGCAGGAGTGCAAAAAGCGTTGGAATGACATCAAGCGCAGCACTAAGGCCAAGCGTGCCTCAAATTACAACTTGACTCTGGTGACTGGCGGTGGGCCTGCACCAGAGGAGGAAGAACTCACTCCGCATGAGGCTCTCGTTGCGGAGTTCATACCACCTGAATTGGTCGAAGGAGTGGGAGAGAAGCTGGACTTTGATGCCCAGTCCAGTGAGTGTTGATGCGTGTTTGTTGAGGACGTGTGTGGTTCACTTGTGGGATGTGTTGTGCATGATTGCTGCTACATGTGACGTGTACATGGTTCTGATGTGTAAGTAATGCAATGCTAACGTCATGCATGTCTCCTCTGCCTGCATGCGGGACTCCATGTAGGCATGCTCCCTTGCCCCTCCTCCGCCACTCTGCACCCCAGTTCCACCTTTGCACTGGTCTGCTCCAATCTTGCCAATGTGTAGTTTCTTGTCCATGTGTCCTGTGTAGATGCTAACTTCCAGCGTAGAATCTGCCAGACATATGCCATGTCGTACAGCCTTAGTACTCGATGCAGGGTATCTCACTTGTACTGTGCATGGGTCAGATGTCCCGCAGGGACATGAGTGCCCATTCATGCTCCATGTGCATTGCACGCATGCCCCTATGTGTCCTTGACTGGATGATCACTGTAATATCAGTCCTTGGTTACATACATTGCCTGCCATCTCATCAGCCTTCCCATGTCAACTGTGCCTCAGTCCTGCGTTGCACACATGTTTAGGCTCTGACAATCTGTGTGGCTCACAGGCCTCAGCCTGTTTAATGGCCAATGACTCTGTCCAACTCTTGTTGTGTCTTCTTCACACGTGGGCGGCCTCCGGAGTTTCCATCATGTGTCCTGCCCACTGTCCCAGCATCATTTGCAGTGTTGTCATTTGAATCACATGAAGCTGTTGATGCCAGTCAACACTGCCTGTCAATACACAGGTGTATGGTCAGCCTTTTGATACCATGATAGGCATCCCTGCTTTGGTACTGGGGTGGAGGGGTGCTTGGCTTCTGGACATGGTACACATTGAATGCACAATGCACGTGATGTCTGATTTTGACATTGCACTGCCTTCACATTTCCTGGCACACACCATGTAGTGCTTGTACATGTAGGTAGTGAGTGGCGTACACATTTTCTGCACTGCATAGACCCACTTCCATGGAAACTGCCACCTTTCAACAGGTCTGATCACAGAAGCTATTCAAAGTAGACCCAGCATGCATGCCAGGTCATATGTTGTGTTTCACATGTCTGCCTGATGCCTTTGCTGTCGGTGTGTGTGTGTGTCGTGTGCTTCTGACATGTGTATTGACCTTTTCCCCTCTATTTTTCAGGTGATGACGCAATGGAGGCAGAGGATGGTGTTGTCATGCCAGACACAGGGTTGGTAACGCCACATCAACCCGGCACTAGTGTGGGTCGTGGGGTGGTAGGCCACGAAAACCCCCAAGTGCTGCAGTCCATCTTGTCTCTGGCTGCCTATGAGTCCAGCCTTGATGACGACTCTGACGTCTATGTTGAGTTGGATGACCATCAAGTCCATGTGTCAGGGGTGAGTGATTCTGATGTGGACACTCCTCTGTCTGCGACACCTGCACTGAGGGATCAGACAGTCTTGGTTCCTCCGCCCGTGGTGGATCGGGACGCAGGGTCACCCTCCACACCAGTCACTGATGTGCCTGGGACATCACGTCGACGGGGGCATGTAGTCGTGCAGCCGCAGGCGGTGCCAACACAGCGAGGACCCCCGGTCCTTGGGTCCCGCAGGGGTCAAGCCCGGCAACGCGGTCGCCGCGCGCAACCGCTGTATACTGAGTGGGAGCAAGACATGACTGCCAATTCCGAACGGCAGGGGGCAGCAATGGAGAACATCGCTGAGAGCATGGAGCGTGTGGCCCGATCTGTGCTCCCCCCTGCTAGGCAGGTGCTTCTCCAGCAGCAGGCGGCACGGTCCACGGCCCGCTCGCTCAGGCTGGGCATGGCGGCCTCAGACAGGGCACGCCAGGCTGAAATGTCGTCTCTGCGTCAAGCAATTGCTGCTCACGCAGAGGCGCACATGGATGCCTTGAGGGAGGAGTATGCTTCCCTCAGATCCACTCTGGGTGTCCTTATGATGTCCCAGAGGCAGCGGGCAGAGGAGAGGTTTGCACAGCTTGAGTGTACCATCTCGGCTGAGCTACAGGCTTGCCGGGAGGTGCAGCGGTTGTCCAGCCAGGCCTTGCAGGAGGAACTCCGTGTTACACGTGCTACCTTGCAAGAGGAAGCACGTGTATCACGGGAGGTTCTGCATGCAGACCTACGTCACATCGCCACACAGAACCAGGCTCACCCGTCCGGCAGACTTGCTGCCAACGAGGGGAAAGCTGCGGCTAGGCGTGGCCAGGCTACTGTGCCACGTTCTCCTTTCCAGGATGAGCCAGACTCGGACGACCATCTATCTCCCACATAGGTCGTGCTGTGCAGGCGTTGAGCCCATGGAGGTATTTTTTTTTGGCTCAGCATCATCGCATGTGGATGTTGAGCAGCACCCTGTACCTCCCCCTCCTGGGTGCCTCCCCTCCCCCCCGGGTCGTATGTGGCCATTTTTGATTTTTCTTCTAGTTTAGTTAGTTAAGTTTCTGTTTGATAGTTAGTTTAAATAGGTAATGTAGGTTTTCCATAGTTAGTGTAATTAGTTAATAGTTGAGTTAGTTTAAAATTGCTAGTCTATTGTGCTTTCATGTGACAGTGCGGTGCTTTGTGGCTTTTGAAGGCATCCACTGTCTGTTCCAGCTGGGCCCTTCATGGTTGTCTTGTGTATGTGTTTGCTGCTTGGGGTCCTTGACTCACATATGCCACTCCTGCCTCCCTTATCCATGGGCTCGCAAGGATGGTTCGGTGTTACAGCATTTTACACAAGGGCATTGGACTGTCATATCTGTGGCATGTCTGGTGCTGTGTGACTTGTGTTGACACCCCTAGTGGGGATGATTTAGGTGTCATTGTCCACTGTTCAGCTTTTGCTAGATGGGGTGTATCATGATTAATGTGGACATTGATTGCTATGCATTGTGTAGTATGTTTCATTTCTTTCCTGTACATGTGCTTGTTGCTATTCATGCTGTAGATAGTGTTCCACACTTTGTAGGTGAAAGACGGACTGATGGTGTGATTTGTGATGTGACTCTCTGACATGGTCAAGTAATGAGATGCCTGATGAGACACACACAGATGACTTTGAAGCATTAATCATGTGTTACATGCCCTTTCTGCAGGGGGATGAGCCTCCAGAGCACCTTTGCCAGCAGACATGTCCCATTGGACGACGGAATTCTGGACCCGTTTGTTGGTGCCCACATGCACATGTGTGCAGGAGCAGAGGCACAGTGATTGCAGACCCACATCCTAGTACTGCTGACATGTTCCAAGGAACTCCAGGCAAGGTGAGCATCACAGGGGGGCCACGACACAGCAAAGCTTGCACCAGGCGAGTTGCACATGCAGGCTTAGTCACAGCACTGAGGGTGAGTTTAGACGAATATTGGTGTTGAAGCACACAATGCAGCTCAGATGTGTTTGTGGACTGATGGCTGCTGATAGTAGGGTTGTCTGGGACACATGCAGGGGCAGTGGCACATACCCTCCGGTACACCAAGGTCCATTGAGCCACTTGTATCAACCATGTTGCCTTCCGAGACATGGAAAGGGGCAGCTCACAGGGACAAGCAGCAAGGGACATACTCGGGTGCAGTGCATGTCTTTTCCACGTACTTCATGATAAATGCACTGCCAACTTTGTTTCGGTCATGGTGGTACACAACTTGCTCTGTAGTCATGGCTTGCAATATGGGTCTGTCTGCTTACCCAGGGAACATTGCATGTTGTGTGAATTGTGACACATTGGTGTTCCATTTGCCACGCACCCAGCAGCGGCTGCCTTACTGCATTTACTGTGTATGACCCGTCACAGGGGTGATGTTATATATGGGTACGAATCATCAACCACAGATTGTCTGTTTGTAGAGTAGTCTGTTGCTATGGGGCATGTTTGGTGTTGTGTTTTTGTGCAATTGGCACGTACAGGTTGTTGACTGTGTCTCTCTTTGCAGCATTGCAGTGCTCCTGTAACCGGACCTGAGAGTGCGCAGGCAGGAGGCCAGCACTCAAAACCAGAGCTGAGTGTCTTGTTGTTTTTCTTACAAACTACTCTGCATAGGCTTGCTGGGGAGTGTACTGATGCATGGATGTATGTGTGGTTCAATTTGGTATGTTATTTTCTCCCTAATCACCAGTGATCCTATGCAATTTTGAAACCTGTACCCTCTACCCGGTGTTCCTGCTTCCCGTGCCTATCCAAGCAACGTTCCCTGACCCTCTTTCCCCACTGGGGTTGCGGATGCCTGTGTAAGCCCCGAACTTGCAGGCGCCAAAACCCTAGAGGGGGTGGTGGGTTCGTACCACTCCTGAGCCTGGAATACAGAAGGCCATGACAATGATGTCCAAGTCTGTTTGGATTGTGTATGTGTTCATGCAGGTTGTACATTTTCGTGCATTCCCTAGTTTCATGTGTCATTCCACCTCCCCTCTCCTGCCGCTCATTCCAGTCATCCAGTGTGTCAACACCTGTCCCGACTGCATATCCCTGAACCTCCTTCCCCACCAGGGTCTCAGGGGCCTGTGTGAGTTTGACCTTGCAGGCACCCGGGACATGGTGGGGGTGGTTGTTTCGTGGCACTCCCGCGCCTGTACAGGGGACCTGTGACAGTACACATCCATTCATGGTGCATCATCCTATGTCATGTACCACACATGTCTCACATCCTGTCGTGACATTGTTTTGCTGTGCTACCTTGGTTGTTGCATCATTGTGGTAGTACTTGGCCTTTGTGAGGTACTGCTACGTCAAGTCATCTACTGGAGGGTGTTTGGGTTCGTTTTTATGCCTTGGATTTTGTGTTTCGGAAATGAGTGTGTATTCAGAGGGTTCAGGCATCTTTTTACACACAAGGTGGGAGATGGTGACGAAGTGTAAAGGTGATCCTGTGGCCAGGTGGAATTGAGGTTTGGGGGCTCCATGACCCAGGTGCAGTTGTTCAGTGGGTCATGGTCATTTGTTAGGGAGGGGGGGTTGTTGTTGATTGTTGCCTTGCCATGCAGTGTGATGGGAACTCTGACATAGTAATGGTGGTATCCCATGTACATGTTGTGTTCTGCTGATCAATGCCTGTTCATGTGTTGTGTTTTCCTTTCAGGTGCGAGGGGATAGTTGAGGTTTGACATGCTGGGGTGTACACATGGTGGATGTTCACATGTGTTGTGTAGGGAACACTGATGGTCACTTGAGTGCACATGCATATGTGGAGTGCATGTCCTTGCAGAACCACACACTTGCACTCTGATGCACTACATGTACTCCCACCCTTGCATATACACATGTACACTGTTTGCCTTCTGGTGCCCACTGTGTCCCGGCAGCACATGTTCTGTGACCGATCATGGATCCAGTACATGCCTGATTTGATGTTTGACGTGGTCTGTCACTTAGATGTGATGCTCAGGGTGTGCATCACACACAATGGCTGTTCACTGTGCTGTGCGCTGAGCAGTGTGATGCAGGAGTAGGACACTGCACACATGAGCTGCAGTGTTGATTTTGCAATGCATGATGTGCATGTAGACAGGCATTCATTGTGATATTACGTCTACGACTGTTGTAATGCATTTTGAAATGACTTATTTTGGGTGGGAGGTTGTTGGTCTGTCATTTCATCTGATTCCGGGTCAGCCAGCAGTGTCCGATGCCACTGTGCATTTAGGACATGGCAATGTGTACCTTATCGTTACTGCATTGGTGTATGGGTATTGCGTGCCATGACATGTTGATGTTTGGGAGGGTTTGTGTGACATGACAGTGATGGCCATGGCCTGGTTTGCAGGTGTGTGTGATGCACACCTTGCATGTCCGTGTCATCCGCTTCTCAATGCAACTAGCTGGGGGTAGATTTCTCTCCGCAGCAGGGCCCTCCCCCTGGAACAGACTTCCGGCCTGACTTGAACTTGAGGGGAATCATCTCCAGTTCTGGAAGCACCTCATGTCCTTCCTCTTTGCTTCTGCTTACTCTCTGCCTCTCCCTTGCAGAATTCTCCACTGGAACTGCACAGGAGCTGCAACTGGGCCACTCTCACCGACCTTGGTCCCTGGCCCAGCCACTCTCCACTTGCACTGCCTCCCTGGCAACCCCTGCACTGCAGTACTGTCTCTCTATCCCTACAGCCCTCCCTTCCCAGCACTTGACTGCACTCACCTTTGTAGTTGCCACCAGGTGACCTATGTATTATTTTTTCGGGCTACTTCCCCTGTACTGGACTCCCCCCCACCCTTCCCCTTGCACTTTTCCCATTCCCCCTACCCCTGCACTTGCACGATCCCAATGACACCTGGCCTAGTAGTACCGTTCTCTGTGTTCCCTTGTTCCCCCCTCCCTGCCTCATTGCGCCTTGGAATACTTGTGTATGGCCCATATCATGTCATATGTCATATGTGTGCCTTTTGGTCACACAGGATAGCTTGTGTTTAAGTAGCTAGGGATGCAGACGATGTGGCACTTCCATGGCAACTATCTCAGGGTGGTAAGGTTGTGACAGTTGACTGTCTCTTTGTCATCATCGATTGTCACCTGGTATGTGCCAAGCCTGTGTGCACTCCGCAGGGGTGGGAGTTTAGGTGAAAAATGTGGCCACAAGCTGGGTCCGGGCTTGCTCGCCACGTGCCCTGTCCCCTCCCATGGGCAGCGCCTGTGGTTGGGGCTGTGGGGGCACCACCATGTCCACCGGGAAGCCCTGCCGTGTTGCAACATTGTGCAGGACACATGCTGCCACAATGATCCTGCACACTACTGGTGGTGCATAGAGTAGTTGCCCGCCAGAGCGGTCAAGGGAGCGGAAACGTGACTTGAGCACTCCGAATGTGCGCTCCACTATGCCCCTGGTTGCAATATGGGCGGCGTTGTATCTTACCTGGGGTGGTGTGGTGGGGTTCCGGATTGGCGTCATCATGTGGTTGCTCAGAGGGTAGGCACTGTCCCCTGGAGAGATGATAATAGTTGAGATAATTAGGGTTTGGATATTTGTCTGTGTGTGACTTGGATGCATGTGCAAGGGCATTTGTACTGACCTAGGAGCCATGTGTCGCCATGCTGCCCAGCTTCCAGGGCCCGGCTCAGGGCGGACATTCTGTATATGAAACTGTCATGGGTGGAGCCAGGGTAGTTTGCATAGACAGAGATGATGATTCCCTTTGCATCACATACGACCTGTACATTGATGGAATGCCAGTGCTTGCGGTTTAGGTAGATGTGCTCAATGGCCCTAGGTGGACGTAGGGCCACATGGGTGCAATCTATGGCACCGAGCACTTTGGGGAAGTGTGCCACCCTGAAAAAATCCAGGACAACGGCCTGCCTTTCTGCGGGTGTTCTGGGCATGTATATGTGCCTGCGGACTGAGGGGCGCGCTGTCATGATTGCCAGTACCTGGTGTAGGCAGCGTGACTGCGTGGCCTGTGAGACCCCCCCCACTATAACAGTGGTCCGCTGAAATGACCCAGTGGCCAAAAAATGCAGGACATTGAGCACCTTCTCCAAGGGGCTCAATGCTTGGGAGCAAAGGGTGGGGGATGTGAGGTCATCTTCCCACTCCCTGACCAGGTCTAGGATGATATGGGGTGGAAACCTATACCTGCCATAGACCTGGTCGTCAGGCATCCCAAAAAGGCTTGTCCGTGTTGCGAAAATGCGTGCCCTGGCTATTCTCCTCCTCCTGCGGTGTCCCACGATCAGTGCAGCGACAAATGGGGCATTCATCGTAGCTGTATATACGCGTTTGTTGTTTGCGCGCACTTTTATGCTGTGCGCGGGGACGCTTCCGCCTGCCTTCGTGTGGCAGACGCGTTGACGCCTGTGCACGTTTTTTGCCGTGCGCGTGTTTCCCGTGTTCGGATACGGTCCGAGTGTCATCGCGTGTGATCGGAGGGGAGTGTGCGTACACGCAAGTGGCCTGGGTACGTGTGTTCCGGGGTGCCGGGAACTTTCACACGCGATTGGTGGAAATCCACGTGTGTTCTGTCATCTCGTGCAATGAGGGAAACACCTGCGTGCGTCACGTCACTTACGCGCATAGGCCCTTTCCTCGTATTACACGCGGACGTGCAGTTTCCACGCGCGCTTACGCGCATGGCCCTTTCCTCGTATTACACGCTGACGTGCATGTGTGTTGGGGATTGTGAAGACCTGGTGGAGGCTGGCCTTGCTGGCTGGGGGGTGGGGGTGATAGGAGACATGAGTGGGGGCCTGGTGGGGGCTGGCCATGGTGGCTGGGGGGTGGGGGTGGTGGGAGACATGGGTGGGGGCCTGGTGGTGGGTGCCCCTGCACTGCTGGGGGGTGGGGGTGGTGGGGGACATGAGTTGGACATGGGTGGGGGCCTGCTGGCAGGTGCCCCACAGTGCTGGGGGGTGGGGGTGGTGGGGGACATGAGTTGGTGTTCATTAGTTCAAGGAGACATGTGCCTTTGCTGGGGGGCATGCCCATGTTGGGTGGGCTGCCTGCGGGACATGACCAGGGATGCAGGGTAGTCCCCTGTGGTGTGGGCTGCCTGCAGGGGCCGTGGAGGGTGTACAGGGAACACCTGGGAGGACCCACACTGTCAAATCACATGTAGGACTCCCCGGCACCCCTGAAATACAGGTACCCTGCTGAAATCGCGTGTAAAACTTCCCGCGCACCCCTGAAATACACGCGTCCAGGCTATTCGCGTGTAAAACTTCCCGCGCACCCCTGAAATACACGCGCCCAGGCTATTCGCGTGTGGAACTTCCCACGCACCCCTGAAATACACGCGCCCAGGCTATTCGCGTGTGGAACTTCCCGCGCACCCCTGAAATACACGTAGCCTGCTGAAATCGCGTGTAAAACTTCCCGCGAACCCCTGAAATACACGTGCACAGGCTATTCGCGTGTGGAACTTCCCGCGCACCCCTGAAATACACGCGCCCAGGCTATTCGCGTGTGGAACTTCCCGCGCACCCCTGAAATACACGCGCCCAGGCTATTCGCGTGTGGAACTTCCCGCGCACCCCTGAAATACACGCGCCCAGGCTATTCACGTGTGGAACTTCCCGCGCACCCCTGAAATACACGCGCCCAGGCTATTCGCGTGTGGAACTTCCCGCGCACCCCTGAAATACACGCGCCCAGGCTATTCGCGTGTGGAACTTCCCGCGCACCCCTGAAATACACGCGCCCAGGCTATTCGCGTGTGGAACTTCTCACGCACCCCTGGAATACACGTAGCCTGCTCCCCCAGGCCCGATCGCGTGAGAAAGTTCACGCGAACCCCTGGAATACACGTAGCCCGCTCCTCCAGGCCCGTTCGCGTGAGAAAGTTCACGCGAACCCCTGAAATACACGTAGCCCGCTCCCCCAGGACCGATCGCGTAAAAAAGTTCATGCGAACCCCTGAAATACACGTAGCCCGCTCCCCCAGGCCCGATCGCGTGTAAAAGTTCACGCGAACCCCTGAAATGCACGTAGCCCGCTCCCCCAGGCCCGATCGCGTGAAAAAGTTCACGCGAACCCCTGAAATACACGTAGCCCGCTCCCCCAGGCCCGATCGCGTGAAAAAGTTCACGCGAACCCCTGAAATACACGTAGCACGCTCCCCCAGGCCCCATCGCGTGAAAAAGTTCACGCAAACCCCTGAAATACACGTAGCACGCTCCCCCAGGCCCGATCGCGTGAGAAAGTTCACGCGAACCCCTGAAATACACGTAGCCCGCTCCCCCAGGCCCGATCGCGTGAAAAAGTTCACGCGAACCCCTGAAATACACGTAGCCCGCCCGCTTGCCGTGCTGGTACAGGGTTAGCGCAGCCCTTTGCGCTGGATTGGGGATTTTGATGGCTTTTCCCTGCGCGGAAGGCGTTCTTGGGGGCGTAACTGGCGCTGCTGCAAGGTCGCTGCGCCACTGTGCGCCACGGCTGGTTTTGGTGGCTGGAATCCATGAATACGCTCTGCGCGGAAATGGGTTTTGGCGCACGCGGCTGGCGCAGGGATTCGCGCGCGCACACTGTGCGCCAGCCGCGTGCGCCACTTGTGCGCTGAATTCCATGAATCGGCCCCTAAATGTTGTTGTTGTCAAATCAAATTGTGTGGAGAACTGGATGTGTGATGTACAAGTGTTCAACCATTAAACAAACACAGGTAATTCCAAAATAGAGCCTTCCTATACCATAATGACATCATCTGTGTACCAATTCCATAACAATATTCTTGACTTATGTTGGTTGCATCGTGTAAACTTGTTTTAAAGTAGAGATGGCCATTCTCTCTTCCCTAGAGATATTGGGAATGGTATGCATTTTGCGTTTTTCAATTTTGTCAACCTCTGCCCAGATTCAGTTTATGAACATAAATCTCTCTGGGGACATCGGGTTGGCAGGAGGGCAAAAAGAAGGAGGTGGTCTAGACCTGCATTAATGTCTTCTTCACCACATTCATGATTTTTATGGTCAATTCCAATTTTTCTCAAGAATTTAGATATGTCAATCCTCATTTGGGAAAAGTCATTCTGGGATATCGGGACAAATGAAATACCTTTTTTTTCAAGAGGTTCTCTTCATGGTGGTCAATTCCCTTGAAGATAAATTGAACAAAGTTTATTTTTTATTTGTATTTATTTATCTGTTTATGGTTAGACAGTAACCTTTACAAAAGTTTAAAACACAAGATGAGAGGAGAAAAAAAACAATAAATTTGATTTGCAAAATACTATCAAAAGAAAAAATGAATGTCTCTCCCAACTGTAAAACCATATGTTTTCTTTCACTAATACAATACATGTACAAAAGTTAAAATAAATAAAAATCAAATCATTTAAGAGTATCAATATGCTAAGTTGTTCTAATTTCCAATTTCAAAACATAATATTACAGTACCCGCATAACCTAAGGTTAGTATTTATAGAAACACAAAGCACATATAATACAGAACTTAAACAATTAAATAAAGCGGCTAGAACAGACAAGCCCACCTTAACAATTCTTCTGTTTTGCTTCCCCCAATTTGCAAGTATCAACCAAAAACCTTACAACCGCAATCTGTAAATTGACTTTTTTGCCATGCAGCATGTCCATCCATAAGAGGTTTAGGTCAACACACTCAGTATTGTGAACATTTTTACTGAAAATACTGATACGCTCAGATCTTAGGGCAATACAGACTATCAATAAGTGGCTTATTGTTTCCGGAGTGTGTGCCTGATTACAAAATCTGCATGCAGAGGGTTTCCCAATCCTCCTCTCTCTTATGTCCTTGATTTCTCCCGTCTCCAGCACATTGAACCTGAAGTGCATGACTTCCTGTCTCCAGAACCTGTCCCGAAATTTAGATAAATATGGCTCAATGACCCCAGCATTTTTATAATGGGCTACAAGGTGACCATAAAGTTTATATTTAAGTATTTTCTCCACCGTGTTATTCCAATCTTTGAACTGTAGTAATTTTTTTACCTTCAAGGGGTTGAAAATAAGAAATTTACAGGGGACGCCAACATTTTCCAGGATGTCATGGCATTCAGTTTCCATTCTTCTTAGATAGGTAGAATCCGGAGGACCATTACGTAAACCGTTCCCCATCATTTCATACAGTGTTGTTTTCTTACAGGTTAGTAACTTTCTATATAGAGAGAGTTGGTGCCATTCTACAACACTTTCTAAAGAGACAAGGCCTAGCTTGTAACTCACAACAGCTAAGGGAACAGATTTTGGTAAACATTTTAGAACTGATTTCAAAATTTTAGATTTGTATTTGAATAGTTCCTCTCTACACAAGAGAGGAGCAAGTTCCAAACCACAGCGAAACTGACCAACGACCTTACATTTATAAAGGCACAGGCACGCCAAAATGAATATTTCCCAAACCTCTGATCTATTTTCCACAGTTGCGCAATCATGGGACTGACTTTCCTTTCCAAAAATTCTCGATAATTGATCTTTTTTTAATCCCCAAAAATAGGGTAACCTAAGTATCTGATTACCGGCCTGACTGCCAATTTTTCATGATTTAGAAACCAGGAATATTTTAGAAGACTTCTTCTCTCCGTCAAATGCACAATTACAATTTTTTTAGTATTTATGTTGAGTGAGTTATCTGTTGTATATTCTCTAAAAGCACATAAGAAGCGATGCAAACCTTTCGGGTATGATCATACAACATTACGTCATCCGCATACACCTTCTTCCCCTCCACCATAGGGGAGGCAAAGTTGGCTTTCTCCAGTTTTATGCTTACATCAGCAAATTAAAGGTTAAAAATTGCAGGGCAAATATGCACCACTGTCGTAGACCATTCAGGACTTGGATAGACTGGGACAAAGTTCCAGAACTGTACAGGCAGATTTTATTTCTAGAGCCCTCATGTAACTGATAGAGGACTGATAATAAATGCATGGGCATCCCCATAGACAGAAGTTTTGTTCAGAGTTTGTTTCTATCAACAAGATCAAAAGCTAAAGAAAGATCAATTGAAGCTACATATATTGGCAAACTCTCGTGCCTCCATGCCTTCTCTTGCAAGATATTTAAGAGTAGGCCACTTTTATCGGTGCCTACATTTTGCCTGAAACCGAACTGAAAGATAGAGAGTGGATTATCCCAGTCTATCCAGTTTGAATATGCCCCAGAAATAGGCCAGCAAAGATCTTTCAGTCTGCATCAAGGAGGGCGATAGGTCTGTAGTTGGAAGTGCAGCTCCTATCGCCCTTCTTATAAATGGGCACAATACACAATAAATGCCAGCTTTCGGGAATACATCTGGTCACAAGTATATTTTTGAATAAGATGTAACATATTTTTTTCAATAATTCGGGGTTTCCTTTATAAACAACATTGGCTAAAGGGTTATAACCGGGAGCACGAGAAGTAGATGCTCCGCAGATCAGATTTTTAACATCATCCTGCGTGAATGTGATATTGCACGAGGCATGGCGGATATGGGTGGGTAGAGTCCATTCCATTTTCAAAGGAGAGTAGAGGGTACCGAAGTACCCTCCCCAGGATTTCTCCAAAATATTGACTGTTTGCGCCATAGTTTGAAACGCAGCTCCCTTGTTAATCAGGGCCCAACATTTCTGAGACGAGGTGTCCGTGAGAGCTGTTAACATGTTCTCACAGCCCTCTGGTGCAGGGAAGCACAGAGATTCTTCAGTTGACTTTTCCACTTACTTTTCCCGATTGTGGTCAATTCTAGTTGGGCCGCCTTCGACAGTGGTAATTTACAAATGAGTCTAAGCTCCCTATTTCTTCAATTTTTCATCTCATTGGCCCCTTCACAGAAAGTGTGTCTGTGTTTTACACTTGGTGTATTTGATTTCCCTGTGCAAATGGCCTTCTCCATTGTAGTTTCCACGTAGTGATCAAATACGTCATGTCTATACAAGGTAATCTTTTGACTAAATTCGGATGTAATGAAATCATACATAAATAGCGCATTTGTTTTCATTACATGTCCTTTGTGCCAGGAGATTCTATTGCGAAATCTATTAGATTCCAATATGGGGGGGGGGGGGGAACTGCGCACGTTTAAACACCAACATCTCAAAAAGAAAGGACGGTTTTAGGATTTTACGATCACTTTTCAACATGTGTATAAGGGGAAATGAATTTGCAAAGTCAAATAGAGTCTTAGTCACAAACACATAGTCGATAATCTACACCAGCGTTCCATTTGTCCAGGTGAAAGGATCAGTGGAAACTGCTAGTTATTCATTAGCACAAAGCAGTTCCCAGTCTTTAAAGACATGATACCACATGTCTCCTTGTAGTTTTTTTTCTTAATAATCCTTTCTGGCAGTTGTCAAAACCGCTTGCAGGTAGAACTTCAGTTGAGCTACCCGATGCCACATCCTTACCCCGATGATACATATCTCTGAGTTCGAATCACCTGCAAATATAATGTTCAAACCTATACACAGTTCCTGACACACTAAAATAACATTGTTTATTTGTCCCGGAGCCTCCTTCAAGTTTTTATCTGGAGACCAATAGATATTAATAATCAAAAAGTGTGAAAGGAAACTTCCAAATTTTACGCCATCAGTACCTCAAGGCACCCTTTAGAGAGATTAAAACGTGTGATTGCTTTCCCCTGAATATCTGTTCTAACTGCAACTAAAAGTCCCCCTGACGCTCTTCTTTTGGAGTTTTTTACGGTACATTTTTGAAACATTATAAAGCCATCAATTGAAATAGCTGTGGTTGACCAGGTTTCTTGAATGCATAGAAACGAATATCCAGAGAGGATTGAGCATAGGTCTACAGAATTCCTAGGAACCAAGATCACCTAGAATTCTAGAACAGCAAAATAAAATCTAAGGTGTTCTCTTTAAGTCCCTGTAAGTTGGAGATTGACTCTCGTTGAGTCTTGAGTCAGGGCTAGCCATCTCAGGTCAGGGTCATTACTTGTCCCTGACAGCTGATGGGGTTCCCTTCGCTGCTCCATGGTGGAATTAGTAGTTCCTCTTAAACCCTCCGAAGGGCCCCTAAACCTTGGGGTCAAATAGCCTTCATGATAGTTTAGTAGATAATACCTGAACGTGTTGAATGAATCTGCTTTAGAGAGCACTAATTCATATATAGCACGAGAATGGAAAACGATCCATACACAGTCATAAATTTTACATCCCCAGATGAAACAAGAGAAAGACTGGGAATTTCACTAAACAACGACAGAATCCTCAATCGGTTCAGGGAGTGGGGACCCCCATACAATAACATCAAATGCAATGCAACACTCAAGTCATCTGGGTAATGGGGCTGTCTCCACAATACATCCTCAGATTCCCTATTTTGGGGGATTTGTTGGCCTCTCCCTTCTTGTAGATTCCCCCACCCCTTCAACTCTCCCGTCAAAGCGTCCTCCTCGCCCTGCTTGATTACCAGCAGGACTTCTGCTGCGTGCTTGGGTCCCGTCTATGTGGTTGGTATCCACCCGCCCCAGAGAGCTGTGAGGGAAGAAACTCTAGTTTATCCCTAGTTTGTGACCAAGTGTTGGATAGAGTATTACTTTCATGACTCTGGATATTATTTTGTACGTTACGAACAGATGTGGCCATCCTCTGCAGTTCCCATCCCCCTCATTCTTTTGACAAGGGCAGATCTCGTGTGGGAGCCCTAATCTCAATATCCCTCAGATTTTGTAGGGGTTGCCTACTTTCTATTGCATGTGGGTAATGAGCCAATCTGGCCCCCTCCTCCTCGTCGTTGTTGCTCAATGTATTCCTCAATGGTTGTAAATACTGCAGGGGCACAGTGTATTTGGGGGAGTTGCAAGAGATTAAGCAATGATTGTTGAACAAGAATTGTTATGTCCTCTGCAGGTGTGAGTTTGGTCATAGTTGGTACATGCTCAATATCTGACTCCACCAAGACTTTCGAGTCCCCATTGGTTGTAAATATAATGCTAGGTACAGCAGTTATATTGGACCTAGGATTTCGATCTGCTACTATGGTCATGGTGTTTTTAGTGCTGATTGTAGAGAGGATCTTGGGGCTAATCACACGGGGCTACTCTGTATTCTTTACATTTTTAGTGAATAGCTGGTGAATACTCGCACCTTCTTTAGTTCCCACAGCTTATGTAGCTTCAAGATTAGTAAGTGTATTTTTATTGTTATTGTTTTTTTTATAATTTTTTTTCTCCTTTTTTTCGCTTGTGATTCATGGCCTCTGAGAGGGTGTCTGATGCTTCTCCATACCCTTCCCTTATCCCAATTACTTCTAAATCAACAATTTCTTCAATGATAATCACCTCTTCTTCACATTCATGTGAAGCGGCGACTTCTTCAATTATCATGTTGTGCCAAGATCTTCGCAAGAGTTTTTTTCCTCCCTTCTCTATCAGCGGCCTTAAATTCCCTTTTTCTGTTCCTTTCCTTCCTTGGAAGAACATCCTTCACACCTTGAGAGTCATTTATCATGACAGAGGCCATCCGCAGATCACATTCTGGGAGGGCCTTGGCCACCTCCACGATCGCTTTAGAACGTCCAGACTGAGTCGGAGGGAGACTTAAGGATGTCTGCCTGCGGTATTTGTGGTGATTCTAGGATGTCACCCTCTTCCTCATTTACTTGTTCGCTCTTTTCTAGGGACTTACTCGCAAGCAGGCCCCCCACCAACCCCTTGTTGCCCCAAGTTTAGAATTTTCAACAGAACTGCTAAGATGGATTTCAAACAGACAGTGTTTCCTCTCACCTCAGTCAGAATGTCATGTACAATACTCTTCCCCGCCATCCACTCCTTATATTGGCGAGGAGTTTCCCTTCCCTGAGCTGACGGTACTCCCTCCTCTTCTCCCCCAAGCTGATCCACAACATGCTGGGAAAGTGCCATTAATGAAATTATCCCTTCCAAAAAAAACAGAGAAGTATCTATGAGTGAGCTATCGCAGGCATTGGCCCCAGGCATTTCATCAGCATGATTACAATGACTATTTTCGTGGGCAAGTAATACTTCTCCTGAACCCTTTAGAAGAGGTGAAACTTCCCCTCCCCCCACCCCCAGCATTGTACTATCCGTAATTAGGGGAGGAGCAGCAGGCAACCGCATTGCCAGGGCCCGCCATAGTGTATTTTTTACTGGAGAGAAAACAAGAGGTGAAGAGAGGATATCATCATACATACCTCCCCACCCCCGACCCCCCATTAACCCAATTTTGTACGGAGGAAAGGTGTCATACCACTAGATGAATTTGAAAAGCCTTTACCGCTGAATGGGCTTGCACACTTTCACTCTGTAGTTCACGTGTTATTTCACGTTATTTCCCTTCCAATGGGTCCGTGGACGTAAGAATGTTAGGGTGTGGTTACAAGGTCTCTGTCTAATGTGTCTTATCAATTACAGTCCATTTCGTACACAAACAAAAATATTACACAGAATTTCCCAAACATGTACTGACAGCATGTAAAACTAATGTAGATTGTCAGTTGCAGTCCAATTCATACACATGTAAAATATTGTGCTGAATATTCCCAACAGACAGATCTAAGTTTGAAATAAAGGGCTCTTAAAGCCTGGCACTTACTTCCCCTTGGGAGACCATAAGACCACACTTTGAATTGATAGGTGCAACCAACTTCGTTATACACATCTCAGGACTCACACCAAAGCGCACAGGTCCTAGCTAGCCGCATATAGGATATGAACATCTGAAGCCCGCCTAAGCAAAGCGGAGAGTGACGCAGCCAAAGCACCACAGCTGTCAGCCATCAGCCACTTCTGCTGGCACTTACACTCTGCATGCGCGCTAGTGCGCGCACATGGCCATATTTAGGTGGATTCACGCTGGGGCGGCCTTCTAATAAATATAGCAAAAAGAGCAGTATTAGTATTTAGTATGGACTCCAAAATGATGTAAGTTCTTCAATATAATATAGGTGTATAGGTGTACCAAAGTCCAAGGTATGAAAGGCTTCAAATAGGAACTATATCAAATTCGCTCGGTCCGGGTCTCCTGCAGCTGTCAGTCACTTCTGCTGGCACTTCCAATGTGCGCGCGTGCTAGTGCATGCGCGCGTCCTTATTTACGTGGATTCACGCCATGGGCGGGCTTCAAAGTCCAAGGTAGGAAAGGCTTCAAAGAGGAACTATATCAAATGCGCTCAGTCCATGTCTCCTGCAGCCGTCAGCTACTTCTGCTGGCACTTCCACTGTGCACAGTTTTCATAGGTCTGTTCTTTCTATCTGCTCACTCCCGCCTGGTTTGTATTTGTGTTGGGGGTAAGGACTGATACCACATTTTTGTCTGCTCTTTCTTTCCTTGGTAAATAAATGCTGGTTACTCCCATCAAATTCAAATCTCTCCCCTTGATTTGACAGACCTGCTTCTGCTTCTATTGTGTGTTTCCCCTGTGGTTGAGCTCTCACTACTTCTCTCAGATGTCTCAGAAAAAGTAGCAAATCTTTGTTTCGGTCAATAAGACCCATACTGATAAGGTCAGGAAGTGTAATATTGTGTATCTTCAAGTTTTTTTATTCAAGGTATCAATCCTGACATTTTCAATGGCTGAATTGATCCCATCTATCCTTTGTTGTGCATCTCGAATGGTAAGGCTTTCTATGAATTGTCTGGTTATGTCTTCTAACTCAGCCGTATATTTCACTGTCAGATGCTGTCTTGTCCAGACAATGAGGATTAGCCAATTCCTTGAACACCCATTTCCCACACCACTAAACTGACTTACAATCTGGGGGTCATCGTTCTGGCATTCTGTATGATTGTAACTGAACCAGGACCTCAGGATTCGTCTGAACACTGTGTTGAACTGATGCCGTTTTTCAGCAGTGTTTGAAAACACTTCATATTCAGTACATAGTAATTCCTAGACTTCCTTTTGCTGCAAACAGGACAGGATAGGGTATTTTCCATTGTTAGGCCCTGAAAACAGGACAACTGCCATAGAGGAAACATGTCATGGTTGTCTTACTATTCATGGATGACCAGACCTGAAGGGAACTCCAATTCTGCAATTGATTGAGGTGGTAGGTTTGGAATGAAAATGTTTCAGGCATTCTTGGCCAACTTGTATGAGACTCTTGTAACCGATTGAAGTATTTCATAAGTGGCACTCCATTTTCCAGAATCGTATTTCTTTAGTGAGGATCAACACCAGACGTCATGCTGGGATAGGGACATTCTCAAACTCATTCCCTTGGTGTAGTAGGATTCTTGGATTTGTTGTGCTGTGCATAGGTTTTCAGTAGCTTTCTCTTGGATGGAATGTATACATGCATGTAGGTCACAAACATAGTTCACAGGTATTTCTGGTCTTGGCTGTCTAAGAAGGTACCCAGGTACCCATGGTCTGCCTGTGATGCAGCCTGGAAGCTCTGTCCTTCTAAGCCCAAACTCCAGTCTGGTTTTAACGTCTTATCCCATCAATCGCATTTGTATTTTTTTCAATTCCCTCCTTTTTCTGTGGTTGTTTCATAAAGAGTGTGGGGGATTGGCCATCCCGGGCCTCATTCCGAGTGTGGCTGTCCAGAAACAAGGGTGCTGGTAAGCTCACCTGCACCCTTGTTTCCAACGGCCACACTGCGATTCTGCCTACATGCGTCCTAGTGCCAAGTAGGTCTGACCCTGCCAGGCGCATCGGCCCCGGTAGGTAGAGTCGTCACTGAAGCTCAAGCACCATTAGCAATGGTGCCTGGTGCTTTCATTTTCCCACTCGCACAGGAATGGGGAGTTACCGGACAACATTCTGGTTCCAAAGCCAGGTCCAGACTTTTCAAAGGCTGAAGTGATGTAATGGCCTCCTTAAGGGCGAATCTCTGATGTTGTCGTACCCAGTACAGTATGGGCCCCGGCAAAGCTGTCGCAATATTTCAAGGATGATCTTATCCACCCCACCTAACATAAGTAGTGGTTGGGGTCTGTAGTCACTAATTACCAGGTCTTGGATTTATTACAATTGTCAGGGCATCTCACTAGTATTCAGAACAATCTATCTTTGGTGATAGCCTACCATCGAATCGAATTTTAGTACTCTAGCACAGCCTTCTTGCCACTGATGTACGTGTGTCATCCATAGGGTTGACTGATTAGTAGGTTTTCTACATGCTGCCTGTCAACTATGATGCATCATACTGCTCTAGGTCTCTTGAGGTACATTAGGATTTCCTGTTAACTCTTTCACAATTTGAAAAGAACTACATTGCATCCTCTCCTGCAGTGTACATCTGGAGGACCAATACAAGTATATCTGGCTGAGTCCAGATGGAGGTGATGACTTTGGTGAGTTGTTTGAGGGCTTCTATATTTTTCTTCTGGGATATAGTTTGTCTGGTCCCTTGCCGATGTATTGCTTGCAGAAAGAACTGGAGGTCTCTTTGGGGTCTTTGGTCCCGCAGCTGTACATGTTGTCCAATGTTTGTTGGCCATCAGCCAGTACCCTAATCAGGGCATCCATGGCACACACAATCCTATTGCTGACACCAATAGTCAGAGGAGTGTGGAAAGTGACAGATAGGGATTACCTATCTGCTGCTCAGCTCAAATTTTGTTGTGGTTAAAAAAAAGAACATAAAATGGCCTTCAAGTCCTTCCTTCATGGAATATACATGGCTGCCCAACCTTTCTTCTCTTTCTCTCCACTTTTTTTTGTGTAATTTTTAATAGGCCCAAGTATCTTCTTCCAGGTCTTCCTCTCTGGGTGTCTGAAATGAAGTGAACAGCAGAACCATTCAGGGGGTGTCCTGGCCTCCCTTTTATGGACCCCCTTCCACTTTGCTGCACTTTGACTGTTGGATTTGGGGAGGCTCAGCCTAGCCCACCTCTCTGCCCTCCCTAACAGCTCCAGACTGCGTAAATACCCGCAACTTATATGACTGCGGGGTCCTGGCCCCTGCTGTTCTGGCATCTTGCTATGACTACTTTATCTGAGTTTGGGCTTCTAGATGGGACCCCATGCACTGCAGGTGAGATGTGCATAAGAATGTCCATTCCTTTCATCTCATAGTCCTGTCCTTTGAAGTGTTGTAATGGGACAAGGGTCATCTCCTCATGGCTCCCGTGATTCAATGTGTCTCAGCAGGACTACTTTGATGTATCTGTGATATATGCTGTTCCTCTGTGAACCATTGTGCAAAGCCAGTGGCCTGAGACGGGGTTCCCCTGCCACGGGTTTCTCTCCAACTTGATGTCCTTTGGCTGTAGAAGTGGGTACTGATCGATGGTAGAAGTGTACCGGAAAAAGTAGTGGAACTGTGGTCTCAGCATGCGAGAGGGTAGGCGGAAGCATAGCTCAACATGTGACAAGGCCTTGCAGCCAGGATATTGCAGTAGTCTAAGTGACTAGTAGCTAAGGCTATTATTACAACGTTACTCTTGCACAGGAACATGAATGGACAAATCCTATATATAATGATGAAAATGGTTGTAAAAAGTAGAGGAATGGTAAAGAGAAAAAAAATAAAAGCAGTGGAACACCGCTCCCCACAGTTCCTGCTCACTTCCATCACTTGTACTGGTGCCCTTTAGTCAGACACACTCTTCCTTCCCTCATTGGGTTCCTGAGGTACTTCATCCAGGTTTCATGTGGCTGCATTGCTGTTTTTCTGCCCCTGTTGAGAGGTGAGGCTCATAGCTGCAGCAGCTCCATGGGGTCTTACATTGTTTTTCAAAATATCGTATTTTGACACGCTTTTACTGTGAGATCTTGTATGACAAATTCGGCATCTATATTAGGATAGGACGGTTATATGTGCACCTTGATGTGAAGTCCGTTCACACAGGGTATAGGCTTAAAAAAACTGAACCCATCCGTGCCCAAAGACACATCATCAAGACATACCTTTCAGCATGCATCGGTTGTTGGGAATGCGAATGGTGCACAGGTGTTTCATCACTACATCACTGGCCTATGCGTTTGACAAGATTGGTGCACATATCACGCACACAGCAGCAGTAAGGGAGATTGGCAAAAACTATTCAAATAATAGGTGAAGGAATTCCGAGTGAGGCCAATCACCATGATAAACACTGTGTACATTTATAGGTGATTTCTTAAGTTGCTAATGCTTATACTCTAATCCTATTACAGAAATTCCTAAAGCATTCAGTGTTGTGTTCATTTTTCTATAAGGAATCCACATAGTAGAACCTATTGCTGTTTCTTTGGATCAAAGTGGCTTATTCTGTCGGTAATTAATGATATGCACCATGACTTATACGTCACATTTCACTGCAGATATAAGGATTCTGTTGCATTACCAACTAGCACAGCAACAAAACAAAACAACTGGGACAGATTCTTATGATTTCTCAAGCTGATGTAATGTGTCGTGGGTTGGCGAGCAGAATTTAATCTTAGTGGGTTCTGGGAAAGATATAGAGCATGGACAGCTATGAATATGTCTGCATCAGAAAGGTGTGTTTTCTTTGCATGTCCATTTTGAAATGTCCACTGTTTGCACAAGTTCATTAATTTGAACATGTATCTCCTTGGTGGACTCATGCATGATGTGTTGATAAACATGTGTAATCGTTCAGTCGCCATTGAGCTTCAGTTTGAGGGTTTCTTTCGACCCACCATTGTTTCACCCTTGTGAGCAGATATAAGAGTTTGAGGGTTATGCAGGGGCCTGTGACTTAACTCAAGTCAGATGATGACATGTGGTGGAATGCTCACTTTGTAAAGACCCCAGGGGGGCTACAACAATAACCTTGCACTGGCGCAAGTGCAAATAGTCCTGTAGAAAATATTGCCCTAGTGCTGAACACACATGCTTTCCCATGCATTTGTGCACCTGGGGTCGTGGGGGTGGAGGCTGGTTGCCCTGATCCTAATCCTTTGCTCGGGTGCAAAGACGCTCTGAATATTTATTTTCAGAACTAGGGCAATTTGTGCCCTAATGATACAATGCATTGGTGATACCACCACAGATATTTAAGGAGAGCTTTCCCTAAACCTATTGATGTTGGCTTTATAGTATGTTATAGGGATAGAATGTGGATTGAAAGTATATACCTGTCATAACCTGTGTATCCATCCTCACTGTATAAACACGTCTCTTATTGTGCACATACTTCTTTTGAGTTTGAGTTCACCTTAGTTTTAAAAGGGTCAACGTTATTGGTTCCTGTATAGCTTAGCCCGTCCTTTTATCAAAAGGGTCTCTAGAACAACTGGTGAAATGTGACAGTGCAGGTGCACCACCTGCTATTGGTGGGGTTGTAGGACCTCCTTTCACTAAGGATTTTCTTGAGGCTGCAACGTATATGGGGCATTTAGTTGCCCTAAGGAAAAATTGAATTTCTCATTGTGTGAGATATTTGACATCATTGTTACTATCAACCCGGCGATGCACACTCCTTTTTAATCAGCATGCAGAACAAAAGTGCTAGAAATTAACTATATGTGGTCTATGTTTTTGTTTTGTTCGCATCTACCTCTATTCAATCTGTCTGATGTGTCCTGACATCTAAGCTCACAGCCCCCGGTAGCCACTGAGGAAAAAGGATATTGCATGCAATGAAGTGAAACACATCTGTTGTGCAATGCGTGATGTGCGCAAGAGGAAGGGCCACCCCAGCGGAGCAGCAAGTAGAAGCTGCGGTAAGGGAGTTAGCAGACTAAGAAGTGTAGAGGGAGTCGGAGGGAGGAGTGAAAGGGAGGGGGCTGAAGTGATGGGGTTCCGGTGGTGCCCCCTAGATTAGGTATGTGGAGCTGTGAGTGTGGTAAATGTGAGGCACGTGGCAACAGTTCATGGGGTTCTTGGCGTTTGCCAAGGGACTTGTGGGTGGGTGGTTGGGGGCGTCTTGAAGGATACATTTTGGAACTACTGCATAAGAGTCCAGGCACAACAGGAGTAGCACAACTGGTTCAGAAAGCTCAGATAGGACGATGCACACATGGATACGGGTGTTCTAAAGCAGACTGCACAGTGTTTGTTTTTTTTTGTTTCACAAACCGTCCTAGTTTCTGTTTAAGAATTGAGAGCAGTATATACGTGGTGTATTCACATTCATCTCAAGGACATTTGTTTCAACAAAATAGGATAAGTTACATTTTGCATTTCTTTCCTCTTGAGGAACCACACTACTGTGCAGACACCTCATTAAAGGCCTGGTTCACAGAGGATTTTACAATGTGATTGCGCCATTGTAAAAGACATCTGTGAATCATGCCTTAAGTGTATGGTGATAATTGTGCAATTACCCCAGAAATTGCACAAAACTCGATTACCGTCACCACCACTCAGTCTGGACAGATTTTCCACTGGATTACAAGTGGTTCTAAGGTGGTGTTCATGGACATTTCTTGAGTCCATAGGGCTCAACCGGAATTTTAGCAGTTTGTTCCGCAAACAGTAATTCCACCAAAGTCAATCCGCAGATTTCTGAAGATCAAGTGGGAAATTCACTTCCAGGTATGTGCTGGAAGTAGATCCTCCACTTTATGTCCAATCTTGGAATTCAGCAGTGCAGTAAATTTGAAGGAAATTATATTACTGCCCAAAAACCTGGTGGCAGACATTCACTGCGCTGCTAAACTCGTAATGAGGCCCAATGTTCAGGAAAGCTTATTTTTCTGCATTTAGGATGCGAAGGCTAGCCACCCCTTAAGAGTGTTAGCTGATGATGATTATAGGATTGTAGCAGAAAGACACTCTGGATGAGAGCCACCATGTCACAATCGATGCACGGCACTAACATTTCTATAAGTGATTCCCAACAGCTATGAAACTGAGATTACAAAAAGACAATAGTCGCATATTGAAATAGAGAATAGATTGCAGGCCTCAACCCGTGATACATTGCTGTTGCATCCCAAAGAGTGCATTGCTTGAGTGACAAAAGTGCGTGATGTCAAGATTTGGATGAGGTATGGAAACCTGGGTGTGTCAGATGTCAATGAGTTACTTGAGTCTCAGCCCTGAGAGTATATTTGAATATATGCTCAGAGGGTGCTACTCTGGTTGTAACTTATTCCTGATGATAACAGCTGATTACCTGCATGGAACAAACCTAAAAGTGATATCTACTATACCTTGCTCCCTTCTCATCACTACTGTGTGAAGCTTTGATTTGCATAAATCGATGCCCTTCAATTTGATACATAGAATTTGAGAGAACATTCAAACAATTCTCCAGTTGACGTCTAGAGGTTGAGGGAGCTCAGCAATGTCAATTTATTGGCCTCAAATTTCCCCCTATGGGTATGCAGGTGTGTTATGCTCTGCACGCTCTTCCTGATGACCAGTTAATACTACCCTATCTCTGTTCTGAAATAAACAGACCACACCAACTACATGGATGCAAAATAAGCTGCATGCTTAATTTACCTAAACCATGATAGAGTACATGTGATTCTTGATTAAAGTTATTTTCTCGAATCTAGCATAATTCTACCCTCTTTTTTTCCCCTTTTTCAGTGCCCAACTCTCATAAGCACCCGCATTGTGTTGCCAGATTCACCGACCTCGGACCACTTTCCTGCTTCTTCACCTCTTGTGTTTCAGGAACACCATGTAAATCTGCTGTGCCCCGCAGGTGCCTATGCTGAATGTGGCAGCCCACACTTGCCCCTTTAATCCTTCATGTAGCCTTCCATTACCTATAAACGCCATTAACTAAGGAGCCATCCCTTCCTGAGGCAGCTGCACCCCATATGGTGAGATGTATCCCTGGCATTTTTTAACCAATGGGAGCGCATATGCTTAAACCCAGCCCTGCAGTCTTTGCAAACTTCTCCATCGCCTCATTGCTCTAGGTCAGGGGTCTATAACCATTTGCTCCCCAGATGTGTCTGACTACAATTCCCATGATATCGGGCTAATTATCATGCTGTTTAGGGATCATGGGAGTTGTAGTCCAAAACATCTGATGATCCAAAGGTTGCTGGTCCCTGCTCTAGTTCTTTTGATCACCTCTAAAGGCACATTTTCTGTAGGTCACTGCCTCTTGTCCTTCGCTAGTGGCATTCCGATAGTGTCCATCAACACAATAAATAAGAAATCATCAAGGTAATGGAAATTGTTCCCAATAGCATGCTGCACAATAAGGACCCATGTTAAGAAAGAGCTAAACTTCTCCAATGGTCAGACGGTCACATGGAAACCTCAGTTGAAAAATGAGTAGCACCACCTGTTCCAGAAAACCCCCTGACATGTGGAGGACAAAGTGTGCTCCTCCCCTTTGCTGATGTGCTTGAGCCCCACTAATAGGTCCTCACTGGCCCAACTTATGCTGGGTACTAACCCTATCTTCTCCCTACATTTCTCATCATACCTTATCCATCTAATTCCCAGTGGGTCTTTTAAGCTTCCTGTATCATGTTCGCATAGGAATAAGCACCCACTGTTATTCAGGCTAGTTCTTGGAAATTACTGCTGCCAGTGACATGAATTCTAGCTGTCAATTCTCAATGTTCACTCCACCCTTACATTTATTTTCAATTCTTTGTGTTTCCTCCTTCTCGTCACTTGTATAATGTATGTCACATTTTCCATTGGCCCCAACAGGCTGAACGTTTCTATGAAGTCCTTTTGCAAAATCCTTTTCTTGAATACCAGCAGCAAGCATGACACAATGGATCTCCATGGTGACAGCATCGTGGCCATGTTCATTTCTGCCGGAATAGACATCTGTCAGTGAGCCCCTTTTCACTGGTCCCCCACTAGCCCCTTTATTGTTTTTAATCACTACCCTTGATATCTCCACTGGCTTCCTTCGCTACACTTGCGGTGCCAATGCTGTAATCTGCACTCTTCCTTGCTGCACTCATTGTGCTCCCCTCTGCACTGTCCTTTGCTCCCCTCGTGTTGCCACTCCCAATTTTGGATATAGCCTCCTGAATGACACTTGCCTTCCCATAGGGCCACACTCCTCCTTCTGTTGTTCATAGTCTGTGCTTGACTACCTAGACCCCTACTAAGTCACTATTTACCTTTATAGTATCTTCCCTTTTCCCATCAGTTTCTTAAAAATTGAATGAACCACCATTCATGATGGTTCCACTCCATGGAGCATGTCCAATTTGTTCACTTTGCTTCTCCGCACCAATTTCCAATGCCCACTGTCCTTCTCTTTCCTTTTCCTCTTACGATAATGCCTGAGGACAACTGCCCTATCCTTGGTCTCCGCTGGTCCACCCACCGCTCAGTCAAGAATGAGGATTTTCAGCACCCACCGTTTCCTATTCTTCTTTGCTGTGGCTCTCACCCTGGACCAGAAGGCCTCCTCCATTGCAGCTCTGATGACCTCATCCTTTCATGAAAGTGGGTGCCCTCCTTCTCTGGTATCTTCCATGTTCACCTTACTAAGAAGTGCATACTACTCTGTGGGGGTAATCATTTACTGTGTTCCAGCTCTGTTAGACAAAACCTATAGGTATTCACTATTTTTCACTGAAAAACAGTCATTGTTTTGTCGTTATCCATGTGATCATAAGCTGCCCTGAGAATGATGATGACTGACATCTGCAGCATCCCCCGATGATCTATATGTGCCACGACATCTTGTCTGGCTACCCAAACAACTTTGTTAAAATGCCTCGGATAACAATGTTCACTGCTGTGCCATCCCCAAAACGAATTCCTGTGTAGAATTAAATAACCAGGTTTAACCACTGCCTAATGGCCCAGGCTCCCGCTCAACCTCCCATTTTCCCATTGCCTCCTCTTTCAAGAGCCAGCTCCTACTCCCCTCTTCTCTCCTTACATTTTTAACTCTCCTTATAGACCCACTTATCCATCCCCCCTGCTCTCCATCCCTTTGTCACTTCCTCTCGTTTCTCCTGACTCCACTCTGCAGGATGCCTAACTTTTAAAGCTGATCACTTCTCCCCATAGCTCCAGACTTCCCCTCCCTTCTGCTTGCCGGCTTCTGAGAGTCTTTGTATTCCAAGTCTCCAACTTCCTGATTTGCAAATATGCTCCTCACCGCTTGTGCTCAGTCTGCACCGCCAGCCCCCTCAGTGCGCTCATCTTCCCCGTTGCTTGACCCTGGCTCACTCACTTCCCTGCAAGTCTTCAGTCCTGACACCTTAAGATTGTTTCATTTTGCTGTCTACTCCCATGTATTTTGCGGAAAAAAATGTAGCTTCCCTCTTCTCCATACCTTATGTATTCCCCTTTGCTCGCTTCTATTGGCCTAGCAGGCACTCATCAGCGAGGAGTTGCTTGGGTCTCTAGGCCCTATTGGCCTACCATGGACAAATGGCTTCCCCAACCTCAGACCTGGACCCTCCTTCATGCGCAGGGAGTAACAGGGTTTCCCCCTGTGATCCGCTTCTCCTGTTCCTGACTTCAGACCAACCAAGAGATGGCAATTTCTTATTCTCTAATGCCCCTTCCGCATCTAACTTGCTTCCCAACTCGCCCATCTCATACCCTGCTTGCTGACCCAGCTAATCTCGACTTCAGTGAGAACCCTTCACTGTTCCCTTCACCCTTGCCACATATGAGTGCCCAACCACCCATAAAGTTCGCTCGGAAGCTGACACTTGCCTTTCCACTTCCTTCATTGCTGCATTTGACACCTGCGTCCTGTGTTCAAAATACTTATGTTGGGGGGGTTGATGCACCGCAAGACAGGAAGTGCATTTTGAAGCAGGCAGTGTGGTTTCAATTGGAAGTGGATCGCTGGAACACCGGCCCTCCACTGGCGCATGAACCAATCCAGGTTAGGAGTACTTTTTTTTTACCTAACGTTTTGTACAGCTCTGGACCTACCCAGGGGGTCTCGCAGCAAATGACATAATTCAAAGGTAGTACGTGAAAGAAAAGTTGCAATGTTTTAGAACAGGTCGATTTGGGACAGAGAAAGGATAGCAGGTGAGGAATTATGGATGGATCAGGTGAAGGTACACGCCTCATCAAACGTGCCCATTGATAACAGGCTGAAAAAACAATTCCGATTCATATTGGTCTCCCGCCGGATCTCCAAATGATATTCTAAAGCGACAAATCCTTTGCGTAGTTTTAGGATATCCACACAAAATACAGGTGGGAATGGTTTATCTAATTGGTGGGTTATCCTGTAGACCTCGTCTGAAGGGAACTCTTGAGGCCTGGAGTTGGAAACCTTGCGTTCCTCCATGAGGAGTGGCAACGGATCTGCTGCTATAGAAACCGAATCAAGACCTGCAGCCACATAAGAGATTCCTCTAATGCTCTATGAACATCCGTAAACAAAAATGGCAGTGTTAATAACTTTGAAGCTGCCTGAAAAATTGTCTTGCATCCTTTCACAAATCCCCATCGAAATGTTCAATATTTTAAATTCATCAAGCCCGCAACCTTGCTTTAATGTAACAAACAGTGGAGTACTTAGAACTATTTAATTATCAACAAAAACATCAAAATGACAGTTTTTCAATCATAAATTATCATCTGCATGAAGTGCAACGCAAACTGTCGCGCCGCCGGTGCGCCAGGCATCCGTTTCTGCAGGAATAATCTCAGCAATAATATTTCCTTGGAATGTACGAAGTTGGGATTGCTTGAGGTGCTAAGCACTCTGCATTTGTTTACAGCACGCACCTGCCTACATTAGGGTGTTGTGTTACCCAGCAGTGGTGAGGGAATGCAGATCAGTTCCTGCCGGTGGGCACTGCCAATCGAGATCATAGTTAAACTGAGAGACAGAGAATATGCAGCGGTTGCGGAGGTGGGCCAAGCCGGGGACAATACATGTTACATCTAGAGGTGGGATAATACAGTGCCCGGAAAAGGCAGGGCTGGGCGATAAGGGCCCAGTTCACAAAGCAGTTACATTGAATACCGCTTATTTACATCTGACATACACCTGACATACTAGTAGTAAATCAGGTGTACATTCAAGGGTATCAGGTAATATTATCCCCATAACTGATGTTCCCATACATATAGTCGCCGGTACACAGCATAGCTGATATTATTTAGGGAGATAATATATGGGGTAAATGGGAGCAGGGGATGTGGGGGTGTCCCCCCACCATAAAAAAAATGTGGAGTTGCGGGGGGTCCCTCGCAGGTTCCATGTGGTAACTGTGCTGCAAAAAATGGCGCCATTCTTGTATGACGAAATTTTTGTTGGGAGTTTATCACATGGAACCATTTCGAGGTACTCAGTGCAACTTCTTTGGTGAATAGGATATGCCTCTTCAGGTGTAAATCAGGTAAGTCAGAGTAACTCCATGTAACTTCTTTTTGAATTTGGCCCTACATTCTTAGGAGAAGCACTTGTTTTTGAGAATTGACGAATGAGTAGAGAAGGTCTTATAAATAAGGATGTCGGGGGCACTTAATGAACGATATAGGGTAGACTTAATGATAGGCAGATGGAGAGGGCAAAATGAAGGACGAGATCTAAGTGGGCTTTTCTTGTAAAGAAAGGAGCACAGTATGAAGACAAGGCAGCATATGTGATATTATGTGGGAAGACGGTGATTATGTACTTGGCCAGAACGCAGAGTAAGATGTGTTGCATTGAGTGTTTTCAATACTTTGGAAATGTGATTCAGAAAGGGTAAATATGAGTAGGGAGGATGTAAGATGGGAAACTAGGCAATATAATGTGCTTCTTTTTTAATAAATGCCATGAAAGTATTTGAAAAATAGTTGACTAGAAAATGTCAGACTTGTTTAAATATCGACTGTGTTTTTCAATGGTATCAGAGGTCAGTTCTGCTTTCATTTATATATTTTTTAAAGCGGGATATTCTTACATCCGATACTCATTTCAGACAGATTTTAGCGTCCACTGATACAAACCCTACGAAAGAAATTTCCGTTCCCTACTTTAGTCAACATGTGTTATCTGTTCCGTATGGTTACCAACCGCTCTTAAACTGAATTTTGATAAGGGCAGCACTAACACTGTAATAATAATAATAATAATAATAATAATAATAATAATAATAATAGTAATTATTATTATTATTTGTATTATTATTATTTTGCTAAAAAGAATACCATTGGCTGTTGTTGTAAAGTGAGTGAAATACTCAATGGTTGTAGATAGTTATTCATGTCATTATCATTTGCACATTAGAACTTCACAGTAGAGGTATCCTACTGCATTCCTTTTTCTTTTAGAATTGTTACTAACCAACCTGTAGAATGAGAATGTGAAGGGAACTGTTAGCTAAGAAACTGCTGCAGTCGTTATATTTTCATACTGAATAAAGAAGTCTTCTTGTCTTACTGGAGTTTCTCTTTGTTATATAGGTGACGAGATCCCAGTGCCGTCCAGGCTGCAGTGGAGCGAACGTTTGGGGTGATTCCCACACAGTGGATGGTACTGAGCTGTACAGTCTAGCTGGCGAGGGCCTAGACACTGAGCAGGCGCGGGAACTGTTGCATCAGAGATCCGGTGTTGCCACGTGAGGAGCCGTGGTCTGTCCCTTATATTGGTTTGCCTCGCATGTGCAGCAGGGATCAACCCAGCCCTTCATCACTTGCGGCAGGCTGGTGAGCGGTTTCCATACTAGAGTGTGTCCGCGCCATCGCCGGCCGACACACACTGTGTTTGGTAGGTGGATCTGTGACCACAAAACTTGGAGCTGGAGCAAGTGTGCAGGTTTAGAATGCCATATGCCTTTTCTTCGCCGGCGCAGAGAACATTTCGTCATGGCAGGAGAGCGGTGGAGCAGATGATTTAGTAGATGGTCCCACCGTTGGGTTGCAGTGGAAACGGGGATGCACGCACTGCGGGGGGCACTTTGAACATTGTGCAGGCCTGCTCTGCATGATATAATAATTCTCTGTCGCGGCTGGACTGCTGTGTCATTGCCATTCTGCACACCGTTGCCAGATTGTCTGGTCAGTGGGGCTCATTGCGAGTTTGGTGGTAATAGAATGATAATTACGGCCTGGTGGAGTTACCGTTCCTGCCAGAATTACTGCCATATCATGAACTGACTGCCGTGCGCACCACCTCAGATGCAATTGTAATAGAACGTGGTGGCATTACCGCAGGCAATGGGCATTGGGTGGTTACCACCCAAAAACAATGGTATTACGATTGCCACCTAAACATCTGGCGGAAATAACATCACTTCCAGAAAGGGAAACACGACAGTGGCCGTCTTTAAAAACTCAGTCTACTCTGAATTTCCCATTTCCTGTTGCCACTCGTTCAGCAAACATCCAGAATCAACATGTCCCAGGAAAAAGTAAAGGCATGCCTCCCAGACATCAGGCTAATGAAGCCCAAATTCCCAGAAGATGAGCTAAATGCGCTGGCAGATGATGTTGTTCCGGCACGCTGAAGAGCTGTTTGGCAGCAGGCAGAAAGATACCTATGCACAGAAGAAGGCAGCGATATGGGGGACCATCAAGGATAAGGTGAGAGTGGTGAGCACGGTTGCATGTGATGGGGAGGACAGCTGCGAGCTCTGGAACGATTTAAAGTCCAGGGTTCAGAGCCTCATCGCACGTCACTGGAGGGAGAGTGCTGCCATGGGAGGTGGCACTGTGGGAACCTTTACCCTCTTGCCGTGGTAGGAGAAAACTAGCTCCATCATCCAGAATGAGGACATAGCGGGTATCATTAGTGCAGAGGATGGAGCAAGAAGCCACGATGATGGTGCTAAGGGTATCAGACCCCACGTAAATGTGAATGCAGTGGTCAATAGTATAAGTCCCCCAGCGTAGATGAGCACAATGGGCAAGGGAATGGGCAAACACATTGCAATCACAGCAAATGCACAATTAGTAGACACATGTGCCAGGGGAGGTAGGGAAATGTAGAAATACAGATGCACGGTTGGTGAAATGTGCATGCCAACACATGAGAAGAACCCATGTGTTCCATGATTGACCATATTGGCATGTGACGTCCCACCACACTCACAACAACAAGCCACCTTGGCAGGCTATGTGCACCTCCGCTCAGTAGTAACAGTACTGGGTGCACTAATTGGCCCAATACCACCCATGCCAATCATACTAAATGTGTATGTTTGAAACCCACCAAATGACGCATGTGTGTCTTGCAAGCATGCAAACATGTTTGCAAGATGACTGCATGCCATTGTACTCCCAACAGGTATACAGACTATCGAAACAGGGGAAATTGGACCCCAACACCGCTGCCACACCATCCACCTCCGCCTGCACAGGCCAGACCCGTTGGCAGTGGAAGCAAGTGGCAGAACAAGTTAGAAGGGGCCCAACCACATACCACCACAGTGACAGCGGGACTGGAGGATATCCCCATCCCTACCAAGTTGCACAGTGGCCCCTCCATCAGCCTCTCCATCAGCCCCTCCAACAGGCAAGCAGGTGACACAGCTGCCATGCCATAACCAGAACCTGTGGCAGAACACACTGCTGCCCTCCATCACAGGCAGTGCAGCCGCCATGCCATCATGGCACAGGCATCATCCATACCACGCACCAAGAGGAGGGGGATGAGGAGGAGCAGCACATGGGCTTCCACTCCCCATGCTTCAGCCCAAACCCTCCACACAGCCTACCTCTGTCTGTGCACAATATGGCGGTTATATGGGCAAGGCAAGATGCTATTGAGCAGTGGCAGGCATTGATTGAGGAACTGGTGGGCAAGCAGGTGGAACACATTCAGGCAATGCGGGAATGCCACAGGGGTGTAGCCACCGGTTCTCCTGTTCCATCAGCCAGGCCACCGCCATCAGAGGAGTGTTCAGGAAAAGAGAAGAAGGGTGTTATCTGCAAAGAATTGATATGAGAACCAAAAGGAGGAGATTAGTGCCCCAAGAGCAGAGGTGTAGAGTGAAAAGAGGAGCAGATCCAATTACGACCCAGGCGGTAAATTACCGCCTGGGTCGTACCCTTACCACCATGGTGTAAACTACGTTTACACCATGGTGGATGGCGGATTTACCGCCCCATTCCAAGGTGAGTGGGGCGGTAAATCCCCAATCCCCATTTACCCTTCCCCATTCCCATTTTTGCCCCATAGGGCATAATGGGAGTGTGGAAGGCGCTAATTACGCCACCGTAAATTACAGTGGCGTAATTAGCACCATGGTCCCTTAGCGCCATGGATTTTAACGCCTGCAAAAAGCAGGCGTTAATATCACCATGGCGCTAATGGACCTTGTAATCAGGCGTTAAGGGTCGGCGCCGTTTACGGCGCCGTTAACCCCTTAACGCCTGATTCGTAATGAGGCCCAGAGTCTTATGGAACACCAATAGTTAGAGGAGTGAGTTCAGAGGTGTTGTTGCTCAAGGGGACACAGAATTGGTGAAGTGCAGGGTAGGATTCAATACAGGCATGGGTTGAATGGTGAATCAAAACAAGAAAGAGAGAATTAAGGAGATCAGAGTGATCAAATGTGTCAAAGGTAGCAGACAGGTCAAGGTAATTTAGGATAGAGGATAAGTTGGATTGCTTAGCAGAGGCGATTAAGTTGGACACATTCATGAGAGCAGTTTTTGTGGAGTGACAGGAGTGGAAACCTGCTTGTAGGGCTTCTTAAAGGTTGTGGATGTCTAAGAAATTAGTAATATGGTTGAACACAACCCTTTCAAGTACTTTAGTATTGTCACACAACAGCATTTACCATACCAGTACACACATATGAGTCATTCACTCAGGGGTGCATTTGCTCTGTCATGGAACATCATGCACACAGCTCATAGCCAGCACTCATCTCTTTCAGGGTCTGTGATTGACAGCACTGCATGCCCTGGTGCCTGTGTTGAGCCTGTGTGTTGCTCCCATGCATGTTCCCTGACGTGTGTTTATCTGTACTAGTGCAGGTTGTGTGCATAAATTAAACAATGGCTTCCAATCCATGGTCACCTGAGTACTTGGCATTACTTCTGCCGGTGTTGCATTCCTTTGTTGCAGTGCTATAGGGTGTTGTTCCATGTATAGAGATGTGAAATGCTGCTTTGCGGTTTCTGTAATCTTGTGAGTGTATTGCTAGTCTGTTGGGCTGATATACATTGGCGATTTACTGTAGCATTGTCACTGCATGTCCTAGTCCTGTGGGTTGTAGTATCTTATGTGTGGGGGTGTGTGGCAGATTCTGCATGTGCAGGGCCTTGAAAGGGCATGCATTGCTCAGTTGTGTTAACCCCATCACATGGCATGTCTCAATAGACAATGTGATCCTTACCTCCTCAATACACACTCATGTGCCCATTACCCTTGTTCCACCCACAATGCCATGGACCTGCTGATCAGCACACTGCCGGGATCCATGGATAGGCACAGAGGGCAATGTGTACTCACCCAATATCCACACCTGTTGCTTCTGTGCCTCACCTTGTATCCTGGCAGTGTGCTGTTCAGCAGGACCATGGTATTGTGGGTGGAACAACGGAAATGGGCACATCAGTGTGTAATGAGGAGGTCAGGATCACAGGTGACAAGAACATTGAGCTAATAGTTCTGCTTCCAGTTGCAGTACACATCTTCAGATGCTTTGGGTGCCGCCAACTCCACATGGATGCAGTCCAGAGCAGCAATGACATTGGGCATGTGGGCTGCTGCATAGAAATGTGTCTTCATGGCGTTCACCTGTGCCGGGGTTGTGGTTAGGGATATGTGCTGGGAGACATGGCACAGGAGTGCTTCAGCACCCACATGGACACATTGGAAAATGTGGGTTGGGGCATACCGTGCAGCATGCCCATGATGTGCTGGAAGGTGCCAGTTATCAGTACATGTAAGACTGGCACAAGCATCAATAGCAGCAGTAAGGCTATCATGATGCTCATTATGCTCTCGATGTCATCCTGGATCAGGGTGAACAGCTCAGCAATGGTCTCCCTATTTATTGGGTACAGGATAATTAACTGATTGTCTGTCAAGGTCCAGGTTGGGGACCTGAACGGGGTATGAGTGCTCCCCTTGCATGGCATATCCTCCTCCCCCTCCAACTCATCCTCTCCTGTGCATCCTGCTCTTCCAGCCTCTGCAGCTCAATGCGATCCAGAGCAGCTGCATGTCCATGTGCACATAAGACAGTGGCAATATAAGGGTGTTAGAAAGTGTGTTTAGGGAAGTTGTGTGCCTAATGTACCCTTCCTGAGTGGATTGGGTGCACCTGTGGCTTAGTTTCCATCAGTTATATGCAGTTACATCCACCTTCTAGGTGGAGGTAAATGTACTGTGATTTTTGCAGTATTACTGCCCAATTTCAACGGTATTACTGCCATTTTCCAACTTGTAATACAGCAGTAATACCATTTGTGATTTCAGCGGTAATACTGCCAACGTTAAATCCATCAGTGTAAAATTAATATGGGTGGTATTACCACCAATGGTAATATCGTTACGTCCTAACTTGATGAAATGGTTAAAGTGGCAGTAATACCGTTACCGCCACTTTTAACGCATGCCGCCAGACTCATAATGAGACCCAGTGTGTCCTGGGTGCTAGGTTACGCTGCTGCTGGAAGAGGGATGTGGTCATGCGGTGCAAGGCTGGATGTATCAAACATAACAAGTCCATCTCTGTGATTTTCTTTGTCCCAGTGAAATAATGGGGACCGAAGGTTTAAGCAAAATTGTGTCTGAATATGAGCACATTCTGGTGATCTTCTTCGTCTCAGTTCTGCATTGTTGAGACTTTTTTTAGTATTTGCTAGAACTTGCTGAGGATGGGTTTGCTGGGCTTGTCAGTGACCATGGTGAACATTCTAGGTCCAGCATTGTTCTTGTCCAAACCTGGTGAGCCGACAGTAAGATGGAAGGACTAGAAGGAGGATTTTCTTATATGTGTGCTTGCAGTTTATGGCTCCAATTATTCTGTAGAGCAGAAGGATGGTCTCCTGTATCATTGCTTGGGACATGCTGGACAAGAAATATACAAAAGTTTGCCAGAACCCATTCAGCCTTCTGATGGGATGGCCTGTAACAGCTTTGAGGTCAGCATTGTGAAACTAGACAAGCACTTTCATGTGAAGGAGAACAAGATTCTAGCCAGATATCACATTGCGACCAGAGAGCAAAAGAAAGGAGAGACAATTGAAGACGTTGTCACTGCTTTGAAGGCTTTGGCAATCAAGTGCCAGTTTGGGCATTGTCTGGAGGAGCATCTTCATCATCAATTTATGATCAAGTTGACTGATGACAGAGTTTGCGAGGAGTTGTGGAGGGAGAAAGACCCAAATCTGGAGAGGGCCATAAACATTGCCAAACACATTGAGCACACAACATTGTGCATAAAACAACTTAGCAAGAAGGATGAGAAAGTTGCAGGTTGACCTACTACAGTTTCTACAGCGAAGAATCAGCTTCAAGGAGCTGAGAAGAGTGGAGCTGAGGAACAAAGATAAAGGGGCATCTAATAATCCAGTAACTAAAAGAGATAGTAAGGAAGTCATCAATGCCAGCTACATGGGGATAAGATTTTAAGAGACTTTGGCCCTCATTCTGAGTAGGGCGGTGAGGGATACCGGGCACCGGTAAGGAGACCGGTGCCGGTAATCCCTTACCGCCCTACTACGAGGTCCCTTAGCGGGTCCCTTCCTTAACACCTGGACTAACCAGGTGTTATGGACGGTACCCATTAAGGGACCTGGACGCAAATAACGGGCTTGGCATTCGCCGGCCCGTTATTTGCGCCCTCCCCATTCCCATTGAGCCCTATAGCGGCTCAAATGGGAATAGGGAATGGTTTGGTGAATGGGGACTTACCGGTCCCGCCAAGGTCTGACTAGACCGGCAAGTCCCCATTGCACCAAACCGGACACAGTACCATTATTGGTGGCAGTCATGACGCAAATAGCACCATGACTACCACCAACCTTGGAATGAGGGCCTTTGTCATGGATGGCAGGAATTGTATTATTACCAACATAGAGAAACCATGTGGGAAAGAACCAAGAGATGCACTAAAGAATACATTTCTCCCCTGACTCTGTCAAAGAACTGGACCCGGGAGTGGTTAGACTTTCTGATTAGAAAATATTACATAGGCTTGATATCAATGAGTGGTGCACTCAGGAAAACAAGGATAGTGTTTTGGTAGGATGTGGGGCCAGCAACCTGCCAATCTTCCTTAGTACGTGCAAGTACTTGCTTAAGGGTTCGTAGAATCTTAGCCTTATAGTGGATTAGCCTTTGGCAATAAACCCTGTTAAGAATGATTGTATTATGATGAATAGTGAACGTGGTGGCCTTTTTGGTGTTTCGCTTGACTGTTAATTGTTTATGCTATTCTATGTTGTAACTGGTGTCTTTTTATAGCGCTCTGATGCCTGTGGACTTCCAGCGCTTTATAAATATATACATAAATAAAATAAATAGTTGGCATCAACAGGGTCACGGACAAAGCCAGTTGGATCACCAACAGAAAGATGTTTTAGGTGTGGTAGCCCACATCATTTCGCAAATGACAAAGAATGCACTGCAGAATATGCAGAGTGCAAGCTGTGTGGCAGGAAAGGTCACTTAGCCAAGTGTTGCTGGTTGACTTCAGGGGCTGGAAGTGTGCAGGAGACGGCATGACAGGATGCAATTGGAGAAGAAATGATATCTCAATGCCAAGGAACCAGTGTACATGTCACTTGTAGAAGGTGTAAAGGAAAATAATGTAATGACCACGGATAAAGTGGTGAGTCATGATTGCATATGTTGTTGGGTTCCGGGGGTGTTCAAGGACAATGTTGGGTGACTTGAAGGCTTTGTATATAGAATGAACTCAAACGTTTTGTGATTCCTGTGGTGGCTAAGGTGAGAACAGTTGCTTTGGGACTAAAGAATGAGGTGGATATAGAGTTTGATCGTATGGTGAGTGAAGGTGTGATAGAACAAAAAGATCCATCCGAGTAGGTTAGTCCAATTGTTGTGGTAAGAAAGGCCAATGGTGCAATGAGGATCTCTATAAATTTAAGAGAAGCAAACAAGAATGTTATTGCTGAGAGTTTCCCTCTTCTGAACATAGGTGAGATTATTTCTGATCTTTCTGAGGTGAAAGCATATTCCCTGCTTGATCTCAAGTCTGCATATCATCAAATTAGGTTAAACCGTGAATCATCAGATGTGATAACCTTTATCACACACCATGGGATGTTCAAATGTGTCAGGATGCCATTTGAATTGGTATTGGTGGCACAGGTGTTTGAAAAGGAAATGCACAACATACTTGGAGAGGTTGCTGGTGTCAAGTATTATCAAGATGACATATTGATTTGGGGCTATGATCAGTTGAAACATGATTGCAGAATGTGTGTGGTATTAGAGAAGTTGAGTGAAGCTGGACTCACTCTACCATTAGAAAAGTGCAATGTTTGGAAGCCAAAAGTAGACTGCTTACGATATACACTGTCTGAATGTCAGATTAAGCTCAATAGCAGTACTGTCAAGTCAATTGTAGAAATGTGTGTTCCAAAGAACAAGATGGAGATGTTGTCATTTCTTGGGATCATTGAGTATTATGCCAAGTTTATTATAGGGTTGTAAAGTAAGACCAGTGAAATGAGGAAACTGACAATGAACGGAGTGAGGTTTGAGTGGTCTAAGGAGTGCAACAGTTTGTTCAAAAGGCTCAAAGAGGACATTACGAAAACTCTTGTGGTGAATGGTTTTATGGATGATCTCAACACTGTGGTATATATGGATGCATGTGAGTTAGGCCTGAGAGCTGTGTTGATGCCAGGAGAATATGCTGGGTCTGAGAATATTGTGGCATTTGCAAACAGAATGCTAAAGGATGTGGGGAAGCTCTATTCAGTGATTGAGAAGGGGGCCTAGGTGGTCTTATGGGTGATCATAAAGTTCAAGGTTTCTATTTATTGCAGGCCTTTTGTTTTGAGAACTGATCACAAGCCTTCACTACCCTATTCAACAAAAGAGGGTAAGATGGTGTGTTCAAACGAATTGTTAAGTGGGTGACAAGATTACAAGGATTGGATTTTGTGGTAGAGTATGTATCAGGCAAGAGGATTGCAGTTGCAGATGCCTTGTCATGGAACACATTGGTGTATGAGGACACTGGTGGTGATGTGATTGTGGAGGGTGATATTAAGGACATATTTAGCATATGTGGTAGTGTCAGAGATATTTTTTGTGTAGATGACTGTCTCATGGAGGAGAAATTGATTGTGGTATGTGAACAATATGAACCATATCAGGAAGTCAAGTAGCAGGACAATGAGAGATGTTGTGGTAATTGTGAGGCAGGAGGTAAGTTCATCCAGGATATTAAGTAATGTAAGCAGGTCAAGAATGAGTTCAGTGTACAGGAAGAGTTTGCACGCAGAGGGTAATGTTTGCTGGTACCCGAAGGAATGAAGGATGTTGCTGTTAAGCTGGGCCACAAGGGACAAATGGGGATATATATGACCAAATTGATTATAAGAACATATTTTTGGTGGCCATAAATGGATACAGTTATTGAACAACAAGTTAAGGATTCTGTTATTTGCAAGGACAGTGATACGGTTTTGAAGGTTAGAGTCCCTCCCATGGAGGTACCTAGTGTTCTACGAGTTCCTTGGTAAGTCGTTGCCGTTGATCTGTTGGGTCCTTTGAGTCTACCAGGACTACACGATAACTATGTTATAGGTGTCATGGATTTGTTGTCAAGATGGCCTGAAGAGGGGATTCTGAGGGAGGTTATATCTGCAAATTTGATTACATTTTTGGAGGCTCTATTTTAATGGAGGGCTCCCCATATAAGATTGTATGTGGTAATGGTCCACAATTTACCTCTATGGAGTTCAGAGATTGACTGAACACTATGGGAATAGTGCCTAAGAGGCCTTCTTTGCATCATCATCAAAGCATTGTAGGTGTTGAGAGGTTTAACCGGATGATAATGGATGGTATAAGGATGTTGGTTAGTAGGAATGAGAATTGGAAGAGTGTTTTGATGTAAAGAGTACTTCAGTACAGAATTACTCTACATGTTATGAAAGGAGTATATCCATTTAAGCTGCTCAGGGGACACAAGCCTAATACTTTCTTGACACCTGGGTGATTGTGCAAATCAAGGATTGTGGCATTGGATTCTGAGAAGATTAGGGATTTGGTTAATAGTAGTGGTGAGTTGCGAAAGTGAGGTATGATGTCAGGCATGGGTGTGAACGCAGGGACTATGTGGGAGGTGACAAAATAAAAGTGTTGTTGCTGCGGAATTTGAGGAAGTGTGAGTCGAGATTTTCAAAGGAGAAATCAGTGGAGAAGGATTTTGGTAATTCAGTGAGGGTATGTGGAGGTGAAGTGTGGAACAAAGAGAGAGTAACTTAGTTGAAGTAGATGTATGTTCTCTTACAGTGTGCGGTTGCGATGTTGCATCTTTTTTATGCTCACATAAATTTAACTCGTTTTTTTCAAATTATGTCTTATTTTGTTCATTTCTTCAACAAGATTGTAGAGGAAAGCAGGTATGTTGTAAAGTGAAATACTCATTGGTTGTTGTACATAGTTATTCATGTCATTATAATGTTTGCATTAGAAAGTCATGGTAGAATTATACATAGTGCATTCATTTTAGAATTGTTATTTACCAACCCATAGAATGAGAATATTAAGGGGACTGTTGGAGATGATAGCTAAGAAGCTGGAACTGCTGTAGCCGTTAAACTCTCATACTGAATAAAGAAGGTTTACTTCAAGCCTTACTGGAGTTTCACTTTGTTAAAGTTGTATGTTACATTGTGTTATTGGGCTTTAGTCTGTACTTTGCTGCCAATTTCATGGGCTAACGCATTGAGCTAAGCCTGTCTTTATATGATGAGACCCGAAAACCACTTGCATCACCTCCCAACTCCAGGCTCCATCACTATCAGTACATGACAGATAGTCTCTCCAAATCCATTCCCAAGCTTTGTATCTTCAAGCGTATTGACACAGCCCATGTCAAAAAATCAGAAGAAATGTTCTCCAAACTGAATGCAATTATTACAAAGTACTAGACATTTGAGTCCCACCCATAACTGAATGCGCAAAGACAGCAAAGATTTTAATCAATACATGATTTGGCTGCAAACTTGATGTCATAATGTGCTGTGCTCCTGGCTACTGTATCATAGAGAACACACAGCAGCTGCACACTGGGGTGGCTGTGGGGTATTTATACTGCCATATTACTCTGCGGGCCATACTGTAGGGCACCCATATACAACAGTTCACCCTCTCCTCTTTCCTCCTCAGTCTATGGTCTCGCCATCCCCGGCAGGGACAAAATGCACTGACTTCCTGGACAAGTCAGCACTATGGGGATTATTTGCACAGTATGAAAGCTTCATACTGTGATACAGGAAGGACAGAAACTCGAATGTATATGATTGAAATCCCAAAACTCCAAAAACAAACGTTGTGGCAGTGGCACTGGCCTGGATGAGATATTTCCCGTGCCAGATCTCATCTGCAGGTAGATGGATCTGATTCACCTCCGCTCCCGTTGGGCTACCACATGGAGTTCCACATGGATTCATCCTCTCTCCATCGCGTTCGACACCTATACCCAACCCTGACAGATATTCTAGACAATGTTAGCATTATGTGCCGCATGTATGCAACTGACACACGGCAAAGAATCCATCCGAACTCGTACCACTCTCCAAACAGAGAGAACCTCTTTGCATGCATTTCTGCTGTACATTCTGGGAAGGACAATTGCCGGCTCTTTCTTAAGCAAAAAAAGACAGACATCATGGTTTTTCTGGCAGCCCTTAGAGTCAGGCATTCCCAAACATAGGTCCACTGATTTTAACCCAGCTCACAGCTGGGTGACCAACGTCGTTGATCAACAACTCTCTTTCTCACACTGCATCTCATCAATAGCAACTTTTTCCTTAGCCTCCTCTGGAAGATTATCCTAGGGATTGTTAAATCAAAATCAAAATCCATCTGGTTGTTGTCTTGGTCAAACTAGGCATCTGCAATAGTTTCCTTCCTTGCCTTCCTACGAAAGAAGTTTTGACTCTGTAAAACTGCACGTGTCTTTTGTGCGCTATAAAGCTAACAGTGACTACATTTTCAAATAGAGTTCAGAATTCTTTGTTTAACCCTCAAAAAAAGCAGTCTGATACTCAGGGCTTAAGTACCTGCCATTCCACCTTGTCAAACATGTCTCGGCCGTATCCCGCAGATTCAGCTCAGAGTACAAACCAACTCTCGCCACACACAGACTAAAATAGTATGGAAAAATAAAACTTGTGATGGTTGGCCAAAACCTCTGGAATACCTTTTCCAATGAAGGTAAGATTTGAGACAGATCTACTTTAATTAAGGGCATTCTCAAAAACTCTTCCATGTGAGGGGACCTTCCCCGATGTTTGGCAACAACACATATAAACACTCGGTCAGCCAGATATCACACCTAACTTATTACCACTGTATTGCCAAATGTACTTTTGCTGACAACGGTGGAAACCAGCCTTTTAAGTAGATTGGTTTAATGTTTCCTCTGTCTATTGTCCCACTCCCCAGAAGCTCCTTCATCTGTTTCTTCCTTTGTCTAGTATCCTTCATACATGTGCTACATCACAAAATATCTTTAAAAAAAATATACAATGATAATGGTGAGAAGAAAGAATTTGAGCAGGTTAGTGAGGGTGCAGACTATCAAGACCTCAGTAAGCACTTAATGTATCGCAACCAATATCGCCATGCAAACATGGCAAACATGCAAGGAAAATCACAATGGTTTACACTTAGAAGCAAATCAAAGTGGGGTACTTATGAAACAATACTTATAAATCAAGGTGGCCATTTTCCTTTATCTACTTTGTGATCCTTCAAAGGCAAATCAAATACTCTTATTTATAACACAGTCAGACACAAAATGCCATCTTATACCGAACCTACCCTGCAGTGTTAGAAGGAAAACAGTTGCAGATGTACTGCTTGCTGATCTGAAATTTAACTTCCTTACCCCTGGGCTGCTTACCCTCGCCTCACCTCACTTGCTGTTTATGATGGGTAAGTAAACGGCCATCTTTTTCTACACATGCCTGGGCAGCCATATTGTGTTAACCAGACCAACATTAACAAAGGCGCGAGAAATTGAAATAAAAGGAGGCAAAGCACAAAACACTGGTGCCGTGAGCTGACTCACAACTGAAAACTTTCTCAGTGCATTGTACATGATAATTGACATGTCGGAGACAGCGCGGCCGGACCACAAGGATTCCAAACAATTACTTTGCTCAGCTGTTAGATTTTCAAACGTGATCTATAGAGCGATGCTGACAGTAGATTTTCTGGCAGCAATAAAGGTAGCCTGATTCAGAGAATAATTACTGTATGCAAATGACCGCGATTTTCCTCTGCCCTTTTATGGATGACTCCGCTCTCTGCCATTCATCAGGGCCACAAATTTCACTTGGTTGGAGATGGATTTAAAGAGACAGGAGCCTCTGGAGCTTTGTCCTGGTGTTACTAAATTCGTATGTCTTCACAAATAGACATGCATATGTTGTGGAAGGGAATGGCAGAATTCCTTCTTTAATAATGTTAGGTATGTAAACACCACTTTCTTAGACCAGGGTATGTTAAGTGTTTTCCCACTGTATTTTGTCCAATCAGTGTCAAAGTGTGCAGCCAGGATTCTACCACACAGCAGAAAGCTTTAACTCAATATATTTAGGATGGAAATCTGAACTTTATCTTAACGAAAACTATTAAAATAAAGAGGGTGGAATTAATTGCACACCATTTTTTCCCATTTAAATAGTGATATTAGAGGCTGCGCGCATAAGCGAGAATTCTGGGGGCAAACTGAGTTATGTGTTCTGGCTGAGACAGAGCCCAAAGCACATAAAATGAACAAAGGTGTATCCAAAATGAAGATGCTGGTTATTGGAGGGGAGCTTCTGCTGCAGTTACAGCGACCTGCTTCACTTACTGTTAATAGATTAGAAGCTGGAGTGCTGGACTGCAACACTCAAACACTCCGGCACATATTACTGATGAATGCTAATGGTATTTTCTTAAAGTCTGAGTCCAACAATAACACATGTGTTGCTTCTGCAAAACAGACTTTGCAGCTGTTCATATTTCCAGAGGGTTAGCATTTTTACAAGTTTGGCAAAATGCAGTTTACGGAGGGGTGGGTGACGTGGGTCCGTGCTGACGGATTCCAGTGTTCACAATAGTCTGCCATGACGATGCTCAGTAGCGTGACAATATCTCTGAGGCACCTGCAGTAAACAGTTATTTGTGGTGGTCCATCCATGTTGTTTAGGGTCTTGGGAAGTACAATACATTAATGCCTTTCTATGTACAAATTCATATGGCAGCCGATCCCACCCATTTGCACGCTTTCCTGTCCTTGTTCCTCTCACACATCTATTGGGTTTCAAAGGGGAATGGACACAAACGACTTGCATGTGGGATCCTACCAAAATGTATCTACCTTGGTAAAATCACTAAATGCCCATCGTTTATGTTCTAATAGATAACCTTAACCCGCTCTACTCCAAGTCCCAATTGCATTCACTTGAGCATAAACGTCAGAGAGCCTGTGTCCTCTCGTCCTTCACCGGGTCCAAGAGAGCCTCGTTTTGAGGTGGGACAACCCCCTCGTAGACAATGTATGCTATTGTATTTATTGTTTTGGTGTGTTTATGAGATGAAAAAAACAGAGGCTGAAGCAAATATGTGTATAAATGATAAACAATACTTAGATTGACGCTAAGCATTGATCCCTTCTTTATTTGTTTACTTATTCATTTAAACATTTATACAGCAAGAGCCCTATCGAGAGGATCTTGGAGCACTTTGCAAAGTTCAAAGGGAGGAGGTGAAAATTAAGTCACAATTTGAGAACAATATAGAAATATCAGGATAGGTAAGGCTAGGAAGGGGGATGGTCTTCCTCTCAAAGAAGAATGTGTCAACTGTGTAGGGAAATCCAAATGTGAACTGCCCTATGAGTATTTAAGCAACAGTCACTCATTCCCTAGGCTGTACCAGGTGGCAATGGCCTGGGGCATGAGTTAATAGGCCTGAGCATTGTGAGGGACATTAATGAGGATCCATGGGCCATCTCTTCCCACCTGGGTGATTAAAAGTTGCTCATGCGTTTAGAGGGAGATTCTGCAGAAGTTTAGATTTATTACTAGTACCACGGGCATTAGACATGATTATGTGTACTAAGGTTCTGGAAGACTCTATGGGGTCCACAGCAGAAGAGGTGACTGTCAGCTTTATTGGCGACAGGATCTAGCCAGAACACTGTAGACAATTGTATCACACCTAAGAATGTCAGGTTCTAAGGAGCCAAACCAATGTATTGTCATGCAGCCAACCTTCCACCACTTGAATGCCTGGGCAGAAACCTATACCAAGATAGTTCCTGTTTGGAACTCTCTTGGATCATGTTTGCAAAATTGCAGAACATGTTAATTCGATTGTGTTTCCCTCAAACATCTGTCAGTTGAACAGATGAACTCAGATCATTAGTCCAATAGATTCCCCGAAGAGATGGTTTGCCAGATATCCCTAGAAGAGCTTAGATCCCTGGTGTTTCCACGGGTTCTGAAGCAGATTCTGCTCATTCCAATATGTCAATAATCCATTTGCAAATTAATTTCATCAACTTTCTATTAGTATTTTTTGCAAGTTTTGACACTAAATAACATGGGCAGTGCTAGTTGATACACAAGATGTCTGCTCCTGTCTACATCTCAAAGAGAACTTCTGTCGGTTGCCACCGGGGATGCTACCCTCTAGCGGGCATCCCCAGGGGTTGTTGGTGGCGTTATATTCTAGTTAGGTTGGCTCTTGAAGTTTAGAGGTGCTAGAACAGGCATTTTGAAAAGCTGTGTCTCTCAATACATATGACCAATCCTGCCAAACTGACGGGGACTCTAGTGAGGTGGTGAGAGTATCTCAGGTAAAATACATAAAGAGAGGCTGGATCTGGCTAAGGGTAGCCTGTGTTGAAAATACTACAGAAATATTACAGCCACTAGGAGCCCTTACTCGAGGGTTGAAAGCAGCACTTGGTGGCGATGCTGCCAGGGCTACGGTTTCCCCCCACCTCCCATCTGGGGGTATATATCTGTGATATATTGAAAAGGCAAACCATGCTCGCTAGCCATGCTGGGAAAGCAGCAGAAATTACCAAAAGGGGCTTTCTTCAAGCCACGGTTACAGTCACAGAAAGACAGGGGCGTTCTCAGGGAATTAAAGAAATAATGGCAGCCTTAGAATATCTATTTAACATGATGGACAACTTAGAACAATCAAAACATCAGCGGAGGCTATGTTGTAGGCCGTTGAGGGCCACATGCAATACAATACAAGTAAAATCAAGAGAGCTAATGAACAGGTGGGGGCCCTGAATTCCAGGATTACAATCATAGAACCTGTAATCCAGGAATCTGGGTAATTTATAACTAGAGTGTGTAATGCTATGTTGCCCCTAGATGGGAAGTCACAACGTGCAGAGAATGCTAGGAAAATTGGAAATTGCTTGGTCCTCGGAATACTCAATGAGTTTGTGTGGACAGACCACTGCTCCAAGTTGCAGGCCTGGATGGACTCCCACTTTATCCTGCCTGGGATCTCAGATAATATCTAAATTAAGAAGGTGTATTGTCTTGCCTCAAGGGCGCCCAAAGCTGCAGCAAAATATGGCAGTGCCTCAGGATTAACAGTCAAGCAGGACCCTGATGACAAGCAAGGGCTATTGACAAGAGTTTCCATGAAATGGACCCAGGACTTGGATAGGGATTGAATTCTTTCTTGTATGGACTTTAGCCTGGAATCTTTCAGAAAAAGGAAATCACTACTTCTTGAGGGGAAGGCCTTGTCAGCCTTTCAGTTGCAGTCTTCAATATGATTGCCTGCAGAATTGAGAGTACTTTATGAAGAGAAGAAATTATGTTTTCACTTATCCAGGAACAGTTGAGTGTTTCTGGGGTTCCATGTCATTTCCTCGCCGGATGTTTTTTCATGGGTTTTTCTACCACAGATTTCTTTTTTGTTTCTTTTTGAGGGGGTCCCGGCAACCCCCCACCCCCTTTCAGTTTGTATCTATTCCCAAACACCCACATCACATAAATCTAATTTTCTAACCCCCCAAAAGGAATTTCGATAGGGTTTTTCCGTAAAATAATTTGTGGTAAAAAAACACGAAAAAACGTCCCGCGATGAAAGGACGTTGTACCGTTTCTGGAAAGGCTGTGATGAAACTTCCCAGCCAGAAGGCTTTTGTTATTTTGCTGTTCCTGATTTCTGCCCTTGGGTAAATATTGGCTGATGACATCCTTACTTGTTACCCTTGACTGCCATCCAGCAAAAGTGGGATGGAAAGTAATTTTGACAGAGACCTATAGGAAGTGTGCAGAAGATGTTGTTTGCAGTTGCGCTTTTGTGATTGCCCTTGATCCTTCCAACTCTGGCCACCTCCCCTATTTACGCACCCATTCATTTCCCCCATTTGAATGAATCAATCAATAAATATGCAACTTAATAAATATTCTAATCAGATCTATATTAAATATGTGTACACATTAAAACATTCATTAGCATATTGAATGGATCATCAGATGCACAATATCTATTAGTAGATCAAGGATTCTGAAGAATCAATATACACTAGTTAAATTCTCACTACTAATGATTTTTCTGTGACCTACACAGTGCTCCTTTGCTCCTGAGCTAGCTTCAGCTATTATTGCTGTTAAGTCATTTTATATACACATCAAGCTGTATCCAATTATGGTGTTTTGGGTATGTTCGTACCATGTGCTTACCCTGCCATATCACATTCAGAAGGAAGGATGTCGTGTCTGCTGCTGTTTTAGAGGGAAGGTTATGGTGAGGTTTGGAGGAGTGGATAAGTGAGGGTGCCAAAGGAGTGCTGGAGGGATAGGTCAGCAGGATGCATGCGGAGGATTGGGGGATGCTCATGCCCTCAGAGCTGCTTGGTTTGCCCTCTTCAGTAAGGGTAGAATGTTGCTGTAGATCTGCTATCCTTTGACTTCCTGGGAATGTGGGTCATGCCACTTAGGCACTGCTATAGGGCACGCTGAAGCCATCATTGTTCTTACCGAGACACGGTGCCTACCCCTGCATTGACTTCAGGTCAGCCAGAGCAAGTCGTCCCCATAAGAACATGTAGGAGGCCTATGAATTTAGTTTATGCTTCATCCGCTTATGAGGCTCAGCTTTGATTTACATGTTTTGTGTTGCACCTTTTGGTTTGCGTTGATCTATGCTGCATTGCACAATGCCGGATTTCTATTCTTCTCCGTTTTTACAGAGTTCAAGCTACGGTTTATTCTGTTATGAAGACTTTTGGAAAGGTACTGCAGATGTCCATCAACTCTTACTTCACTAATACAGAGGGAACTCTTTGGAAGGAAGAGATCATATTGTTTTGTGTAAGAACATTCATTTTCATTCTACACTGGAATTTGTTGAGAGGTGAAGCGGATTGCAGAAAAATGTTTAACTTGCACCCCATAAACCTGAAACAAAGTAAAATTCGAATTTAGATAACGGTGGTCGCTAAAGGCAGTGGTGCTTCATCAGTACTGTATTGGTGACCACCTGTGTGATATGGACAAGTGGATTGGTCAACTTTTAGCAGCTTTTACTTATACAATTTGAAAACAATTGCTAAGCGTTTGGGCCTAGGCAGAACCTTGGCTGTACATGTCTGTTGCCAGACACATTAGAGAGTGCAGTTTATAGTGTAATTTGCACTTCCATTATCATCTAGCTCTTCTGGCCAACTGGAAAGTTCACCTTTGTGTATGGGGGAGTGATGGGGTGCACAGGAGGACATAGTTCAAATCAATCAGCCTCAAGGAGAGGCGCAGCAGCTTGAAGGGAGAGGGCTTAATCTTCGAGAAAGATTGAAATGATATACTCAGGCACGGTTTAATGTCTTGCATAACACAAGAGTCAGGCCTCGATGTATGTTAACTAATGATCTATACCAGTATAGATCTCTATTCATTATTTCTATTTTATTCTACCAGATTGGTATTATAAGGGTATGAATGTAAGACCACGTGAAACCTGGCTGAGATTTTCTGCATAAATATGTAAAAAATGATTGAGGTGTGTAAAAAAATCAAAATGTCGACTAAAGATGAACAATAAATAGAAAGAAAGATTCTTGTGATAGCCTGAGTGCATGCTAATCCAGACATCATGGAGCATCCAAGCACTGTAGGAATGTTATAGTTTCCATAATCTATACCACTCTGTTCAACTAACGTATATCATATGACGGATCACTAATTATCATGTAGCCTAGATCGTTCCCTAATATGGCTGATCAGTGACCCTGCCTTATTTGTATCCCTGGCTATCTTCAATTGTCTTTTAATTTGTATGTGACTGCATATCATCCACCGTGCATGTTTGTAGCACTGCCCCATATAGCATACCGTTTAGTCCACAAAGAAATGGATTCAGCTGTCACATAGTCTCTTCTATCTGAAAGTACACTGCATGCATACCACAGCAAGATCCTCACCATTAGACAGTGGCCCTAGGGTTTCATACACTCTCCCTCTCTACTTTCCTGATATAGCACTGCGCCCCATGGCTTACAGCTCAGTTCCACAAACAAGAACATTCGTCCAGCTGTCACATGGCCTCTGCCATCTTTAATAGACTCTGTGACTCTTCTGTATCCACTCGTTGGCCTTTAATGTCTGTACCTTGCACCCTTCTTTTTTCTGAGATAAGTATGCTTACTCATAAAGACAGGCCACACCGAATTCTTTATATTTTTGGCAAATTTTCTATTTAGATTTCGTTTTCGTCAGCCCTTCATGGTGACACTTGTTTCCGCTAAAGCGCCTTTTTCAAAACCGGCCTCTCTTTCTTCTATGCTTAGTTTCCCCTGTTACTTAGATCGATAGCGTTCAATGTTCATTTTCATGGGATATGCCCGTAACTTGGGTGTAGCCAATGATCCACGTGATCGAGGCATGTGGCTCGCAGTCTTGTGTACCAGTTTCACAGATATAACATAAAATAAGAGATATCACTCTTCTTACTCATGTGTGCTCGTATACTGCTAGTTTACTTATGAAGCTCAAATTTGACGTTCCCGCCTTGGTAGAATATCTTTTAACTTCTTCAGTTCAGGAGGTTTGTCTGTGCACTGCACTGACACGTTACTGATGTTTTTGATTTTTATAAACCCTCTCAAAACCTGGCTTTTCTTCACAAATTAACCTTTCACTCAGCTGATCTTTTCAAACAATATGGCCCCAAATTGCCAGTACTGTTGGCAAAAGTGTTCTAAAAAAGGAATTAAATAAAAATACAATACCACAGTGTGGCATTCAGTCTAGGCTTGAGGTTGTGTATACCAAGGGCCTGCCTGGGTGCAGACTGTTCTGTTCATTAAATAGTCTTAGGCATGTGCTCAAAAGCGTAAGTGGTCTAATTAGCTCATCTAACCCAGAGCTATTTATTGGCCGTTGATGACTCCTGAAGAGGAGCCATTTCGTGTCGGTTTTCAGGACTGGCGACTGAACATGAGTCTAAGCCAGGGTATGCGACCTATGGTTCTCCAGATGTTTTGGACTAACACTCCCATGATCCCTCACTATTGACTATGCTTGCTAGAGAGGATGCAAGCTGAAGTCCAAAATGTATTGAGAGCCAAAAGTTTCAGAAACCTGATCTAAGAATTGGGAGAGAACTAAATGCAGCCCGGGACAATTCAGAAGGTCAAGAGGCTTAGTCTAAGGTGACCTCAGAGAAAGTAAAGAATAAAGTAATGGAAAATAAAGGGGGTAGGACAAGATTTGCCCAAACAGTATTTGTAGTCGTAGAACTTTGTAAAAGGAAAGTGAGACTGTGAATGATGATAAAAGAAAGGTTTAGCAAGTATGGTAGGATGCTGTTTCTGAAGGGACACAGGAACGTGTAATCTCTGAATTGTTGCTTCATGTTTAAGAAATTGGAATCAAAGATCATTTTGGGTGCCCACTTCTGTCTGAGTGGAAGTTACTGTGTACAGAAGGTTAATAATCAGAACTAATGTCACATATTGGCCGAGGGGGGTGGGTTCCAGGTCTGACTGGGTCTCTCAACTGGGTGTGGCTGTAGGAAGTGGCCGTTTTATGGTATTACAAGTAATATTGTGAAATAAGCCAGGCTGTGCATGGACTTGGTACTGCTGAAGCAGTTTGCTTAACCAGCACACAGCGATGTGCGGGGGGCCATCAGTTCTGGGGACTGTCTGCCAGCCACAGTTTCAGAAGGAGCAGGGCATGCTAAGCTAGCTGACTGAGAGTCATAAACTGGTCCTAAATATTTGAGAAATGAATGTTCCTTACCCCGAAGGGGGAAGACCAAGATGGCCATGAGGTCCAACTAGGGATCCAGTGGCATGGTCATCTAGACGCAGTGTACAGTAGTGGGAGTAGTTTTGAGTGAGCCACTGCACGTGGCCCATTTTACTCCCTTAAAGGACTGACGTTTCAAAGTGCAACACTTTTGCACAATGTCTTCATGAGCTCTCTTAATAGTAGTGGTTGAAATTCTTAGCAGTAAATCTTTCTTTTTTTAAGACAAAGGTTTTATCGAAGCACTAGAGCTTGCAAATATTCTGCCTGAAAGCGCTAATTCAATGGACTACACATCTCTGTACCACAAGTGTATTACACATGGCTATTCAGTGCTGGAAATGTATTGGGGAAACCGTCACTTCTTAGGAGGAGTGGGGCTTTTAGGAGGAGGGGGCAGGGCCAATGAGTGTGGTCACCTCCAGATTGCAACACAGTAACTCTATACAGAACCCAATCCTGGGGATTTGCATAAAAGCAAAGAGCATCATGGGAACAACATAATGTCCACAATTTTAAATGTTAAACATGTCTTATAGTGATTCATTAAGAAAACCTTTCAAGAAAATAATGGACTCTTCTGTTGGTCACAAGACTCACCCTAATAAAGAGATGTCTGCACTGCGTTAAGTGGCACTACAAAATGAGCCGGGGTACATCAAGGGGGCATGGCCTAACGCGTGGGGCACAATGGGCTGCTAACACCCCTGCCTGGCAGCCTTTTGTAGAGATCAGCACCTTCTCTCCATGGGGGAGAGGGTGCTGATCTCTGCATTTATATTCTATAGGCTGCCTATTCAGCCTTAATGGTGGCGCTGCCCCTCGCCAGCTGGGGAGGGGCAGCGTCGCCATTAAGGTTGAAATGGTGAGGGCTGCTGGAACCCGACGTCGTTTTCCTGAAGATTGAAACATTCCCGCGAATGCGCGGGAGCTTCAGTATTTAGAAAAAAAAGTCCTCTGCTTTCAGCAGCGTCATGTTTTCTCTGTAATGGTGGGGCCGGCCCATGGGCATCTCTTCCTTAAAGGGATGCCTTGCAGGTGCTGCACCCCCATTATGGCTGAAAGGCATTTTTTTCTGAAGCCTGAAGCTCTCGCGCAAGAGCGAGAGCTTCAAGCTTTAGAAGCTCTCGCTTTTTGAGTAGTGGCCAGGGCTGCCAAGGCAGATTAGTGGGCCCACCAGGGCTCCGCCTCAAAACGAGATTTTGGAGTCTGCGGGAGCCCAACCTAGGCAGGCCCCGGCCCACTTAAAGCCCTGGATGTCTGTAAAATGCAGGACATATATACCAGTTTAAAGAGCTGTAAAACTGTATGCCCGGCAGCCGCAGTTTCTCTGTGGGTGTTCTGAACCCGTGTTCTAAATGCTCAACAAGAGTACGAAGGGGTTGTGCAGGGGTCAGCCTTCTCTCCAATATACAGACTGCTTTCAGGAGACCCGGCAACGACGAGTCTTCTGAAAACGGCCTGCTCCATGAGGCACAAGATCTGCAAGAGTAGGGTCTCGCCACTCGGTCTTGTTCCAGCCTATTTCCTGCACTGTGTCTGTCTAATAGAACTAATCAGCTGCTTCCATGTGCACATGTTTCTTACGGCCCCCATAGCCTTTTCAATGGCATAAACAATGACATGCCTTGTAATAATGCTTGTGTTATGGATGACTTTTGCAAAACAGAAAGGTGATGGCTGGAAGGTTTTGAATTAATCATAACCACGGGCAAAGCTCTGGGCAACCCTCCAGACCATCGTTTTTCAGCCTGCCAAGCCATTACAGAAGGGAAAAAACCATATACAAAGCAGGCTTGGTCCTACCCCAAAAGCAGCAGTCCAGCCCGAACTGCTAGGTCACATCCCCTCTGCACGAGACCACAAGCATCCCCAGACATGTTTCAGCCTTGTTGGGCGTCATCAGTGAGGAGTAGCCTGGGTCTCTAGGCCCGGCAGACTCGGGACCCACTTCTGGGCATACCCGTCCCACTCTGGGTGACTTTTGCAAAACAGAAAGGTGATGGCTGGAAGGTTTTGAATTAATCATAACCACGGGCAAAGCTCTGGGCAACCCTCCAGAACATCGTTTTTCAGCCTGCCAAGTCATTACAGAAGGGAAAAAAACATATGCAAATCAGGCTTGGTCCTACCCCAAAAGGGGCAGTTCAGCCCGAACTGCTAGGTCACATCCCCTCTGCACGAGATCACAAGCATCCCCAGATATGTTTCAGCCTTGTTGGGCGTCATCAGTGAGGAGTAGTGTCGGGGGGAAATTCTCCCGGGGTCGGCTGGGCCGTCCGCGGACCTCCGGGTAGGGAGGCCCCAACTCCTCCCGTATATCCCAAAAAATTGAGTATGAGACACACGCAAGAAGCAAGGTGGTTCTGCTGTTTATTAAACAAAACGGCAGGGATGGGTCAAGGATCGTACGCGTCCGTCCTGACACTCTCTCTCAATTGTGGGGCTCGCAGGCCCTTTTTACCTTAGTATGACGCGCTACTTGCGTCACCTGGGAAAGTTAGCAAAAAACCTATCGCCACTCTGGATTGGTTCCTCGAGTGGTAGGGTTAGTATAGCATACCTATAGAGAGCATTATTAGTGGTCGAGGGTTAGTCAGGTGGTATACTTGGGTTGTCCCTTCAATTTGATACATGAAAATTGTTACATGAAGACCCCAAAGCATTGCTCAATGTTAATGGCATCAGTGATAAGTGCCCCATGTTCTGATTGGTCCATTCGCCAGCCCCCAACTCTGGGACCATCGTTGTTCCCAGCTCGCGGTGCACCTGTCATTTGCAACAATGTTTCACTATGGGTATGTGCAGACAATGTGAGGATTTATTCATATGCTGGAAGGCCGACTACTCCCACCACCGCAGATGTCCATTGAGTCGCTTAATTGTATCTGCCTGTGTCTTGAAACGGGGGATCCAGGCGCCTCCCTCCTCCTGGGCCTGGCACCCTGTCAGGTTCGGCTTGGTCACGTGAGGTGGGACCGTGGTTGAGGCAGAATTCTGCACAATTAATATTGCATTTTCCACTGTGTGTCTGGCTTAATTTGCAGGTGTGACCTTGGCGTCGGCTTGTGGCATGCGAGTTTGCAACATTGTGCCCTTGACTGTCTGCTTTCGCCGGGCTCATTCTGCAGGGTCAGCAACTGTACTCTTGCTCATTCAATGTTCATGGAAGCTCTTGCTTGCGGCCTACTTGGGCCTGGTGCATAGGTGGAACCGTTTGATACACAGCGCTTTAGGTTATGGTATCACATTGCTTTATCCCCAGTATCGTGTCTTCGTTATATTTATCATTATGATGCATGGGTTTAGGAGAAGCGTGAGCAAGCCTTTTTAGATGAGTTCATTGTGCGTCTTGCGTTTCTGCATTTTGAAAAGCCTATGTGAAAAAAAATAAAGATGCGTGTCAGTGGGTGTGTCCGTCACCTACGTCATAGCACTGAGTATGTTCTTCGTGTGGATTGGTGTGGGAGTGTCCAGTGTGCATGTTTGCACGGGTGTGGTGACCGTTGGCTAGGTCGTCATGGCATCTCTAACGATGTGTTGATTTAGTGTTGGATGGTTCAGTCAAGTCCATCCATGCCGCAGGTGTCGGCATGGGCAGGGCAGGCTGGTGGGCAGGCGGGTGGGCACATCCGTATGTTCCTGTACCAGGGTATTTGGTCGTCTGGTAGATGGGCAAACTCCTCTCGTGGAGGGTGCCTGGGCCGTGATCCTCTAGGCCAGGGGTGAGAGGGGATTGGTGAGAGCCTTTTGTTCCATTCTCCCACTTCAGTCCCCCCTCTGGTCGACTTGTCAACCACAAACATATCCTTTTCCTTATCTCCTCTCACTCTCCATATTTTAGTTACTCCTCCCAAATGTCCATAGTGGTTAACATGGTCTTCAAATGACCAATACATATATACACAGGTTCCTCCAGGTGTGCAGTATACCCATTTCCCTATGTAGCTCCTTGGGTTTCTTGGGTTTTCGAGCTTCACAGATGGTGGGTCCAGGTGGTTGGTGATGATCTGGTTGCGCAATTTCTCCCTCTCTTTTATTATTGTGCCTGTGTGTTGGCCATCATCTGCTGGCATCAAGGGGTGCATACCAACCATTTAGATCATTTCGTCTGTGGTGCGTGCCTTCCGGGCCTTCCAAAATCTTATTATGATCAGTGCAGCTCCAGCCAAAATAATGCATCCAACTATAATCTTCAGTCCGTCCGACAGCCAAGATGGCATCCATGATCATAATAGCGAAAACCAGCTGTCATCCTTTTTCACACCTTTACTTTCATCCATCATTTTGGAGTGCATCTGGGCCAATTGTGATACTGCTTCTGTCAGTGTACCATTGTCAGCATCGTTAGCAGGAATGAATGTGCAGCATGATTGTCCTATCTTTGCGCAAACTCCTCCTTCCATTGCTGTGAGGAGGTCCAGTACATATCTGTTCTGTAGTGCTACCATCCTCACTGCTCGCAGTTCCTCTTTTATTGCGTTGAATCCATTTACTGTAGAGTTAATTGTCATCATTAGTTCCCATGTAGTTATCTGGAGCCATTTTGCGTTTGCGTAAGCCTGTAGTCCCGGATGTATTATTGAGGAGAAGAACATTGCTGCTCTGCTGAATAGTCTGTGTTCTGGTGGGATTGAAGTGAGTGCTGTTTCTGACCTTCCCCATAGGTAATTTCCTGTCAGAGGTTCTCCTTGTCTTTTCTTTCTATTCAGGACAGTGTTGTTGCCGTTGTTTTGGTTCTCTGGCCCCTTCTGAAGTTGTACAGATCTCTTCTTCCTCTTGTTTCCTTCATCCATTTTGGGGAAGTTCGTCACATTCACATGTTTCTGGGGCACCACTAGTGATGGTACATTAACGTGTACCATTGTGCATATACCATTCCACAGAGGGGGCAGTGTGTGGTATGCCTTGTCTCCGCAGGCCCAGTAATGGCCCATTAATACTGCTGTACCTGCTCCCCCCTCAGGTAACTCCGTCACGCTTGCACAGTTGGTGTTGTATCCCACGTCCACTTCTCCTCTATGTTGGTAGCATACCTTAGGTGCAGACAGCGGCAGTATTGTTATTGGGTCTTCATCCTTCTCTATCCACGTTAGCATGGGTACGTACTTGACCCAAGTCGTCCAACATCTGTTGTTGTGTTCAGCAATAGTTGTAGTATCCTCTCTCGTTAACATGTTGCTGCCAACCACTCCTGTGTCCCATTTGTCACCCAGGTACACCTTCCCTGTTATTATTATCAGTGGTCTTTCCCAACATCCTTGTTTACCAGGAACTTCAGTGGCGTACCAATCACATGGTAGGTACTGTAGTGTTACTTTCTTTGTTTCTCCTTTTTCAGGGCCACTTGTTATGTATCTGAATGCTTCAGCATGCAAACTGGCCTTGTGGTAACTCAAATAAACCTTGAGGAAGTTATTTTCGTACGAGTATGTGTCTCGTGTTTTCCATACCAGGTGCACCGTGTTCCCTTGAAATCTCCCTTTCGTTTGGAACAGTGCCAGGTATATTATACATCGTGCTGTCTTTTCATCTATTTCTGTGGCAACGGAAGTTCGGGAAGCGCTCATGGTGTATGGGATCAATGAGCAGACGTAGCAGCTGTCTTCTGTTGTTTGCTTACCTATTTGAGTCATGTGTTGGTACCACATGTTGTTCGAGACGTGTGCTGAATCTTGTATGTAGTTGTCAATACATTTATTGTCTGAGTATGTGCTGCGTTTAACTCTATTTCCCTTGTGTGGAATTTTGCTAGTACCACCTGACGAAACACCTGTTGCAGCCGGGGGTGGGGGTATATTAGGTTTGGGTACAGCCAAAATATTGATAGCATAACTGTTCTGCCATACAGAGGCAGCCAAGAACCCGGTGATCATCAAAATCCCTATCATCTTTATTACAGAGGCTAATCTCACCGGCATTTTTGCTCTTACCTTGCTGCAGTCCGGCAGCTAATTCTTGCGACGTTAAAGTTGCCCGCCTGAAAATTCTCAATATGCTTGTTATTAGTGTTAGTTGTTGTTTTCAAGCTCTCCCTATCAAGTAGTCGTTCAGTGCCCAGACGAAGAGCTGTTCCCACGCCAATCTAAGCGATCTATCTCTTAGGACAGGCAAGTATGGGTGGAGGTGGGGCATTGATTGCTCTATGGCCAAGAGAAATGCTGTGTAGTAGACACGTACCCTCCTCCTTTTCAGGTATTTTGGCCTTTTTATGTGATAGACAAATTGGTGTGATAATTCTTCAGGGTAGTTATCGTCTGAGGGTAGCATCTACTCCTGGGCAGTGAACCTTGTTAGTTATCTGTTTTCTTAGCAGTACAATAATACACGGTACCTGCATGTGCGAGAGAAAAAAAAGGAGAACATTCAAGTGTTTACATGTGTATGTGTGCAAGATAATGCCCTTCAGTTGGGTTATTACTGCAGTGGGAGGGACGTCGATAGGCAGAGGGTTTAGGGCTCAACTGGCGGAAGTCTCTTTACTCTTTGATCGTGTGACCATGGGGTGGGCGGTATGGGAATTACCCTTCTCTATTTCAGTAGTTGTCTCTGGGGAATATGGGGGGTGGTAGGGTAGGGAGACACTTAGGCCGTTAGCTGTGGTAGAAGTCTCTTCCTCCGTTGGTGACGCTGTTGCTGTTCTTCCAATGGCCCTGTCGGTGACGCTAGGGCGGGTCTGGAGTTTGCAGATCTTTAAGTTGTGTAGGTGATTCCAGGCACGTTTGTCCTGTAGCTTTACTGCTCTCGTTGATACTTCCGCTACCAGGTGGGGGCCAGTGAAGCGTGGGCTGTTCCTCTTTCTGTTGAAATTGCGGAGTAGTACGTGGTCACCTTTAGCAATTCTGCACAGTTTTCCTTTTTCCAATTCTTTATCTGCGTCTTCTTGTTGATCACTCTTAGACCCGCCCCGCGTACGCTCGAGCTGTTGAGACACAAACACTACACTAGTAATCAAAGAAGACACATATTGGTACATTTCATCACCAAGAACAGTTGCAGTGTTTTGATAATCAGTGAATGCTCTTGATGTTGGCGTCAGAGGAAGGCGCATTTGACGTCCGGTCACCACCTCGTGAGGGGTGAGGTGGTGGTCGGAGCCTGGTCTATTCCTTAGCTCAAATAGGGCTAGCGGAAGGCAATACAACCAACTCTTCTTTGTTGTTTGCTGTATTTTTGCAATTGCCTCCTTTAGTAGGCCATTCAGGCGTTCGCATATACCGTTGGCCTGCGGGTGATATGCACATGCAAATTTATGCTTGATGTTCAGTAAGGATGTGATGTGCTGGAACATTTCATTGGCGAAATGCAGACCATTATCTGACCGCAGTACCTCGCACACTTCCCATCTGGGGAAGACCTCCCTCACTAGAAATTTAGCTGCTCTGAATGCATCTGGGTGTGAGCAGGGCCCTGCCTCAATCCACCTGGAGAATGGGCATACTACTACAATCATATACCTATTTCCTTGACATACGTTGATCATATCAACATAGTCAATATGGATGTGTAGGAAGGGTCCCTCTGGCCGGGGTATAGTACCTTTTATCACCTTCAGCGTGTGACCGGCTGTGAACTGTTGACATGTGAGACAATTGCTGATAAAATTTGTCACATGGGAATTTAACTCGGGGCAGAACCAATCTTCCCTAATTTGTGCTGCAATGACTTCCTTGCCTGTGTGGGCTGGGTGGTGTAGTTGGCTCAGGGCGGTGTTCAATAGTGCCAGTGGCATTACCATCTTTCCAGTGTTACCCTGGCGCCATAGTGCGTCAGTTGGTGACATTGTACATCCTCTTTTTACCCATATTTCTTTTTCTGCCATTGGTGCAGCCGCTTGTAGCTCCATTATCTGTGTGGCTGGGAGATGGGTGTACCCTTCTCTTATCAACATCTCCTTAGCTATTCCCCTCCCTCTCCCTCTCTCTGATTCTGGGGGGTTCCATATCTCACCAAAATATGCAGCATACTTCGCATGTGCGTCTGCTGCTGCATTCCCTTTTGAGATATGATCTTCTCCATTAGTGTGTGCGGTACATCTGACCAAGGCTAATTCTTTGGGTTCATTTATTACTTCAATTAGTTCAGCCAACAAGAGAGCATGTTGCACTGGAGTGCCGTCAGCTCTCCTAAACCCTCTTCTCCTCCATTTGGACAACCCTGAGTGGACAGTAGACGTGACATATGCGCTGTCAGAATATATGGTCACTCGTTTGTCAAAGCTTTCCTTCAACGCCAAGATCAGTGCAACTAATTCAGCTGCTTGAGCAGAGTAATGCTGTGGTAATTGTACGCATTTCATCGCCACACACACCGGTACCTCCGTCATTTTTACCACTGCTGCCCCAGTTCTCCTTATCCCATCACTTTGGTCAATTGTTGATTACCCATCAATGAACAAGAGCTCACCTCCATCTAGTGCGTTCTCTTCAACCTTTCTAGTACATGAGTACATTTCAGTAGTCTGCGTACAATCATGTGCATAGTCTCCTTCTTCAATTACTTCTGCTATAAACCTTGCAGGGTTAACCGTACTGCATCTAACAATTGATAGTTCTGGTCTAGATAAGATGATCTCATAACCTGACGCCCTCTGCGTGGTTAGTGTGGACTTAGGCTTGTTCAATATTGCAAATAGTGCATGTTCCACAAATAGTGTGGTTGGGCACCCCATGGTGATTGCTGATGCTTTTTCTACCGCAAAGGCAGCTGCGGCGAGACTTTGTTCGCTAGGGAAATGACCTAACATCACAGGATCCAAGTGGCCGCTGTAAAACGCTACTGGTTTGTAGCCCATGCTTGTTTTTTGAGCCAACACTGCTTTCATTACTGCTGAGTCGCAATGTGAAAATATAAAGAATTGTCGTTCATAATCTGGGGTGGCCAGTACCGGAGCAGTTGATATTGCATCTTTCAGTTCCTCAAAAGCCTCTTTCATTTCCATTGTCCACCCCAACTTTTTCTCCCCTTTGTTAGCTTCTTTTAACGCCTCAAGTAGGGGTCCTATGTATGAGCTGTAATCAAATACCCATGCTCTACAGTAGTTGCACAGTCCCAGGAACTGCTGCAGTTCCCTCACTGTTTGGGGCAGCAGCGTTTTTGAAATGGCCTGTGCTCTTTGTGGTGCAATCTTTCTTCCGTATTGGGATATGAGCTGACCAATGTAAAGTACCTGTTCCTGACAGTACTGTAACTTTTCTTTGTCTACCTTGTAACCCTTTTCAGCCAATATTGTCAGCATCTTCAATGAGTCCTCTCTGCATCTTCTTTCGTTTGTGCTGCAAATTATTATGTCATCAACATACTGCAACACTGTGCTTTCCACTTTAATGTTACCCAAGTCCATCTGTATTACTCTGTTGAAGATTGAGGGTGACTCGCAGTACCCTTGTGGCAATCTGGTGTGTTTCCACTTTGTGTTTCTGTAAGTGAAGCTTGTCAGATCTTGTGAGTCTGGGTGCAGGGGTATTGAGAAAAAGGCATTTTTGAGGTCTATTTCTGTAAATCGTGATGCCTCTGCTGGAATGCCGCACAATATTGTGGCCGGGTTTGCTGCTATGGGGTGTTCTGCTTCCACTATGTTGTTCAAAGGCCTGAGGTCCTGTATGAAGCGCCAATACCCCCCTTTAGCTTTGCGCACTGGGTATACAGCTGTGTTGCATGGTGATTCTGATGGTACCAATATGCCATTATTTATATGGGCCGTTATTGTTTCATATATGCCCTCATCTGCCTCTTTTGATAGTGGGTACTGTTTCACTCTGGGGAGTATTGCACCCTTTTTCAATTTTATTCTTACTCCCCCTATGCTTTTTATGCACCCCACGTCATAGGGGCTAGTAGTCCATAATGATGTGGGTACTTTTGCCATATCCTCCTCAAAGAAGGGAACTGGGGTGGATGTGGGTGCCTCAAGTGCCATTGCAATTTTCTGTGCCACTTGTTTGTACGTCACTCTTAGCCATATTTCCACACTCATCATAAACACCATTTCACCCTCTTCCTTTTCTTCTGAGAAGAGCTCCTCGTCTGACACCTGGGTGAGTCTACATCCCTCTGCTAGTGCTATCACTGCCCTCCATGCTCTTCCTTCTCTGTCTTGGGCATGTACTGCAATGTAATCAGCGGTTGACATAATGCTCTCTATGTTCACTGAAATCACCTTTCCTTCTGGTTCATTGGCTGGTGTTTCTGGTCTAAACAAATAGGCTGCTGGCCTCCTCCAGATCTTTCCTTATATCCCTGGCATCCATGCAAATGCCATGTCTGTCCCGTACTGGAACACTTCACCAACTACTGGCTCAGCCCTAATCACTGTCTGTCCACAGTATGCTTGAATAATTTGTCGTGCAGTGAGCATGTTAATTCCTGGAGTGGAGCAAATTATGCCGTCCTCCGTAAAGGAGATCGTCATATTCAACCTGCTCATTATGTCTCTCCCCAGTATATTTACTGGTGAGGCCCTAGAATATAAAAGTGGGACTGACATGTCATAATCCCCTATTGATAAGGGAATGTTATCAGTAAAGGGAACCAACCCCCTAGCCCCAGAGAATCCTTAGGTGTTCATGGCTTCACCTGACATCTTAAATTTACCTTCCCTTATGCAAGACCGGGTCGCCCCGGTGTCAACAAGGAATGATAATTTTTTGTCACCTATCGTTACCTCTATGCGTGGTTCCTCCGCACTATTGGGTGTTACCGACAGGATGGGACACACCAAGGCCGTCTGTGGGCTGTCCTATTGAGGGTATAATGATTGACCACTTCCTGTGTAAGGGTTGTGTCCCAGGACCGTCACCCTTCCCAGTTGTGTTTGCTGTAGGTGTGTATTGGTAGAGGTTATGTTATGGTCTTGGATTTGTGCAGGTTGCTGTACTTGCTGTGCTTGGGGTTGTTGTGTTATCGCTACCTGTTGTTGTGGCGGTGAATATGTCTGTGGCTGTTGTTGTGTTACTAGTTGTTGCTGTCCATTTCCCTGTTGCAATGTCTGCTGTTGCTGGATGCCCTGCTGTTCCTGTGTGGGACCTTGTTGTCCCTGTTCACTCCATGATGGTGTGCCTGGTCTCACTCTACACGTGCGTGACATGTGCCCTACTAATCCACAAATCCAACACACCGGTGGTCCCCTACTCTGCCATGGAAAGCTTCCTGTGTTGTCCTGGTATACTGGTTGCCCGGTGGGGTAGGAATTTCTAAGTCCTCCCACCTGCTGTTGTGTGTTATATCCGTATCCTCTCCCTCTCATTATTCCTCCCCTTCCCCTGTTGTAATTATAATACCCAGCTCCTGGCGTTGAGTATCCTCTTCCCATGTTAGTCGTGTATGGTTGGAGTGGCGGCAGCTGTTGTGTTACAGTCTGTGATGATTATATTTGGGAGGGATCTTGTGCAGCCACTACTTGTGTGGGGCTTTGAGTCATTGTTGCAGGTGTAGTTATTAGTGCGCCTTCCATCGTGTATTTAGTAAGTTTTTTCTGTACTAGTTTAGCCTCTTCCGTTTTTCTATCCTCTTCCTTTTGTTTCATTTTTTCTTGCCATGTCCTACAATGATGCACTATTGTCAGTTGTATTTCTGGCCATGCTTTTGCTTCCATCCCCACTACTTTCTTCAGTTGTTTCTGAACTGCTTCTGGGAGCCCTTGTACTAGTATATGGTAGAATATTGCTGGTGTCTTGTCCCATTGTTCTCTAGTTTCCATGCGCCACTTCTCTTGAATTTCCTGGATATAATCAACAGGATCTTCGTTCTCACGCATCTTGCGCGAGGTAATTGCTCCTATGTCTGATATGTCTGGATACTGTACCCTCAATGCCTGCCATAATGCATGTCTGCAGTTTGCGAATGGTGCCCCATCGTGTGATGTGTTTGTTATTGTGACCCCGGGGAAGCCCGCTCTCTTCCAGATGTCATCCGCTGCATCCCCTAATATTGATATTAGAAGGCCCTTTATGTCCCCCACTGCCAATTTCTGTCCTGCGGTGTGTTTTTCCATTTCATATATCCATTTACCCACACCTCCACTTAATGATAGGAGCCTGCACTTTATATTATCCTTGTCTGCATGCTTCCAGGGGACGTATTGTGGTCTAACACCTCCCCTCTCCAGAAGTGGCATTAGATTGTGTCCTTGTTGGCCCTTTGGGTCCCATACAATCGAATCCGTACACCCCTCCTCTTCTCCCTGTCTTCTACGTCGTAAATATGGTCCACATTGCTCGTAACTTTGTCTCCTCCATCTCTTCCCCCTCTTTTATCATTTCCTTTATTTAATGTGGGCGTGTGTATTCGTTCTCCCTGCCTGCGTCCAGGGAGGTCTCTAAGCCTACCTGCATAGGGTGTCAGTTCGTTTGGGAAGGGCGCGAGTTTAGATGGGCATGTTGCACGTAATGAGCGTGAGGTAGTGGAGCATGTAGGACGGGATGGTGACGGTGTTGCTGCACGTGTCTGCCTTTTCGCTATTCCTTGCTCTTCCTCCTCACTTCCCTCCAGTTCTTCCTTTCTCCTACAGATCCATGGTGATTCTCCATTTGTCCGGGTGATGTATAATTTATCTAAGCTTTCCCTTTCACTGTCTCGCCCTTCCTTCTCTATCCCTTCTCCTTCCTCACTGCAAAAGTCCTCCATTAATAGCAACCCCCAATCTGTCTTTTTCCCCCTAATCATTACCTTTTTTAAGTCTATTAGATCCGTTCCTCCATTGTCTTCTTTGCCAATTGCTCCCCTTTGTGCTGATGTGGTTGCTACTTCTGTGTCCCTGTATACATACCTCCTTACTTCACTCCCCCCTCTCCTTTCTTCTCTTTCCCCTTCATTTTTCTCCGCTATTTCTCTACCAATTTCCTCTCTTTTCTTTTTCAATTCCTCCATTACTTCAATGCTCATCTTTTCCATTATCCTTTCTTCTTCTTTCTTCCTTTCCCATTTCGCTCTTTCCCGCTCTAATATACCCTCTATCATCCTTCCTTCTTCGTATTTCCTTGTCGTTTCTGATAGTAATCTCCTTCTCCATAGTTCCATTTCCTTTTCTTTCTCTTCTTCTTCCCTTTTCTTGTCACGCAGTGCGGCTCTGGATACCCTCTCTGCTACTGCCTTCACCCTTTCGGCTTCTCTCTTTTTCTCCTCAGTTGGTTCCCTCATTTTGTCCAGCTCATTCTTGCTTTCTTTCCTTTCCCGTGCTCTCTCTCTTTCCTCTCTCTCGAGCTGCTTGATCAGTGTATTCTGCTCATCCCTTAATTCTGCTAATCGTTCTTCCAAAATCTCTTCCTTCTGTCGTAACAGATCTTCCCCCTTTCTTTTCCCCTCTTCCCCTTTCCTTTCACTCCCCCTGGTGTTGTCCTCGTCCATTTTCCTTACTACCTCCTCCTCTTCTTCTGTTAATGAACCTCGTAATTTTAATAGTACCTGCGCAGCTTCCCACTCATCCTGTCCTATTCCTGCGATCTGTTCCTCGCCAATCCCCCCTTCCCCTGCGGCATTTTCGTGCGAGCTGATCCCGTTGTGCTACTCTGCTCCCTTCCTGTGTGGCTACCTGTGGCTGTATATGGTGGCGGGCTGTATGCCGGGTTCGAGTACCCCTCATCCGCCCTTAATTGAACCATGTCTCGTAGTTCTGTTAAAGGATATAACCCCCTTCCTCCTTTTTCACTACCTTCGCCAGGGGTATATCACCGTTCTGTTCCTTTTTTATTTCCTTTTCGCTTATGTTGTTACTCTTCTCTCCTCCCTCTTCTCCGTTCCCCGTGTTTTGTGTGCCTTCACTCTCTTTCTCCCCATTCTCTCCTTCCTCCTTAAACTTCTCTTCCTCCGTTGTTCCCCACATAATAAACATTCCGTTTGGTCCTGGTCGGGACCCTTGGAACATCCTCCATAAGTTAAACACCTCCACGTGGTGCGTCAACTTCTTCCCCTTGTATGTGTTATGCAGATGGTTTAATAGTGAATGTTGGGTATATGGATCGAAACTACCATTAGGCGGCCATGGTGTCGTCATTTTGTTGTCCGTCCCCTGTGTCCATTCTATGCTATACTTGATCATTTTCTCCCTATGGGGTGACAGTGTTTTACATATGTGCTGTAGCGGGGTAGTGAGGGTGTTCCCCCACCCTCCTGATCCTGCCCTGAATGACATAGTAGCGCTTCACTTGTTATCCTTCCCCTATTTGGTAGTGGTTATCTTACTAACAGTTTACACTATACAGCCTTATATCTTTACCTGGCCCCGTAAGTTTGGGACTTGCGATAGTCCGCTAAGGGAAATTAGTAAAATATAGCCATTACATTTGTATATTCTTTTCTTTCTTTTCTTACTTTATCGAACCCCTTTACGCCCCCTGCGGCCGAGGCGCACGTAGCCCCCTGCGGCTGCGTGCCCCTTGTGTCGTTCTTATACAGCCGTCCCACTTTCGCTTGCTCCTCCTCCTTTTTCTACACTTGCCGTGGCCGGCGTTCTCCGTGCGCAGCCACGTCCCCCTTTTCACCTTCCCCCGATCAACTCATTACCGTTTACCTCCGCTTCCACTCCCTTACTACAACTCTCTTCCCCACCACTCTCAAAAATAAAGATGCCTTGTGCTCGAGATATCCTATGAAAGCCCTACTGGTGACGTCACCGATCTCTTCAAACTACTGGTAAGTTCTTCATATGTTTTTAAAGTTCAAAATACACTTGCAATCTACCCCCGTTAACCCCACAGCTGTCTTCCTGTCACGCCTGGAACAAGGTAATCAACAATATAATCGGACTGCGCACCTGCGTCGCCTCGCGTGTGTTACGCCCCTCGATAGGAGGGCTTAACCAGCCAATTATCTTCCGTATTGGGCAACCAGCTAGCTACCGCCTACAGGGAAACGTCATCTATCTATCGAGTTTCCTGCTCGATCAATAGGGATCCTCATCTACTCATTGATCAATAATTACCAAATCGTAGGAAACCGCGCACACACACACCCTTACACATGGTCGCGACCTAGGCCAATCAGTGTCTACGAGCGGCCGCACGTGATGTTTTCGTGCTCCGTCCCCTTCTCTCCCGTAACGTAGCGGACTGCTCTCGCACTCGTCTGGCTACCATTCATTTCATTGCCAACACTAAATTATCAAACCTTCGCCGCGCACCTGTGCAACACCTCCCACCTCCCGTATTCAATTCCTCCCCCTCCCTCACAATTTCACATTGCTTGTTGTGCGTGGCATACTCACCAAGTGCTCTTGATGCGGGGCCGCTCGACTGCGTGCACCCCTCCAAGCGGCTCGCCACCTCCCCTCGTCTGGACCACGTCTGGACACTCGCCAACCGCGGGCAGGATACTTCTCAACCGGCTCCCAAAGGCCAATATCCGGATTGCGCTGTCCGGTCTTCTCGCAGTTCCGCGATGGTCCTGTAGTCCTCAAAAGGGGGCAGCGGCAGAGGGGGTCGCGCCGCCGGGCCTCCTCGCAACGGGAGTACTTGGAAAAATAAAATAAAAAGCAGACCTCAAACAGATCTCAGCAGTGCCTCCAACTTGTCGGGGGGAAATTCTCCCGGGGTCGGCTGGGCCGTCCGTGGACCTCCGGGCAGGGAGGCCCCAACTCCTCCCGTATATCCCAAAAAATTGAGTATGAGACACACGCAAGAAGCAAGGTGGTTCTGCTGTTTATTAAACAAAACGGCAGGGATGGGTCAAGGATCGTACGCGTCCGTCCTGACACTCTCTCTCAATTGTGGGGCTCGCAGGCCCTTTTTACCTTACTATGACGCGCTACTTGCGTCACCTGGGAAAGTTAGCAAAAAACCTATCGCCACTCTGGATTGGTTCCTCGAGTGGTAGGGTTAGTATAGCATACGTATAGAGAGCATTATTAGTGGTCGAGGGTTAGTCAGGTGGTATACTTGGGTTGTCCCTTCAATTTGATACATGAAAATTGTTACATGAAGACCCCTGAGGATTGGTCAATGTTAATGGCGTCAGTGATAAGAGCCCCATGTTCTGATTGGTCCACTCGTGAGCCCCCCAGTCTGGGACCATCGTTGTTCCCAGCTCGCGGTGCACCTGTCATTTGCAACAATGTTTCACTATGGGTATGTGCAGACAATGTGAGGATTTATTCATATGCTGGAAGGCCGACTACTCCCACCGCCGCAGATGTCCATTGAGTCGCTTAATTGTATCTGCCTGTGTCTTGAAACGGGGGATCCAGGCGCCTCCCTCCTCCTGGGCCTGGCACCCTGTCAGGTTCGGCTTGGTCACGTGAGGTGGGTCTGTGGTTGAGGCAGAATTCTGCACAATTAATATTGCATTTTCCACTGTGTGTCTGGCTTAATTTGCAGGTGTGACCTTGGCGTCGGCTTGCGGCATGCGAGTTTGCAACATTGTGCCCTTGACTGTCTGCTTTCACCGGGCTCATTCTGCAATGTCAGCAACTGTACTCTTGCTTATTCAATGTTCATGGAAGCTCTTGCTTGCGGCCTACTTGGGCCTGGTGCATAGGTGGAACCGTTTGATACACAGCGCTTTAGGTTATGGTATCACATTGCTTTATCCCCAGTATCGTGTCTTCGTTATATTTCTCATTATGATGCATGGGTTTAGGAGAAGCGTGAGCAAGCCTTTTTAGATGAGTTCATTGTGCGTCTTGCGTTTCTGCATTTTGAAAAGCCTATGTGAAAAATAATAAAGATGCGTGTCAGTGGGTGTGTCCGTCACCTACGTCATAGTACTGAGTATGTTCTTCGTGTGGATTGGTGTGGGAGTGTCCAGTGTGCATGTTTGCACGGGTGTGCTGACCGTTGGCTAGGTCTTCATGGCATCTCTAACGATGTGTTGATTTAGTGTTGGATGGTTCAGTCGAGTCCATCCATGCCGCAGGTGTCGGCATGGGCAGGGCAGGCTGGTGGGCAGGCGGGTGGGCACGCGGGTGGGCACATCCGTATGTTCCTGTACCAGGGTATTTGGTCGTCTGGTAGATGGGCAAACTCCTCTCGTGGCGGGTGCCTGGGCCATGATCCTCTAGGCCAGGGGTGAGAGGGGATTGGTGGGAGCCTTTTGTTCCATTCTCCCACTTCAGTAGCTTGGGTCTCTAGGCCCGGCAGACTCGGGACCCACGTCTGGGCATACCCGTCCCACTCGGGGTGACTTTTGCAAAACAGAAAGGTGATGACTGGAAGGTTTTGAATTAATCATAACCACGGGCAAAGCTCTGGGCAACCCTCCAGACCATCGTTTTTCAGCCTGCCAAGCCATTACAGAAGGGAAAAAACCATATGCAAATCAGGCTTGGTCCAACCCCAAAAGGGGCAGTCCAGCCCGAACTGCTAGGTCACATCCCCTCTGCACGAGACCACAAGCATCCCCAGATATGTTTCAGCCTTGTTGGGCGTCATCAGTGAGGAGTAGCTTGGGTCTCTAGGCCCGGCAGATTCGGGACCCACGTCTGGGCATACCCGTCCCACTCGGGGTGACTTTTGCAAAACAGAAAGGTGATGGCTGGAAGGTTTTGAATTAATCATAACCACGGGCAAAGCTCTGGGCAACCCTCCAGACCATCGTTTTTCAGCCTGCCAAGCCATTACAGAAGGGAAAAAACCATATTCAAATCAGGCTTGGTACTACCCCAAAAGGGGCAGTCCAGCCCAAACTGCTAGGTCACATCCCCTCTGCACGAGACCACAAGCATCCCCAGATATGTTTCAGCCTTATTGGGCGTCATCAGTGAGGAGTAGCTTGGGTCTCTAGACCCGGCAGACTCGGGACCCACGTCTGGGCATACCCGTCCCACTCGGAGGACTTTTGCAAAACTGAAAGGTGATGGCTGGAAGGTTTTGAATTAATCATAACCACAGGCAAAGCTCTGGGCAACCCTCCAGACCATCGTTTTTCACCCTGCCAAGCCATTACAGAAGGGAAAAAATCATATGCAAATCAGGCTTGGTCCTACCCCAAAAGGGGCAGTCCAGCCCAAACTGATAGGTCACATCCCCTCTGCACGAGACCACAAGCATCCCCAGACATGTTTCAGCCTTGTTGGGCGTCATCAGTGAGGAGGCCCAACAAGGCCGAAACATGTCTGGGGTTGCTTGTGTTTCCGTGCACAGGGGACCTGGCCTAGCAGTTCGGGCTGGGCTGCTACCATTGGTGGCAGTACCTGACTGATTTGCATATGGCTGGACCTCTTTTGCAATGGCGTAGACGGGCAAAAAAGCGGTGGTGTGGAAGATGGCCCAGAGCAATGCCAGTGGTTCAGGTTCATTCCGAACCTTCCACCCATCACTTTTGTGCTTATTGTTTGTCTCACTATGTGAGAGAGGGTATGCCCAGACGTGGGTCCCTTGCTTGCTGCGCCTTAGGGAACCAAGCTGCAACTCACTGAGGAGGCCCAACAAGGCTGAAACATGTCTGGGGTTGCTTGTGTTTCCGTGCACAGGTTACCTGGCCTAGCAGTTCGGGCTGAGCTGCTACCATTGGTGGCAGTACCTGACTGATATGCATATGGCTGGACCCCTTTTGCAATGGCGCAGACGGGCTAAAAAACGGTGGTGTGGAAGGTGGCCCAGAGCAATGCCAGTGGTTCAGGTTCATTCTGAACCTTCCTCCCATCACTTTTGTGCTTATTGTTTGTCTCACTATGTGAGAGAGGGTATGCCCAGACGTGGGTCCCTTGCTTGCTGCGCCTTAGGGAACCAAGCTGCAACTCACTGAGGAGGCCCAACAAGGCTGAAACATGTCTGGGGTTGCTTGTGTTTCCGTGCACAGGGGACCTGGCCTAGCAGTTCGGGCTGGGCTGCTACCATTGGTGGCAGTACCTGACTGATTTGCATATGGCTGGACCCCTTTTGCAATGGCGCAGACGGGCTAAAAAACGGTGGTGTGGAAGGTGGCCCAGAGCAATGCCAGTGGTTCAGGTTCATTCTGAACCTTCCACCCATCACTTTTGTGCTTATTGTTTGTTTCACTATGTGAGAGAGGGTATGCCCAGATGTGGGTCCCTTGCTCACTGTGCCATAGGGAACCAAGCTGCACCTCACTGAGGAGGCCCAACAAGGCCGAAACATGTCTGGGGTTGCTTGTTTTTCTGTGCACAGGGGACCTGGCCTAGCAGTTCGGGCTGGGCTGCTACCATTGGTGGCAGTACTTGACTGATTTACATATGGCTGGACCCCTTTTGCAATGGCGCAGACGGGCTAAAAACGGTGGTGTGGAAGGTGGCCCAGAGCAATGCCAGTGGTTCAGGTTGATTCCGAACCTTCCTCCCATCACTTTTGTGCTGTGTTATGGATGAGCAAGAAATGAGTTTCAGGAGAGGTCTGGCAAGTTTGGACCCATTGTTAATTCACTAACCTACCACCGACAGTGCAGAGAGTTACTCCAGGTCAACTGGACGACTTCATGGTCTGCCCTACCGGCTGCCCTCTTGACTTCTGACATTTCCCGTTAAGACGCAAGACGTGTCGTGTTCAGGTGCCTATAACATGTTTTGCAGGGTCTGGCCTGCTCTATTTTTTCCGCCCCCTTTTTTTGTTTGGCAGTGTTTCCCTTCTTCTCCCTCAACATATCCCCCTTATTCGCCCTGCTCGTTGAACGCATATGCAACCTCCCTCCCAAGTACTTCGCCCCCTCCCCCCAAAAAGCATGTTTAGGAGCTGTTGCCCCCCCACAGCCCCCCCAATGAAAAGCAATCCAACAGACCTGGGGTCTGTCACTGCGCCCCATCACATGCCTGCTAATTAAACTGCGACTGATTTATTGACTGACACCCAACAAATCCCAACCCTGCGTTTATGACATATTTACTTCCCCGGGCTAAATTTACTCAAACAAGAAACACAGCAGAAAAAAGAGCGAGAGAATTAAATCTGGCATTAGTAAGCAAGGCGGGAGGGAGGTGTGGGGCGACGGTGGGGACCTTCTCACAAAGCTTCTTAATAGCAGAAACTATCCAAAAATCACAAAACATCTCTTTTAGATCCAAAGTTAAAAGTGGAAAAAAAATAAGGAACAAAGTAGTAAACAGCATTACTTTGGCTTTAAGATTCATTTGAAACGCCTCACGTACAAAAGAGCTCTGAAGGGGAAAAAACAAGACGTGCTCGTAGCTAATATTACAGTCAAGTTCCAATTTTACCTAAGGGAAAGCAGCTTTATTAAAAGTCATGACTGAAATTGCGTGACAGGTGCCAATATTCCGCAGCCTGACAGATGTGTCAGTTTGCGAACGCCATTTTCTTGTCAGCAGTCCCTAGATGGAGCTGCTCGCGCCGCCATTTGTCTCTCTTCCAGCTAGATCACACATGCCCGCCGTTTGCCTCCAAGCTGCGCTGCTGTTTGTTTGATGTGTGGAATCTCCACAATGAGACTTATTAAAAGACAGTCCATTATTTTTATTTAGCGCATTTCCAAAACAAGCAGAGCGCACAGAGAGAGATAATTTAGACGTCGCGCGGCGGGTCATCTCCAGGCCAACGCGGCTCAATTTGAAATGCATAGGAAAGCAGCTCTACCCGCCTCCCGCTTGCCCGCCCCCTCACCCTTCCTATGCCCCCCTTCGCCATTCCATGCATAATGGCGGTGATTTCGGTGACATTTAACTCTCGGCAAATGGCCCTCACAGGTTAGGACAGTGTATGTTCATGTACTGTAGTTCAACATGCCAGCTCGTCTTGGTCCAGTGCGTGGCGGTGGGCTACTCTTGCATTCTGCGCGGGTTTTCATTTTGCAGCAGAAGACATAACATATCGCTGGGACGGCTGTATTTATGACGCGTACGTGTCCTCTTTCCCTTTATGTTTGAAAAACGCGCAGAACCTTTTCCTTTCACCATGGCGTTTAGTTTGAAGCTGCACCATACTTCTCTCCAAGACCTCTGATGGAAATGATGACAGATGGTAAGGGCACCACGCAGGCTTTCGTCTTTAAAGACTACATAATATAAAACATGTATTTCGGGAACAGTGTATTTGAGGCGGGAAGCATATGCACCCTCTTATAAAATCCTGAGGTATTCTTGCTTATTTATGGGGAAGGAGGAACACAAGTCAATGCTCTGATTACTCATGGTAATCTTCGTTACTGCTAGCCCTACTCTTTCTCATTACAGGCCCTAGTAGGTGAGGTTCACAACCTGTCCCAGGAATTGATTCTGTGCGTTTGCTCGAACCACAGTGGTGCGGTTCCTTCTACCATGCATCATAGCGTAGAGGAGATCTACTCACCGCAGCCTCCTCCTGAAATCTCCAAGTCACTTCCACGCTGAAGCTGCCCCTTTAAGGGGTCGGTGCGAATGATTAAAGGCCTGTGTAAAGATTATCATAAATAATCAGGCTTTACCCAATCCTGCCTTTTCCTTCTGCCACACGAGGAATACCCGAGGTGCCCAACTGAACACTACTGCACATTCAAGAGAATCTATGCCAAAGAAGCCAGTCATGAGAGCTAGTCACGTTTTTTGAGGTAAAACAACTTCATTTGACGCTGCCATAACAATCAGACAGCAGAAGCGGACAGACCCATAGAGAAAAGGAAGGAGGGACCAATCCAGCAGGAACCAAGCAAATGATCCCCACCCCCTCGCCTAATGGGACCAACCCTGGGGAATTGAAGGAGATGAGGCATTAGTGGTAGGAAGAGATAGGCTTTGTTTGCTCTTCAGCTGCAGATGGATGCAGCAGGATCATTCAGCACTGCCAGTATGGATCAGGATTTCTAAGAACACTGCTCACCCCAGGGAAGACTTTGTGTAAATAGTGCCTTTTCTATATTGAGGCTGGAAGACCGCTCCACTGCGGGCATAGATAATCTGAACATGACAGGCTGACTACCATTATTCTGTAGAAGTTGAACCACAAAGTATACTGATTAAATGAATGGAGGCTGGGATCTCTGTCAATAATAAAGGTATACCTTAAAGGAAATGGCTACCCATTTGAGAACTGACTTCCTCTTCTAATCTGAATCCTAATAGTGGATGTGACAGTTATCCGATAAAAGCACCATGAAATAACTGAAGTGAAAACCAGATTGTCGATCAGTCCATTTTCCGACAAGTATAGGCATGCAAGAAACACAGGGAACCCCAGCAGTAAACAAGGGCTCAGTGGTAGAAAAGGAAGGGAAACTCCCATTAAACTGGAATAGGATGAAGGTGCCATCCCTCCCAGGATCTCTCTGCAATAAACATTGATGGTTTATCACTGTATACTCCTTATTCTAATGCCATATATCCCGGAAGCATCCCTCCATTGGATTTGCAGGACCACAAGGTTCGAGCATGAGTGAACTCCCCCAACAAAATGTGATGGTCACCCACTAAATACTCAGATTCTGATGCCATAGAGCCAAGAATAACCCTTCCAATGGATATGCAAGAACCTGGGTTTGAATATGAAGGACATGTCCAAAAGGCAGGTACACTATGTTTGAGATGGGTTTTACAACATACAACACACACTTGGACTACTAAACTTCCAAATATATGGCCACCACCCACGGGAGACCTGTCCTATCAAGCCTAGGCACTCAAAAAAAGTAGCCTGTTCAGAAAAACAAAAAAATCAAACCAAACTTCCATATGCATATATGTGATTTGAAGGAGGGACCGAGAAACTCTGAAATCAACACCCATCTGGCAACAGACGAGAACTAATACCGTAAGGCCAACAAGGAGTAACTAGGCGTAGGACGCAACCTATTCAGAGAAAAAGGAGGGTGCAAAACAGAAATGGCTGAAATGTTTACTTCCATAAATTTGCTTCTGACTTACGGCCAGAATTTCTGGAAAATGTGGACTGAATCCTACAGACCGCCTATTATATTGACTGTCAGTCCAGGTATGGATAGCTACATCTCATACCAGTTATACACCCGCCCCATAGAGGGGTGATACATTGATAAATTGAAAATCCCATTGTGAGAGTATGTTTTAATGATTTGTCCGACTCCAGACATCAGCTGCCATGAAGCAAAGTAGATGCATCACCTTACGGATAATACTAACATTTTCAAGTGCCCAGGCCTCGAGACCTGGTCTGCCATTGACAGTACAAGGAAGCCAATGCCAATCAGTAATTAATAAACCAGGTGTCCTGTGTTTACTGGGATGGAACTTCCCACAGTCTGTTGAACAACTCTAGCCTCTACTTGCATATTCCATGATTGGTCTTTGATCCAAGGCACATCAACACATCATACCTGATGCCTCCAGAGCAGCCTCTAAACTATGAAGAAGACAGCAATCATACCACATTCAAGAAACGTATGACCCATGACATTGAATTAGGTAGGGGTAGCTGCAGACACTTAGGCAGCTGATGTGAGAAGCATAATGACCAGAATGATCACATCAGTGCTGCTTCTTCTCCACTGCATACTATACTGTACCCACTGTAGCAGGACAATGATAGTCCCCTGAAAGGCAGAAACTGGGCTGGCCTGATCCATGACAAATCCCTGTGTATGAGTGTCTGGAGGAAAGCATCATGCAAAACCTTCAGAATGTGTCCAATCAGACTGGAGGCAGAACTCTCTTTTATCCTCCTGGAACCCAGAAGGCTAACAGTCAACCACACCCCTTTAATATAACTTCAGGTAGGGTGAGTATAAACAGAACACCACGAGGACAGATTCCAGCTCTTGTGGTAAGGTCCCATACTTGTATAATGTAGGTACCCTCCCTAAAATCGGACACACCACCTGAGGCTCTGATTATTAGGAAAGTGCAAGCATGATTTTGTTTGAACCAGAGGTGCAACAAAGCCTCACGACTTCCATAATGGTCCCACTACCTGAAGATCCTTTACTCTAAAAGGACATATAGCTCAGAGAGAGTAAGAGACGTTGATTCGCTGAAAAGGCAAATACTTTACCCACATAAACTATATAATGAAGAGAACTGAGAATCTTCCCTTTTTCTAAACCCTGCACCCAGGGCACACCTTTGTCTTCGGAATTGTTGGTCTGAACCCCTCCATGTCCGCCTGTCATGGTACAAAACCTGACGAGAACATGAACTACAAACAGTTTAATACTCCATGGCATGTGAAGGTAATGATCTAAATAGCAGAGAACAGAGTGCAGCACCCCCCCACCCACATTACATCCTTAAGTAGGGATTTGATATACAAGAGCCGACCGATACAATTCATGGTTTATCCTGTTTAATGTGTACTTAAATTATATTAAAACATAATCATCAGATATAGTCCCAGTAAAACCCAGAGAAAGGAATGACGATAATTTGTCAAATGTAGAGCTAATAAGATTACTTTGGTCCACCACCTAACTTGACTGATGTGTACCTCGTTCTTTAACTGAACACCAAAACAAATATAATTATCAAGGGGAAATTTCAAGACAATTTCCTTCTCTACCCCGAACAGATTCTTCATCTCACAGGCATATGTGGTGTCTGTTAGGCCTGAGGACCCATAAGACAGTGGTTCCGACCCCTGGTATGCTGATTTATTGCCAATACAGTTTGTTTATTGTCTAACAAATATGAGAGAACACTGCCAGCAGAGCCAATAGTTCAGCATGTAGAGATCCTACATCGCAGACCACTGTGACTCTTATGACTCTCAACTTCCACTACTTGCTATCACAGAAATCTGGGCCCGCCAAGACTCTGCAAAACTGGCAGCTCTCCACATTGACTCTGCCACCTTTTCCCACTGTCTCATACCTGATGGGGAGGTAGGCGGTGTGGGTCCCATAACAATAATGCCTGAAGCTGTGACCCACTATCCTTTCTGACAACTCTTACTTCTTTAAATATTCCTCTATTCAACTACTCCCTCCTACTCTTCTCATTATTTTGCCTATCAGTCCCTGTTCCTCTCAACTCCTTCTTCCCTGATCTGAGCGTGCACCTTGAGTCACTTCCTACTGACATCACCATTGTCATGCTGGGGAACTTTAACCTCTCCAAGCCTTCTGCGGTTACCTTGAACTGAACGTCCTCCTATTTGACCACTTGCTCTACTCCCTACGTGACAAGCCTTCCCACTCTGACGGGAACCCTCTTCACCATGCCTTTCTCTCTAATTCACTCCTTTTCTCTGATCAATCCATTGACCCCTCGCTCTCTGATCAGTCCATTGTTCACTTAAACATCTCGATTCCTTCACCTTCAACTCTTCATCAACTAAAAGCAGTGGTTGAAGTGTATGAAAAGAAGTAGTCTAACTATGTTCCCTGCTGGCCTGAACCAACTCCTCACAAATCCCATCACCAAGCCCCCTCCCACATACAATACAAACCCCAAACACATGCACCTGCTGTTTAAGGGAACGTTTAGTGCAGTGTGCTGACAGTGCAAGTTTCAACTTCTTCCTAAACTTTAATTTTAAAATGAAACCATTCCGGAATTGTTTCTTTTTAAAATAAAAGTATAGGAACAGTGAAACTTCATTTAAAGGAGGAGCACGCTCACAACCGGTCCCGCTAGCTTTGACCACTGACTAAAAGGAATTTCAGGCCGGACTCTCTTGCCCCTTAATTTGATGATATGAGGACCGCTCTCTTGTCTCTATCTTCCATTGACTGTTATTTCTCTGACTTTCACTATACACTTATGACTCCTTTCGATCAACGGTAGCCTGCTCGCATATTCAAACCTTCTTGTCCCTGTCCTTAGCCTTGTATCACCTCTGAAATTCAGACCTTCAAAACAAACAAGCGCCGCAAACTACAGAACTGGAGCAAATTACAGATGCCTACCCTACTCCTATCCTACGAAAATTCCCTTTCTGCCCTGAAATATTCAGTGGACTCTGCAAAATCCTTCTACTTCACAAACCTAACCTCCTCCTTTTGTAATCACCCTAGCAACCTTTCATTTACCCTCCAAGCTTTGCTTACAGCTCCAAAGTCAAAATCCATTGCCTTGTCTGTTTCTGCTAATAAATGTGCTCATTGTTTCATCAAAAATCTCTCAAATTCACGACACTCTCACATCCTGGCTCTCCCTCCCTCCCTAACTCTATTTATGTCCACCACCCATCCCCTTACCCCTTCTGCTCTTAACTACTTCTCCCCTAAATCTTCAATTGAGTTAGCATCTTTCCATCCCAGTGTCAACCCATCATGAACTCCTATCAACCCTTTTGCTCCCGAAATGGTCAAAGACCAATCACTTCCCCTTATCACTTTAATCTCTCTCTGCTGTATTCTCCCTAGCCTCCTTCAAATCTGCAACTGTCTTGACCCTATTGAAGAAACTTTCTGTTGACCCAAACGTTCCAGCAAACTATCGCCCACTTTCTCTCCCTCCCCTTTATTCAAAAGTCCTTGAGCATGTGGTCTTTGACCTGATCACTAAGTACCTTAAGGATAATGGCATTGGAAATCCACTTCAATCTGGCTTCCATAGTAAACCCTCCACAGAGACTGCACTCATGTATGTCTCCAACTTTCTCTTTAATGGTAGCCACTTTCAGTCATGTTCACGCTTCACTCAGCTGCCTGTTCTCCTTCTCTCATCTCCGACTGCCTATCTGCCATTCAGGATTGGTATGCTGCCAACGATCACTGCCTGAATGCCAGCAAGACTGAGATCCTCTTCATCGGCACACCTTCACCCTCCTTTCCTGTCACTCTCTGACCGGCCTTCCTTGGCCCTCCCCTTACCCCCACCTGCAAGGCCAAGAACCTCTGGGCATTCTTTGACTCCACGCTTTCCTTCTCTGCCCACACCTCTGATGTCTCAAAAAAGCCACACTACCTACTGCTCCTCCTCAGAGGTACTCTGCCCTTCCACTCCTTCCCCCAGAAGCTCACTGTAGCTCGAGCCCTGGTTATCTCAAGGCTGGACTATTGCAATAGCCTCTTTCTAAATCTACCTGCTTCTACACTCTGCCCTTTGCAACTTATCCAGAACAGGACTGCGAGACCTGTCCTTGGCCTCAAGCCCGGGGATCGTATCTCTCCAGCCCTGAAATCTCTTCACTGGCTCCCAGTGGATGCCTGGATTCAATTCAAGACCAAAAAAGAAAGACGGGTACGATCAGTGTGGATGGCGCTAAGGTCCTAGATGTAATCAAGATTTGTTAACCAAGAGCAGGGGGCATCGAACTCCAAATAAACCCACAGACCAGCCGTCAGGCCTATGACATTATGCAGTGAAGGAGGAAATGGGTATCTGCTGTTAGCACTCTCCCCAAGACTTGAAAAATGTGAATGACTAGGTATTCCAATTAGTAGGTAAAACAGATCAGCATAAGAGTCAAGTCCAAGACTTTATTGTGTTTTAATTTTTCTTTGTATATTATAGGTCATCCGACACGTGTTTCGACCCGCACTGGGTCGTCCTCAAGGAACATAACTTTCTCATGGATGAAAGTGCAGCAAATGTGTTCCAAATTTCATGTCTGAAGTTGCTGAAGGTGTCTACAGCTAATCGGGTTGCTTCAATGTATTAGAAAGGTTTGAGTATTGCTAGCAGAAGAACAGGTTCTGTCCCAGAAGTGTAAACATTAAGGCAGGTTCAATCCCTTGTATTCATTAACAGTTACCCTGGAAGGGACGGCGATGAGCCTAAGACCCTTTTCATTGTCCACAAGGCTTCCTGGGGCCTGGGTCCAAAATACCTTCAGATGTCCCTCCGTAAATACCTTCCCTCCCAAGCCCTTTGCTCCTCCACCTCTAACTCCCTCAGGGTCAGTCGTTTTTTCTAAGAAACGAGCTAGAGGTAGAACGCTGTCTTCGGCTGGGGCCTCCCTCTAGAACAGCTTCCCTGCCACTCTGAAACTTGAGGAGAACCATCTCCAATTCCGGAAGCACCTCAAGACCTTCCTCTTTGATTCTGCCTTCTCTCCTCCTCTCCCTTGTTGATCTTTTCTGCCTCAGTATCATGCACCTGGTCTCCCTCTGTCCTTAGGTGATATGATATGATATGATAGGTAATTTTTAATGCTCTGAATACCCAGAGGTTTCTAAGCGCAGACCCAGGGATCGAACCTGTGTTGCTCCAGGTTGTCTTGCTTCCAAGGCAAGCACGTTGCCCCTGAGCTATCCTCCTTTGGGCCCATATATCTGCTCACCCTACCATCCTCCTGGACTGCCTCCAGGCAATCCCTTGCACTGAAGTCTATATCTGTAACCCTATCGACCCCCCTTTTCTTTTTTTGCACTTATTCAGACACACCCTGTCTGTTGCCTTATTCCTAGCACTTGCCACTTGCTGGCTGTACTACCACTGTTTGTTGCTTTTAGTCCTTTCTGCCGCTCCCAACACTATTGACCACTCTTCTCTCCTCCTCACTCTCGAGGACCTTGTATTTTGCAAATCTTGCTCTTGCCTGGATCTCCTGCTACCCGGAAGAGGTCGATCCTTGAAAATATCTAGGAACTTGCAAACCTCTGACCCCACCCCTTTCCCTGTCAGCGTCCTCAAAGGATCAGACTTATCTCATTCTTTGGCTCTCCCTATCACATAGGATGCTCAAATATTTGTCTCCTTTCCCACCTTCACTCTAGCCATCTTGGAATGAATTACAAACGATCTCACTGCAATTCAAAAGTGACCCTGCCTTATTTGTATCCCTGGCTATCTTCAATTGTCTTTTAATTTGTATGTGACTGCATAGCATCCACCTTGCATGTATGTAGCACTATGCTCTATAGCATAAAGTTCAGCTGTGGGAAAAGTGGGACGTCCAAAATGGTTGATGTCAGGCCTAATCACATTTAACTGGCACAAGACCAAATAATCTACATTGTTTCCCAGTTCCATGCACACCATACTGTATAGAAGTGAGTATGAACCATGAAGCTGTCTGCATCAAGAATCCACTACACATCCAGCACCAAGCGATACACTACATGCCCATTAGAACCATAAACTCAAACAATTTGACTATTCTAGTTAATACGAATACATCATCCTTCGTGAATGGGATGCTTGACACAAAAAACCTTCTTCTTTGGAACTACCTCCTTGTTCTTTAGTGAGCAATGTGATTCCAATTAGTCGTAGGATTCAACAGACAGACACGATTCTATTAATGGTACAGGGGTGAGAATTGTGCATCATTCTTTTATTTATATTACAGTAGCAAGAAAAAAGTGCTACTACTATAATCCATTCTGCCCCTCCCCCTTTAGTGCTCTAATACGAGTGAGGCCCTATAAACCCCCACTGTCCACACCTCATCATATTTTTATTGGTGGTCACTCCCATCACTGAAGCAAGGACTGCCTGTGAATGCCTCGTAGTGCTCGTCAGAACACAAGGAGGTGTCAAAACAACTCTCCCTATACGTCCATAGAAGGTCTGGCTCTCATGTTCCTCAGGGACTACAGAGAGAACACAAACAGAGGCCTAAGTGCATAGGTGAGAAGGGAGGCTTAATACTTCCCTCTGTGCCATTAACAGAATCACGACTGTCCATCAAATGCCAAGATTAATCGCAGTTCTAAGGCATGGCACAGAGGCTCTGATTATGCACAGTTCATCACACCCTTTACCCACCTAGCCAATGTATGAGAGAAACAGATGGATGATTGGAATGCCCCAACACTGGGTCCTTTACTCTAACCCAGAATAGGGTTGATAGTGGAGAACAAACACCGGAACTGGCACCATGCTCTGAGGTCACCATGCAAGAGACTCCGGTCCTCACCAGCAACCCTTATGGTATGCCTGAACATCCAGGTGCCGCAGTGATGCAGCTGCCGGGACAGATGCCCGTACAGCATGATCTTATGCCCCAACAACCCCAAACAGGATCATAGTGCGCCTATCCAGGTAACAAGCCCGAAATCACATTAGAAAGGAAAACACAGGTATTTAAGGCTACAATATACTGATCTGTCTTGGGAGGCAGCAGCAAGCAAGGAAAGAGGAGGATGAGTCGACTATGGGGGTTCCATGGCCCCACTGTGATTGGAAGACTAAAGGGGGAGAATGATGGATTATAGTAGCAGTAGTTTATCTTTTCTTGCTGCTGTAATATACATCATGAAAAGAGTGATGCATAATAATAGCATCTGTGCCATGCCCGGGTATCCCAGAATGCAATTAGAAACATTCCTGTTCAAAATTGTGAGTCCAGAGAGTCTTGAGTGGCATGCTACCATGCTACTCTTCACCAACATTCTAAATAGATGTTCACACATGGAAGATGAATGGGAGCAGAACGAACATATCCCCAAAAATAGTGTATACATTGGACTCACAGATTAAAAAATGCACTGTCATTATGATGGCACATATGTGCAGTAGAAGAAAGGGTAATGCCACCATTTCCTTCAATGAGTGGGAAAGCTCAGATAGAGGTTGGACTACATGCGAAATTAAATGGAAACCTTTACAAATAGCACTGAAGAAAGTTTTTGTTGGAAAACATCCACGAAAGAACAATGATTCAAAAGGACAATTGCAATATAAAATCAATCAAAATAGCACCTTATCAATCCCCATCAGCCACATGGCAATTACTTCTTGTCGCCTACAGTGGGAACACACGCCTGTCATGACTGTTGCATCAATCCTCTAGCGGGTGAAAGGAATGAGCACATCCAAAGATGTCATCATCAGAGCAACATGGAGACAATATGGGGCTGATTCTCGAGACAGACATTGCGCAACCCATACCTTCGACCCATAACTATGAAGATGTGAAAATAAGCCATGCCAATCAGGAGTCATTATCATTTCTGAAATGCAGGGATACGCCAATGTCAAGATAATGATGCACAGATGTTCCAAGAACACGAATGAGGCATCGCTGCGGACTGGAAAACTGAGCTAGCTAATGGGGCGAAGCAGCGTTTTTTTTCTCCCCAGAAAGATACGCTGTCAGCAGAAGATATCGCCCCCTTTTTTGCTAGTACAAAAAGCAAATCCAAGTGGAAAAATCGTGACAGCGAAAACAATTCCAGGATTTTGCTGAACCCTATTCCTAACACCAGACTTGAAGACTGTCACAACTTGCACACGCACAGGCGCACACGCGCACACACACACCCGCTAAGTGACCATTAAAACAAAACCTTGATAAAACAGAAATACAAATTCTGAGTTGAGTTAAACGCCTGCTGATAGCATCTTTAAGAAATTCCCGAAATGGCAAATGTGAAGGCAGAATCATCTTCCAGCAGGCAGTCTGAAATGATGCCCAAAGACGTCGAGTGGGAGCATCCAGGAAGTAGATGCTATCTGCTGGATATGAGAAGGCTTTCTCACATAACCTCACCAAGGACCCCAGCTGGCAGTTAACGTAGCAAATCATGGGATAAATACTCAGCTCCAGGAGGAAAGCAATAAAGGCCATCATTAAGGGCTCGTTGAATGTTTGTTGAGAAAATCTGCATGTGGTAAATATTATTATCATTTAGGGGTCGAGGCAAAAGCAGGGTAGGGCCTGAGCGGGCAAGGCCCACCCACAATCTGTAAATGCTCACTTAGCAGCGCTGTGCGGGCATTTACAGATGTTAATTTCGCAACATTGGAACCAACTGCATTAGCTCCAAGACCCACTTGATGGTCAATCCTGGCTATGCCTTCGCCTAGCGGGCTCTGAGCGGCTTTACCAGATTATGGATTTACCGGAAGCACACAAGTGACTGTAATTTCCATCTGCAGAGAAAGAAAAAATCTGCATGCTCAAATGGAAATATTTGTACCGCTTGCAGAAAATACACTTGTGCATGTAAACGGGACAGGAAGTGAAGCAGCCGCCATTTTCAAAATCATAATCCATTCTGAATTGCACCTGTTCACATGCGCGGTCCAGCGGTCCCTGGAGGTGATGAAGGAAGTGCTGGGGGTGGTAGCAAACAGGGCAAAGGGAAGTTCCGAGACTCAAATCTTGAGAAGGCAATTACGGAGGCACTCCATTGGTTTGGCTGCCCACTTGTCCCAAACCACTGCCTCGAAGTACACCAGTTTCTGAGAAGCCACATGGGACAAGTTGTTGCTATTGCCACCCAGCCCAATACCATCGGCCAGTTGGCGAAGCAGTTGAGTGATCTGATGTGCCCAGTGCAATCTTGGTAATAAACATCTCAAGGAGTCCATCATTACTGGAGTAGGCACCGTTCCACGTATCCCTCCTTCCTGGGAGAAAATGACCATGTCTGTCTTGGACAAGGCAGGAATTGAGTGGCTAGGGAACTAGCAGGTCTGAGCTGGGAAACCTCCACCTGGTGGTAATCACATTTCAAACATGCTTGGCCTCCCCCACCCACAACACACAGAAAACACTAACGTGTGTCTCTGAAAAATGCCACCTGGAGAGCCCCAACAGCACCTCTGTGTAACCCTGCCCTAATCTGTAATCACCTGTGTAATTCAATCCCATGACAACATTTCACCAATAACATACCGTAGGTGGTAATACCATATATTGCCTAAAAAATACAGGTAATTAAGCTTGCAAGTTGTATAACATCAATCAACACGTGAAACTAGTATTAATATTGAACAGTTATGTTGAGTGCAATGTGTTGACTACTATAACAAATTCAAAAGTCAGACAGCATGATAGTCTGATAGGTGCAATGAAAACTAGACATGCAGGCTGAAATGTTCAATTTGCATGACAGACTGAGAGGGCTCCAAGTACCATCTGAGTCATGCATACTCATGGTCATATATGTACAACAACTTCAAATCGGCTTACTGCATTTCCAACAGGAGCTTCTGCCATTGGCAGCAGCAACATTACTGGGACCAGCACCAACCAGGACTGGTCCAATAACGTTGAACCACTTGCACCAGGCACACTCCCACTGCTGTCAAAGTATCAACTTCTACAACTACTATATTCGCCATCAGCAGCTGCTCCACTGTAATATTCCTGCCAGTGCCACTATAGCACTGCCATCCTCCATTGCCCTCCCCCGTTTCTAGGGACAAAAGACCATAACCATTGTTACTCTACTAATACAATACAGACAACTGTTTACATTTGGTAACACAAGATCACATTTATTGGAGCATAACAACAATATGGGGACAGTCCCAGCCCTAAGCAACTTTATAGTTAAAAAAACGTACACTTCTAAGGGAGCCCATAAGCAGGGCAATTTCATAGTCTGAATGTTCCGGGTGACACTTGTCACCTCAGGCTTGGCAGGGTAGCGGTCATACGCTTCTGAATGTAACTGTCAAGCAGTACATCTCCTCGGGACCACTGAATCCTGTTGACGAGGAGTCTCAACTCTCCCTAAGGGACTCAGTGCCCATCGTCTGAATTTGGCTTGAGTGCGGGCATCGGGAAAAAGCCCAAAGTCGAAACCGCAGCGTCAATCCCCTCCCCGGCTTGGACTTTCCCAAACTCCACCACGTTTTGGGGGTTGCCCCCCCCGCTGACCCCAATGCCCCCACACAACAACTCCTACTTACCAAGCTCTAGCTGCAACTGGCCTTCATGAGGTCCCCCAGAATGCCTGCGTGGAACAGATCATTCCCTTTGTCATATAAATGCACCCATCTGCTACAAAGTGGGAAGGGAGCAAATTTAGGCCAGCATGTCTAACAAATCCCAGGCCCTCAGCCGTTGCAAATTTCTCAATTCCTCTGTTTAATCTGCGCCTGGACTTCTTCATGCCTATGTGAGATGCCGTCCCGTGCCATTGTAATCTGGGCACCACCTCAGAGCAGATGATGTCAGTGCCAGGTAATTATTGTACCAGTGCACACAGGCCCACTTGAATCTGGGCCCATAATCGGCCCCTGCCCAGCATGGTGAGTTCATTACCACCTAAATGTACCACTTGTTCCCTGGGTGTGGGCCACCACTTCAGCTGCCTTTTGCACTGCTGGCAACAAAGAGTGCCACCTCATTCTTGGTGCCCCGATCCAAACCACTGTGTTTGTTTGTAATCCTAGATTAGGTTCTCAGCCCAAGTAATAAATGAATGGCCCACAATCCTTACTGCATCATCTGTTGATGGAAATTGCATGGTTGAGAAACATTTAGAATAGCATAATCCGCCATAACCACTATTCCGTCCGTTAACATGCAGAGATCCCCCTTAGTCAGTCCCTGTGCCAAACTCAGGTGTGCCCTGTGGCCTAACATACAGATGAAAGCGGTTTGACTGCCATCTGCCTATTTTCTGAATTGCTAGTGCTGGCATGCCCTGTAGAAAGGCCTCCATGGCGGCACTGATCCGGAAACTGTGGGAGGACCATCCCTTGCCATGCACCCCCACTGCACCCAGCAGGGTTGACAGAATTCTTTTAAACTGGTAGTTGTTCAGCAAGGCCCGCTAGAATGGATAAGGAGGGGGCCTCAATGCCAAGAAAGCCCTTAACAATGCAACTGGACAACTGTCGCTGCTGGTGGGAGGCTGTGGAAAGAGACTGTGCTACCAGTCCCCCCACCTTATATCCTGTCCCCCAGGCGCACACCGGATGTGGCTGGGCCCTAGGGACACCCCTTCCTCCCGGAAGAGGGAAAGTGGGAGTTCCCCCTGCGGCAGTGGCCAAAGGGGAAACCCGCTATGCAGGCTGTCCCTCTGGTGCCCCCTCCGGTGGCTGGACATCGCCTTAACCGCTGCCTTCGGCTAAGCCTCACTCCACATCCCTGCAGCAGCCGCCATGGAAACCATCCAGAAAGTATGTTACTGCTGCATGTCCTCAAGGGAGCCATCCACCAAATTGTTCCCAGCAACCTCCACACTCTTGCCTGCAACTCTTCAATTACAAAACCCACTGGCAGTCTCTAATGCGGAGCTGTGAACTTGAAAGCTAACAATGCTGGGCCAATTGAGTTTTTGTGGAGAAGGAAGCAGGTAGTCAGGGGGAGGAAGACTCCTAATACAACCATCATCATCATGAGTGTGAATTCCACCAAAAAACATATGGTGACAATTTGAATGATTTTGGAAGCGGAAGTGGACATGTAAACCAGTCTGATTCCCCTTTACAGTGCTGGACATGATTCACACAAAAATGAGAGGCAATATGCCAGTGAACAGGTAGCAAATCAAACAGTGTAGAAGGTATGTAGGATCCAGAAGGTGGCAGTGAGGCTAGAGAAGAAGACAGTATGTTAACAGTTCTACTAGTGCATGATGCAGCAGTGTAAGATGGCTGTAACAAATCTCCAGAGTCAGAGAGTGAGAGCAGTGATGAACTCCATGAAATCAGGGTTCACCGTGTTCCGTAGAATTCTGAAGAGGACGGAGTGGTCCATGGGCCAACAGGCAGCCTGAAAAGATCTTCACAAAACATTCTGTCTCAAATATTAAGGACCTGACCACCACTAGCCACTGATAGCTGTCCTTGTCGTCTGCTGGTCCAGAGGGTGTTGTGTACCTTATGGTAGCGGGTTTGGGTGTTTGGTGGAAATGACAGAAGGCACCAGTGTACACGTCAGCTCCATGCATGGCCAGTAATATTAAGAACAATAATGAAATCATAAGAAACCATGTTCGTGCTGGCTCTGCCAGTATATGCCAGTAGCCCCATGTATGAACATTCTCTTGTTGGCTTTGCCCTTAAAAGCAGTACAAATATCCTGCCACAGGAAGAAATTATATTACTGGCTGCTCACATTCTTGCTAAACTGCAACACTACCATGTAAGAATAATCTTCAAGTTGACATTGGCCTCAACACCACTATACATGCACTGCTACATTAGGGAAATATATCTTTGTTTGGCTGCACAAAGGCCTCTGCCCACCGTCTGAGAACACACATCATAGTGGTCTTGCCCTTTATAATGATAATGATGTGTTATTTATATAGCACCTTAATCCAAAGCTCTTTACAGAGCACATATTTACATACAATATCACCCAACCGAAATTGGTACTTATTTATTGACCTCGGAAGGATGAAAGGCTCAGTTGGCCTTGCCGGGATTCGCACCTGCGACCTGCAGATCATGCTCAGATTGCCGCATCGAACGCTCAACCCGCTGAGCTATCTTTTTATTTGAGTAACAAATGACACACCACAGAAAATATCCAGTTTTTCTGTCCCCTTTGGCTATAAACCCCCCACTTCAAACACCTCTACATGTAGCGGCATTCATCAAGTTGACTTTGCCCAAATATGCCAGTAAACCATGTAAGAAAACATCTATGTTCCAATGCCCTTGCCCAGGCCCCAAGCTTGCATGCACATATTCATACCCATTCACCTACCAGTCACTGGCTGGAGAATTATTTAATTTAAGGGGCATAAATAGTTCCCACAAATATTCCACAGTGACCAAGCATATTGTGGGTGCCCAAACCATCCAAAGAAAACTTAGGAGGTTTCCCTATTAAGATACATGTTTGAATAATGGTTTAAAAAGGTGCATCAGACAGCACACTTTATATGAAAAATTGGGTTAAAAGCCAGAGCATTTGCAAATGGTTTTGTAGGGTAACTCTAATCCAAAATTCCAATAGATTCAAGTGGCCAACAGTGCACATGAGTATTAATACTTTAATTAATTTGAGCCACAATAAGAAAACATGAACACACTGGGTGCACAATGTAGGCCAGTCGAAACACATAAAAACACTTATGTTTGCTTTAGCCTTCATGATGCCAGTAAAAGAATGACATGCCACTGTAAGACATGACTAGACTGGATGCACCAACATACCAGTATAACCACTGGATAACATTCATCATGCTTACTTTATCATTGATTGTCACGCCGCCCGCATTGGGGTCCACTTACTTGAAGCGGCGCGCCCCGTCCTGGAGGCTGTACCCGCGCTTTCGCTTAGGGGTTCCTGGGTTGTTCTGGTCATCGCGCGCTTCCGGGTTTCCTGGGCAGGTTGGTCAGCGCATGCGCGGGCGGCCATTCCGCGCTCTTCGCGCATGCGCGCTGCACGGAGTACTCGCTTTGGAGGACCTTGCGGTCCACGCCTCTCTCTGAGCCAACCAACGCTTGGGAGTCGGCTCGGCTTGCGTTCCAAGCCTCCTAGGGGTTGGCAGTCCTATTTAAGGAGCCCGGTCGTTCATTCAGACCGCGTCTCAACGCGGTTTGATTAGGATCGTGTTTCCTCGCCGGTTCCTTGTGCCTACCTTACCTGTTACCTGACTCCTGTCCTCCTTGTTCCTGGTACCCTCGGGTCCTTACCTGTAACCTGACTCCTGTCCTTCTTGTTCCTGGTACCCTCGGGTACATTCTGCAGTTGCCTTGCCTTGTCCTTCCTTCTCTTGTCCTGTGGTAGGGTGGTTCCCTTTCCCCTCTTCTGAGTTGGGTGGTTCCCCTGTGGTTATTAGTTGGTCCTTGCCTTGTACCTTGTCTGCCTGCACTTTCAGCCTCCCTCTACCTTGTGAGCCATTCTTCTACCTTCCTTCCCGGATCCTGCCTCCTACCAATCTTCACTGTGTCCTCTCCCTTGGGACTTCCATCTTCCGGATCCAGTCTTCCTTGGGACTTCCATCTTCCGGATCCAGTCTTCCTTGGGACTTCCATCTTCCGGATCCAGTCTTCCTTGGAACTTCCATCTTCCGGATCCAGTCTTCCTTGGGACTCAGTATCGTCATCTGGAAAGGCTCCCCCTGTCAGTGCTTGCACTGTCCTGACGCCACGTTAATCAGGGGTGAGCAGACTCGTGGCGTTGGGAGCTGGTTCATCTCCAACCCGGTTCCATTCGGGCGGGAGCTGGGCTGGCTTCTCGCGTCATCCACATCCACGCAGGACTCCTGACAGCCTGGCATCATTATCAAGGTCTTCAACCAGACGAACAGGTACGCAACGTCCTCGTGACGCACTCTATAACAGATTGAGACGCCTGCCTTCGGATACTTCGGACACTGAGATGGAAGAGGACCCAGGTCTTCGTATTGAAGTACAAGCTCTTCGTGCTGAGATGACAGCACTCCGTCAGGAGAACGTGGCTTTACGTCAAATGGTGACACAGAACATAGGGGCATCTCCACAGTCTGAAAACACCATGGCCCACACCGCACCCATCAAGTTCGATGGAGACCCCAGACGTGTGGGTGAATTCTGCAACCATTGTCGGATACATTTCCTCTACCGTTCGACTCATTTCAACAATGACAAAGCCAAGATCGGCTACATTTTGGGCAATTTATCTGGGAATGCTCTTGCTTGGGCTACACCCCTGGTTGTTACTAATAGCCCCATACTTGGCGATTTCTTGGCCTTTGAAAAAGCGTTCTTGGATGTTTTTCAGTCTCCTAATCTGGCTTCCACAGCACAGAATCTATTGATGGACATTCAACAGGCAAATTCCGATATAATAACTTATATCAGCCGTTTTCGTCAACTAGCGACTGATTCCCTATGGCCAGAGATAACACAGAAGACCTTGTTTCGCCGGGGATTAAGAGAGGAATACAAGGACGAGTTGTTGCATATTCCTGAACCCGAAGATCTACAGAAACTTATTGAACAGGTTTTGAGGATAGACCAGAGATTGGCCGAGAGAAAGGGTGAGAGACGTCGGTTTGAGAAGGTGTTCCCCAGGCCATCAACCCTACCGACTGGACTGCCAGTTCCTTCGGATTCCTCTACCGAACCAATGCAATTAGGCGCAGTAAGGGGTCCCTTATCAGAAGAAGAGAAGAAGCGCAGAAGAAGACTGCGATTGTGTCTATACTGTGGAGCTGCCGGTCACTATCTGAGTACCTGTCCTTTGCGCCCTATCAAGAAAGGGGGAAACTAGGAGGCCTGTCGTCTATTGGAAAGGCCACGACAGGTTCTTCCTTGCTACAAGTCCTTTCTTGTGCCAGTACGGCGTTTCCGCCTATGCAGCCAGCCGTCTTGATGATTTTGCAAATCAGTCTGAAGTGGCAGGAGAAGACAATTGATGTCCATGGATTATTGGACTGTGGGGCTTCCGGTAATTATATTGACAAGGAATTCGCCATCAACAACGGCATACCATTGCTCACCAGAAGAAATGCGATACCTGTGGAGGTCATTGATGGCACACCTTTGTCTTCCGGACCTATTCGATTGCATACTGTTGGCATGCTATTGCGAATCGAGGCTCATGAGGAGGAGATCGCTCTCGATGTCATCAAATCGCCTTCATATCAAGTGGTGTTGGGACTACCTTGGCTTCAGCGACACAATCCCTCGATCAATTGGGAGTCTCGTATTCTAGTGTTTACCTCTGCTCTTTGTATTCAGGAATGTTGTGGTTCCGACACGTCATTGAAGCCACCAACCTCAACCTCTCTTACCACCGGTAAGAACCCGCTTGGTTTGTGCTCCTTGTCCCAGATTCCACATGCGTATGCTGACCTGAGGACAGTATTTTCTGAACCTGGAGACATACCCCTTCCACCTCACAGAACTTTTGATTGCTCCATTGACCTGATTCCGGGTGCGGTGATCCCACATGGGAAGGTTTATTCCTTGACCCAGACCGAAAGACTGGTACTTCGGAACTACTTGGATGAGTGTGTCAAGAAAGGATACATCGTACCTTCTAAATCCCCCGCGGGATTCCCGCTGTTTTTTGTGAAGAAGAAGGAGGGCACTCTACGGCCATGTATTGATTATCGTCAATTGAACGACATCACCCTTAAAGACAGGTACCCGTTACCGTTGATTCGAAACATCATGGAGTCATTACGGTCAGCCAGGGAGTTCACCAAACTAGACCTTCGCGGAGCCTACCATTTGGTCAGAATCAAGGAGGGCGACGAGTGGAAGACGGCCTTTAAGACTCCATTTGGGCATTACGAATACAGGGTAATGCCCTTCGGGTTGTGTAATGCCCCGGCCGTCTTCCAGCGGTTCATGGATCACATCTTCAGCGACTTGATTGGCATCTCGGTTTGGGTTTATCTGGATGATATCCTGATCTTCTCAGAAAATCCGGAAGAACACGTTTCACATGTACGAGAGGTCCTTCTACGTTTATCACAGTATCAATTGTTCGCCAAAGCTGGAAAATGTTCATTCCATCGGAACAAGATGGAGTTTCTGGGGTATGTAATCAGTGAGGCTGGAATCCACATGGATTCTGATAAAGTACGAGCAATCCGAGACTGGAAACAACCTCATGACCTGAAGTCCCTCCAAAGATTCCTGGGATTCGCCAATTTTTATCGGCGCTTCATTCCTCAGTTTTCCCGTATCACGGCTTCGTTGACACGTTTGACCAGCGTTAAGACTCCGTTCCTTTGGGATTCAGAGGCATTAGCAGCCTTCAACCGTTTGAAGACGGCGTTCAGTACAGCTCCTGTTTTACGTCATCCCAACGACGAGATGCCTTTCATCGTTGAGGCCGATGCTTCCAACTTCGCTGTTGGCGCTGTTCTCCTACAGAAGCATCCTGTATCTAACGAAGAACACCCGGTGGCCTATTTCTCACGAAAGCTCGCTCCGAGCGAACAGAACTACGCTGTCATAGAGAAGGAACTCTTGGCCATAAAGACTGCGTTCGAGGAGTGGAGGCACCACTTGCTGGGAGGACGTTTTTCTGTAGAAGTCCGCACTGATCATCGTAACCTGCAATATTTGCGATCCTTGCAGTGTCGCACCGCTCGCCAGGCCAGGTGGGCTTTTTTCTTTTCACACTACGACTTCAACATTACTTACATCCCCAGCTCTCAGAACCTGAAGGCTGACGCCTTATCGCGCTCTCTGAAGAAGGAAGAGAAGGATTGCAGTCAGAACACTCCATTGATTTCTCCTAAGCATTTTCTTTTGACGATTTCTCCTCATCTGCAGAGAATAGTACAAGAAACATCGGTGGACCCTGATCGAGCCGACATTCTGAAGCGACCACAGATCACTGAACACAACGGTCTTTTGTTCTTTTTGAAACGTCTGTACTTACCGACGTGTTCACTCCGGTTAGACATCCTTCAAGGTTTACACGATTCACATGTTGGTGGTCATCGTGGCGTCAAGGCCACTCAAGAGCTGATTTCCAGACAATTCTGGTGGCCGGGTTGGGCCAAGGAGGTCAAGCGGTATGTGGAGAGTTGTCCAGTTTGCGCTCAAACTAAGACGCCAAGAAGAAAACCTATGGGATTGCTTCAGCCTACTGAAACACCGCCTTACCCATGGCACACCATCGCCACTGACTTTATTGTCGAGCTTCCGCCTTCTGAGGGCAATACTTGCATTATGGTAGTAGTGGACTGTTTCACGAAGTATGCTCACTTTATCCCTTTTTCTAAGATACCTACCTCCTCTCAGATGGCTCTGGCATTTCTACACAACATTTACCGGCTACATGGGTTACCGGAGAAGATCATCTCTGATCGTGGCTCGCAGTTTCTCTCTTCGTTTTGGCATCAATTGTGCAATCATCTTGGTATCCGCAGAGCCTTGAGTTCTGGTTATCATCCGCACACAAACGGACAGACGGAGAGAACTAACCAAACCCTAGAGCAGTACCTACGCTGTTATGCCAATGCTACTCAATCCAACTGGGTGAAGAATCTTGATTTGGCTGAGGTATCCTATAACAACGCAACGCATACTGCTACGGGTATCAGTCCTTTCTTTTGCTCTACTGGACTACATCCTAAGTTGGTTCCTTTTACTCCAGTACTACCTAGTGCTGTTCCTTCGGCGGATCAAATGGTTTCTGACATCCAAAAGCAGCACGACCTGGCCCGGGGTACCCTGGTTGAGACACGGAAGCGCATGAAGAAGCAGGCAGACAAGTGTCGGACTACGGAACCGGATCTCCAGGTGGGCGATCTGGTTTGGTTGTCCTCTAAGAACCTGCCAGTACGCAATCTGCCCACCAAATTGGCACCCCGATTCTATGGGCCTTTCAGGATTTCCAAACGTTTGTCCTCAGTTGCTTTTCGACTGGTGTTACCCCAATCTTGGCGAGTGCATCCAGTGTTTCATGTCTCCCTTTTGAAACCCTTTGTGAAGGATGTCTTTGGGCGTTCCAGTCCTCGGCCTTCCTCCATTCAAGTACGGGGGGTCCCTGAATTTGAGGTACAGGAAATATGTGACTCACGGATCCGTCGGGGCGTGCTCCAATACCTTGTTGATTGGAAAGGTTACCCTGCTTGTGATCGCACTTGGGAGCCCCGCTGTCATGTGCATGCGCCCCGTCTGGTTCGTGACTTTTTCCTTCGTTGTCCCTGGAAGCCGGGGGCTCCGGGTCTTTCTGGGAGGGGGCATAGTGTCACGCCGCCCGCATTGGGGTCCACTTACTTGAAGCGGCGCGCCCCGTCCTGGAGGCTGTACCCGCGCTTTCGCTTAGGGGTTCCTGGGTTGTTCTGGTCATCGCGCGCTTCCGGGTTTCCTGGGCAGGTTGGTCAGCGCATGCGCGGGCGGCCATTCCGCGCTCTTCGCGCATGCGCGCTGCACGGAGTACTCGCTTTGGAGGACCTTGCGGTCCACGCCTCTCTCTGAGCCAACCAACGCTTGGGAGTCGGCTCGGCTTGCGTTCCAAGCCTCCTAGGGGTTGGCAGTCCTATTTAAGGAGCCCGGTCGTTCATTCAGACCGCGTCTCAACGCGGTTTGATTAGGATCGTGTTTCCTCGCCGGTTCCTTGTGCCTACCTTACCTGTTACCTGACTCCTGTCCTCCTTGTTCCTGGTACCCTCGGGTCCTTACCTGTAACCTGACTCCTGTCCTTCTTGTTCCTGGTACCCTCGGGTACATTCTGCAGTTGCCTTGCCTTGTCCTTCCTTCTCTTGTCCTGTGGTAGGGTGGTTCCCTTTCCCCTCTTCTGAGTTGGGTGGTTCCCCTGTGGTTATTAGTTGGTCCTTGCCTTGTACCTTGTCTGCCTGCACTTTCAGCCTCCCTCTACCTTGTGAGCCATTCTTCTACCTTCCTTCCCGGATCCTGCCTCCTACCAATCTTCACTGTGTCCTCTCCCTTGGGACTTCCATCTTCCGGATCCAGTCTTCCTTGGGACTTCCATCTTCCGGATCCAGTCTTCCTTGGGACTTCCATCTTCCGGATCCAGTCTTCCTTGGAACTTCCATCTTCCGGATCCAGTCTTCCTTGGGACTCAGTATCGTCATCTGGAAAGGCTCCCCCTGTCAGTGCTTGCACTGTCCTGACGCCACGTTAATCAGGGGTGAGCAGACTCGTGGCGTTGGGAGCTGGTTCATCTCCAACCCGGTTCCATTCGGGCGGGAGCTGGGCTGGCTTCTCGCGTCATCCACATCCACGCAGGACTCCTGACAGCCTGGCATCATTATCAAGGTCTTCAACCAGACGAACAGGTACGCAACGTCCTCGTGACGCACTCTATAACATTGATGCCTAGACAAAATATGTAATACCACAGTAAGAAAAGATTAGACTTGCTGCACCCAATTGCCAGTATAGTCAGGTAATGTCACTTATCATGCTGTCTTTATCAGCGAGGCCTAGTAAAAAGTGTCAAGCCACAGTAAAAAATGGCTACACTGGCTGCACCAAAATACTAGTCTAGCAGCATAATTACACTTATGATGCTTACTTTATTACAGATGCTTACAAAAATATGCCAGGCAACAATAAGTATTGACTAGACTGGCTGCATTGACATGCTAGTCTAGCCACTAATAACACATATCATGCTTGCTTTATCAAGGATGCCCATTCAAATTATGTTTAAATGCACCCCTCTCCCACAACCACCAAAATCAGCCTGTCAGCCCATAATTAAACACAAATACACCCACATTCACACACAATCCACTCTCATTTACAAATGCAACCATTCACCATACACTCACCAACACCCAGCCTCCCATATATCACACACTCACTCATTAACACACATTACACAATAAACAATATGCCCTCACATGTCATTTCTCCCTCCCAACCCCCAAATCAGCTCCTCAGCCCAGCAAAAAACACAAACACACACACATTGAAACACCAGTCACTCGTTCATTAACATGTGCACCCAGACACCATATGCCCACGCACACCTACCCTCACATACACCATAAACTCACTCATTCACACACATTATGTAATATACATGTGCCCCCACATGTCCTCAATTACTTGCACCTTCCTCCCCAACCCCCAAAATCAGCTCCTCAGCCATTCATTAAACACAAGCACACACACATTCACGCATCATTCATTTTATCATTTACACATGTACCCATTCACCATGCACCCACACACACACACATCCAGCCGCCCATAAATCATACACACACTACACAATATACATATACACACACCCTTGCATGCAAACACACATACACATACACATACACATTTACAACAAATAAAATGTTCTTCCTTTTTTTGATGAGTCCATCACTCAGAGGGACTCCTCTGCAGGCAGGCCTGTTGGATATATTTTGTGATTATATCTATAATTATGTGGTATTTTTTTATTATGGTGGTATTTGGTGTTATTTTATTATCCTTGGCAATATATATTGTGGTAACCTGTTGGGGTATTTTTATAGTGGTGAGGCTGATTTCAGAATACTGCCTAGTTGTTATTTTTACCAGGGTCACTAACAGCAAACACAATACTGGCCGCCGTAAACCCCTTACCGCCTGGGTCCTAATGAGGCCCAGTGACACTTATGCCCACTATGTACTTCACAGTGCAAGTACATTTCTTCTCGCAATAGCTGTCAGCGCTTCATTTGTGCAAAGCCCTGCCAACTGTCCTTGGCCTCGTGAAAATTGGCAAGAGATATACACTTTAAACAACACAGTAAGACATGAGAAATATAAACACAGTATTACATGCATGTAAAAAATAGAATATATAATACAGCACTTAAAATTAAGTGAACTACTTAACCTAAACTTTAAAAAAAAGGTAGCAGGCACTCCTCTGCAGAAAGAACATGGCATGATAAGCTGTTCTGTGTTTTTTTCCCCCACTTTTAGAGTTCACAGCCATCGCTTTTTGCTCACTTTACCTTTCACAGATGGGAAATATCCATTTGCATATTAGTCTTTGTCCTGCCCACATGGGTAGTCCAGCACTGAAATGCTATGGCAATTCCCTTCTGAACAAGAGTACCAACAGCAACCCCATACACGTGTTTCAGCCTTGTTGGGCCTCATCATTGAGGTGGAGCTGTGCCTCTCTTGAGCACAGTGAGCAGGGAGTCCACGTCTGGTTTCCCCCAGGTAACCCAGGGTGACCAACCCAAAGTTCCTTGCAAATATTTCAAAAAAGGTTGCAGGCACTCCTCTCCAGAAAGAACATGGCATGATAACCTGTTCTGTGTTTTTTTCCCACTTTGAGATGAGAGTTTGCAGCCATCGCTTTTTGCTCACTGTACCTTTCACAAAGGGAAATATCCATTTGCATGTCAGCCTTTTTCCTGCCCACATGGGCAGTCCAGCACCGAAATGCTATGGCAATTCCCTTCTAAACAAGAGTATCAACAGCAACCCCATACATGTGTTTCAGCCTTGATGGACCTCATCAGAACATGGGACATAGGGTGACAGGGTTCCCCGCACCATGGGACTGTGGGGCCGTGGTTATGCCAATGGGTAATGCTAGTGTCATGCTCATAACCAAGTGAAGATCCCAGATTGTCACTCTCTTGGGCCACCTCTGGGTGTTTTGTATACCTCTTAAAGTTGAAATGTTGTAGGGACTAATCAGGAGTGCAAGAGGGATACAGTATGTTTATTTCAAAAGCGGCCTTGTGGACAAATGAACAGGCAGCTCAGATGGCATTTGTTGAGGTGCAGAGTCTTGGTGGTGAAGTCCATAAATTAATCCTTTATAAAAAACAGGTTTGCATAATGGAAGACTACAACTTCCACGGTTCCTCCCTGTCATCTTGGAACACAACCTATATAGGAAGGCTCCACCTGGATCATACACTTGTGATTCAGTTCTCATTGTGTGCTTGACATTAGGGGTGTATTCCGTATGTGGTATCTAAAGAAAAAAAGGAAGCTGAATCTATCCATGGTACATTTGGACCCTAATAATGCGGAGCGACTTTGTGGTGCCAATGGGTGGAGTACAGCATGTTAGAGGGTATAGCCTGAGAGCTTTGTATCTTTGGGAACATGCTCATATTGTGGTATGCTCCTTCAGAGACATTACGTAATTTCAAGAAAGGGCATGTACGTAATCCAATTAATCTGATACATGCCATTAGTGAGATAAGGCAAACTCCAAGGAAGAGTAGTAACAAACAATCATCTGAGCACAGTGGAAGAAAGGCTATTGGCAACGATGTTCTGTAGAGGTGGGCAATTAACAGAAGACACAAAACAATGATTCATGAGTAGAATCCCACTTTGTTCCTTGTGCTGTTCATGAAAGTGAGATTTAAATATCTGGAAACAGTGTTTAGAGGATTAGCTGAGGTAACTGGTTTAGTAAACAATACACATTTGGAGAAGCTGAACTTTACACATTAGTGACTGTTGCTGGAATGACTAACATGTTTTGTTAACTTTAACTGTGAACCATATAGTTTGGAAATGTTATATTGATGTCAATATATTCCATCTAAGACATTTTGATGTAGTTGATGTTTTTAAAGAAAGATACATTAATGTTTTCAGGTAAAGGAATGAAAGATTTGGAATCTATGAAAAAGCAAGGTGGAGTGTGGGTAGGTGTATTTGAAGCAACAATAATTGTTCCTTTGCTTTTTCACTCTATGCAGGTCATTTTTCCTTCTGGACCTCCATACATTTATTAATCATGATTGTCTGTTATGCCAACTTGTTCATCTCTTTTTTAAATAGGGTGTTTGGCCTTGGATGAACTGGGATGAACTGGGGTATTATGAAGCTGTGTGCTGCTTCCATTTGCTCCGGACCATAACAGGAAGGGTGTGGGTATTGTGTGCCCTAGGAGAGAGATATGTTGTTGGCGATTGGGTTTTTCACCAATAAGTAGTAAGGGTGAGAGTGCACATTTAGAGGATACTTGCCATCACTTTTGTTTGCTTGATATATTTTTACTGAATTGAACTAGAACTGGAAGTACTGATTGTTGTGAGAACTTTGGTTAGGCCTGAAACATTTTATATTTGTTTTAATATCTTGAACTTGAATTCATTTTTTAGTTTAATTTTGGAAGTATGTCTTCTATTTCCTTTCCTGATCCTGTGACGTAGCCCCACGCGATCTTTAGCATTTATGTGTTGGGGCTGGAATCCACGCATGGGTGTGGCAACAGTGCACCAGAGGCACGCTAAAGGCAAGCTCATGTGCACCCGTCCGTGCTCCGGATGGGCCATGAGCCTTTTCAGGCTACCAAGACTGCTGATTGCCCATGCGTGAGGCTAATTGATCAATTTGTGACTGGCTAAAACATAATGCATAAGTAATTACGCAACAATCTGCTCTCATTAACTCTCATTAGCTCTGCCTGACAGCAAACTCCTGTCTGGGTTTCTCTGTTTCCATTCTCCTTGGTCCTTGTCTATTCCTAACACTGACAGATCTGGTGAGGGAAGCCATAAATATGTTATTCCAATGGTTGTGTATTCCCATTTCTTAATGGTTTGTTGATTAATGTCAGATCAGTAGTTGCCCACCGAGCTGATATTCACTTACTTTTGATGGATTTTTTTCCTGATATTTAATGTTTAACAGAAACCTGGTTTACACCTACATCTGATCCTGATATTATGCACATGCTGTACTTTGATCACTGATGCATAATTGGCATTGCAAACTTAAAATAGTTTGTATTGAAATTATGCCTAACGTCACAATTCATATACTACTTGTGTATCACCCCCCACCCCCGCTCATCCTTTAGCGAGTTTTGCTTGTAAATTTCCTCATCCCATTTCAGAACTCGCCTTAGCTCAATCTAAGCGTATTTGTATGGGCTAGTTTAATGTTTGGCCTAACAATCCCACTGATTCTGACACCAGCAGTCTGATTGCTGCATTGGCTGATATACATTTCTATGCAGCCACAGACATTTCATTAATCTAATCTTTTCAGATAAATCTTTGACTGCTGCTTTCAATCGTGGGCCAGTACCCTTGTGTGATCATTTTGTCTGCCCATTTCTTGTATCTCTTCCTCACCCTCTTCCTTCAGTCCTCAAAGCCAAGCAATCTTGACACCAGTGAGGTAGGGTGGATCCTTCCTCAGTGGCTGATCATTTAATGGCTAGTACACCTTGTTATTATGATGCGATTAAAGCAGCAAAATCTCAGTAGCATGCAAATTGAATTATATCAGCATATTACTCCTCATGCAAATTGTTTAGGGTTGTTAGGGAACTCCCCTCCCTCAACTGGTGGGTGAACCTTCAAGTTCTCAAGCTCGTTGTGACTCTATTTCACCAATGGGGTAGGGTGGATCCTTGCTCAGTGGCTAATCATTTAGGGGGTAATTCATAGAATTCGGTGCACAAGTGGCACACGCGGCTGGCGCACAGACTGCGCGTGCAGCAGTCTGCGCCAGCCGCGTGCACCAAAACCCATTCAGGCGCATAGCGTATTCATGGGTTAATACATCCATAAGCAGCCGTGGTGCAGAGTGCCGCAGCGACCCTGCAGCAGCGCCAGTTACTTCCCCAACCTCGCCCCGTGCACCAAAAACATCGCACAAATCCAGTACATGGCGCAAAGGCCAGTGGACCAGCATACAGCCCCCAACCGCGAAAACGCATCTAAAACTCCACGCGCACGCCCCAGAATACAAGTACCTCGCTTGTGCTAGGCCCATCACGTGTAAAACTCCCTGCGCACCCCTCGGAATACACGTACCCCGCTTGCAGCAGGCCTATCGCATATAAAACTCCCAGCGCACCCCTCGGAATACACGTACCCCGATCGCACCAGGCCTATCACGTGTAAAACTCCCAGCGCACCCCTCGGAATACACATACCCCGCTCGCGCCAGGCCTATCGCGTGTAAAACTCCCTGCGCACCCCTTGGAATACACGTACCCCGCTTGTGCCAGGTAAATTGTGTGGAAAAAGTCCCCCCTGTGGTGTGGGCTGCCTGTTGGGCATGGCCAGGGTAGATGGGCTGCCTGTGGGGCATGGGGAGGGTGGATGGGTAGCCTGCGTGAATTTCGGGGGTGCGCGGGAAGTTTCACATGCAATAGGCCCTGTGCGAGCAGGGTACGTGTATTTGGGGGTACGCAGAGAGTTTCACACGCGATGGCCCTGTGCGAGCGGGCTACGTGTATTTGGGGGGTACGTGGGGCGTTTCACACGTGATAGGCCCTGTGCGAGCAGGGTACGTGTATTTGGGGGGTACGGAGGGAGTTTCACACACGATAGGCCCTGTGCAAGCACAGTACATGTATTTGGGGGTATGCAGGGAGTTTCACACGCGATAGGCCCTGTGCGAGCGGGTTACATGTATGTGATGCTGGAAATGCATTGGAGGGACAGGGCCTCCCTGTCCTTGTTCTGTAGTCCTTTTTCACTTATGTTCTGTATTGTTTTCTGCCCAGGAGTCCATGTGGGACCCCTGGCAGTGCAGCACTTCCTGTTTTTGGTTTGGTGTACAGACCCATGGGATACCCTTATGGCACCCATGGGTGGGGGTACAACCCTGTGCCCCTAGTGTATGTTTTTGGGCACCTTTGGGTAGCCTACAGAGCAGGGTATGGGCTGGTGGCAGCTCCATGCTGAATTTGGCAGGTGCTCTGAGTATCCCCCATTTTGGTATATCCAGGTTCTGCCATTGGAATCAGTTGATTCCTGATAGGAAACAAGATGGCCCCTGTGGCCTCTTGCTTTCTAGTACCTGTTACCTTGTTTTCCCAAAGTCCTGGGAAGCCCTGACTCTGTCCCTTCCCCCTGACTGGCTGTTGGATGGAAGTTCCATATCTGGTGTTGTTGTGAAGTCCAGTCCAGACTGGCTGGAGCCTTCCCAGTGACTGTATGTTGTGGGTACAACCTGTGGGTGGGACCTGGGTGAATGGAGTGTGTGACCAATATGCACTTCTTATTGTGGCTGTCTGGTTTCTGGTATGAGAGACAAAGACTGAGACAGCCCTGCCCGAAACTGGCCTGAATGCAGTGTGTAGTGTTGAATGGCTGGGTACTTGTCCCAATCCACATTCCTTGTTGTGAGTGTCTGAGAGGGAGGAGGATGGCCTGAATGCACTTTGTGCCTGATTGACTGACTGACTGCATGAATGCCCTTCTGTATGATTGGCTGCTGAGTGTGACCCAGCAGTGTGGATGAGAGACAGGATAGTATATCTGGGGACCTCTCACCACTGGAAATTGTTCAGAAGCTGTGTCTACACTTGACTTGAAGAGTAACTGGAATTGCTGATCCTCGACACCCAGCTGGAAGAAGAAGACTTGCTGTTGCCTTTGCTTCGACCTGATCTGAAAGCTGCCGAATTCGTCAAAGACTGATCCAAGAGAGGACCTGGTAAGGCACCCTCTTCCCGTGCTCCGAGGAACCATCGAGCACCACTAACCTTCGCCAAAGCTCCCTGGAAGTCAGACCCTCAAAAGTCTGCCGACCGGAGACGGGGACCGCTGAGGAGAACGAAGTGAAGCACCCGGACTTCGCCGCTGTCGAAGTCCATTGCCGTCGACCAGGGTTCATAGGTTTGTGTAACCGCTGGAGGCCTGTCGAAGTCGTGTTGCCTCAGAAGAGGGGACTGCTTGATGCTGTGCCACCGACGACCGGAGCCTCCCGCTCCTTTGCCTAAGAACATTTGAATTGAAGGACTCCCTTGTCCGCAACGTCGACCGCTTTGTCCTGCCGGGGAAATTCAAGGCAGCTGACACGCCGAGGAGAAGCCGCCGGCGGGTATCCCGCCACCTGAAGGCCACAAAGACTTCGACGACTCGATGCCCTTGCCGGGCCACAGTTCTTCAGAAACTCTTTGCGATCCTGAACAATCAATCGGCGAGTTGCCCAGCACACCTCATCCTTGCAGGACGTCGCTGACGAGCACTGCCTGGATCGACACCGTAGCCTCGGCACCTTCAAACGTTCCCTCGATGCCGTCGATGCCAAGTTCACCTTCTTCGACGCCTCTCGATGATCCGTGGCTCCTACTTTAAATGGAGTCACTCAAGAAGGATCCCTCGACGCATCTTCGAAGAACTCTACTCCACCAGGTACATTGGGGGGGTAAAAACATTATAGGAGAGAACAAGACTATTGAGCAATATATGGACTGGACTTGTGCTATATCTTTATTTTACAGGTTGCCCAGGTGGGGGGTCTCCACACAGAACTGTGTCTAGTGGTAGGGGCCAGAAATCTGCCTATTGTTTCAACTATCTTGCTTTCCTTCCTATTTCTATTGCTGGTTTCCTTGTTATTGATCTGTGTGACATTCTGACCATATAGTTGATGCACTTTAATGAGATCTGATAATATTGGTGGTACCACTTTAGAATTGTATATATTTGCCATTGTTGACTTCTGACTACAAAGTGAGTTATTGTGATAGTGTACATACCTTTGAATATTAATTATATAAAGACTGTGTTTTCAGTAATACAGTGTGTGGACATTCCTTTGTGGGGGCTTGGGGACTACACTGTACTTAAGAACCAGCCTGCATCACCTACTGAGAAGCTAGGCCTTGATTGCTCGACCACGTACCAACAATAGAGAATCTTGGCTGGGGTCCTCTGTGCCTCTCCTCTACCATATAGAGAGCAGAAGTACAGATACCCCTCTCCAGTCTTTACAATGTATTTGGAGGGTACGTGGGGAGTTTCACACGCGATAGGCCTGTGCGAGCGGGGTACGTGTATTTGGGGGGTACGCGGGAAGTTTCACACGTGATAGGCCCTGTGCGAGTGGGGTACGTGTATTTGGGGGTACGCGGGGAGCTTCACATGCCATTTGGCATCGTGGGCCCTCCTGGGTGTGCCGTTTCTCACCTCCCCATGCCCTGCAGGCATCCCACACCACATGGGACTACCCTACAACCCTCACCATGTCTTGCAGGCAGCCCACATGGCACCATGCACTTGTGAGCACACTTGTGAGCCCCGACTCATGTCCCCCACCCATCCACCCACCCCTAGTGATGGGCACCTGCCAGCAGGCCCCGACTCATGTCCTCCCACCCACTCACCCACCCACCATTGACGGGCACCTACCAGCAGGCCCCGACTCATGTCCCCCTGCACTGATTGACCCACCCACCATTGACGGGCACCTACCAGCAGGCCCCGACTCTTGTCCCCCTGCACCCCCACCCACCCAGCAGTGACGGGCACCTGCCAGCAGGCCCCGACACATGTCCCCCTGCACCCCCACCCACCCAGCAGTGACAGGCACCTGCCAGCAGGCCCCGACTCATGCCCCCCTCCACCCCCACCCACCCAGCAGTGACGGGCACCTGCCAGCAGGCCCCGACTTATGTCCCCCTGCACTCCCACCCTCCCAGCAGTGACGGGCACCTGCCAGCAGGCCCGACTCATGTCTCCCTGCACCCCCACCCACCCAGCAGTGACGGGCACCTGGCAGCAGGCCCCGACTCATGTCCCCCTGCACCCCCACCCACCCAGCAGTGACGGGCAGCTTCCAGCAGGCCCCAACTCATGTCCCCACACCCGACACGTCATCACACTCCAGACCCATGGGCCTTATGGACAACCTCAAATCCCACCCCAGGCCACCCCAGTCCAAACAAACCCTACATTGAATTCCCAAAGTCATAATAGAAAATACATAACCAGCATGGCCATCAATACATGTCCCTCATACCCACACAATGGTGACACATGACTGTGAAAAACAACATTGTGACATGCACAAAACAAATGATAGAAGACCACACAAGTAAAGTATAGAAAAAAAAGTATTGAAGAATCAATGAAATTAATAAAACAAAATCACACAATAATGAAAAGAAATAATCCAAGTCCGCAACTCGAAAATTGATAAAAATAAATAAATGCTGCAACCAATAAAATCCAAAGTAAAAAGGGTCCTATGGGTCTGTCCATAAAAAAGAAATCACAGTTCCAAAAAAGCAAAGTATTCCACCATGGGTCCAAGAAAATGAAATCCACATCGAAAACTATTTACAAAAGAACATCCAAGTGTCCATGAGCCCAATAATCCAAAGGAAACCTACAAAAAAGCCTACCTAATAAATAACTATATACAAAAAGGTGGGGCATAGTCCATGCACCCCAAATGAAATAAAAATAGAAAGGAAACCTAACACTAACGAACTATATACAATGGCGGCGGGCAAGTCCAACGGCTCACTTGTTGATTTCCCAGGCCAGGGCATCATCGAACTCCTCTTCAATGTCCTGGAGGCGGGCCTGTAGCCTGGCCCCGAGGTCTCGCAGGGATAATGCCATGTCCACCTCCAACTCCCTGTGAATTTCCTCGAGGCACTCAGCCCTCCTCAACGCCCTGCGCATGGAGTTCTCTGCCCTGACCATAGTGAGCAGTGCCTCTTCTGCCCGCCGCCGCGCCACATCTATTTGCCGGCCCAACCGCTGCCACACGGAAGACACTCCCAATCCAGGGTCGTCCTGCCCTCCGGCCGATGCCTGCCCCTCTGATGTTGATGGCCCCGAGCCATCATCGCTCCCACCTTGAGCCTGCTGCCGTGCATGTGCCCTGCCTGTTGATGCCTGCACGTCCTCCTCCTGCTGGGGTCCGGTTGTTGGGGTGGCCACCCCTGCTGGACCTCCGACTCCCAACTGTGGCAGGGATGTGTCCTCCATCAGCCTGGCCGCTGGGTCAGGGGCAGCTCCACAGGGTGGACAGGTGATACATGGCCAGGAAGATGGCACGGAGGACGACTGGCGCATAGGGGGTTCAGTTGAGGAGGGGGTCACTAGAATGTCCAGCACACAGAGGAACCCAGCACTGGTGATCCCTCCTAGTCGGTCGATGCGGTCAACGAGGCATCTGAAATAACGTGAAGCGTCCTCACGAGAACCCTGCATGTTATCCCGGATGCCAAGTTGACGCAACGCCACCCCAGCCAGGACAGACTCAATACGGACCCGGATTGCCACGTCCGCACAGAGAGGAAGGCCAGTTGTTGTTAGCGGATCACCTCCCTGAAATCGTGTCTGGACGAAGGCATCCCTGCTGGTGCAGGATGATGCATTCACAGGATCGGGGACAGGATTACACACAGGCACCTCTGCGGCCGCCTGTGCTGCCTCCTGTCCCTGCCCCTGGACTGCAACACTAGCACCAGTGGAATCTCCCCCTGCAGACCTCGAGTGTGGCCCTTCCATGGCCTCCTCCTCAACCAAACCCCCCATCAACCTGGATGACTCAGTGCCATCTTCCTCCATAGGCCCATGTGGGATCTCAGTTGCCCCTTCTGCTGCCGAGGAGTCCACCTCTGACTTGCACCTCTTGGACCTATCCTCGGCTGCTGTTGCCACAGACGCGGCACCAGACTCCTCACTCCCCAACGAGATGACAGCATGGGAGGGGAGCTGGGCCTTGCATCTCCGGCTAGCGTTCGGATCCCTGCAACTGTGCTCCACAGCACCGTCTCCGCCTTCTTCATCAGTTGATGCTGCAGACAGGGAGAGACAGAACACAGGCATCAGGGCACTGTACAATGGTCTGATACACACATGACAGTTGCACATGAGTGGCAGTGTCAAACTTCACACATGGCATCACACCCCCCAACATATATATCATTTGAACCCACACACATGCGCAAATTCACAGGAATGTTACAGCAGGCAGCACCAGCCATACACATGCAACAGCATGAACATCCTAAGGTTAGCCTGACCTCACATGCAACATGTGGCGTGCCAAACACATGCACTCATGCCACCAGACATACATGCATCTGTACATCTCCACCACCTGTCGCAGTGAAATCATCGGCATCCATGTCATATCTGCCAATCAGCCTCCTACATGTCGATGTCACATGCATCCATGGTGTATCACAGTGGCACACACGTCAAATACACACACACGCACATGTACATTGTGCACATACATGAAGGTGGAACCAGCATCCATGTGTCACACCACAACCATGCCACAGTACATATTTTAATATGGGTTACAATGATCCTGAAGACCATTCCGACAGCACTATAGTCAACACTCTCTCGGACCTAGGTTTCGCGCAGAGAAGTATGTCACCTACACACTCCAAAGGTAGAACACTCGATTGGGTGGCCGATTACAACTGTCTAGCGAACATTACAAATATCTCACCACTAGCCTGGACTGACCACCATCTGGTCTCATTCCTGCTCTCTACTGACAGACCCCCACCCCCACCCATTATCAGGGCCCCGCCCACCCTCACAAGAAACAAGAAGAATATGACAACTGAAAGACTCATCCCGAACCTACTCCCGACACTCAACACACTCCCAGACAACCTGGACCCAGAGACCCTGGTTGAAGAATATAATAAGATCCTGGCCACCTCACTGGACCTAATTGCCCCCCTTAAACTGAGACCAAGCAAACCGAATACGCACCTAAACAAATGGTACACACCATTCCTCAAAAATTGAAGGCAGCAAAATCGGAACTGTGAAGCCACTTGGAAAAAATCCCCCTCAGCCGCAAATAAACTCAAACTCTCCAAACTAGCTACACTTTACAAAAAAGAAATCTACCTGGCTAAACAAACCTCCTATGACTCTCGCATATCCCATGTGAAATAAAACATGAAGGAATTATTCTCCATCCTTAAAGAAGTAGAAACCCCCATAGTACCTCCTGACACCTGTACCAAAGACAAAAACTGGTGCTCAGAAATCCAAAGCGCCCTAGCAAACAAAATTGCGACCCTCCAAAGTAAAATCGCCCGTAAAAAAGTATCCCTCAATGGCACTCTCCCCTCAAAAACACCAGATAAGCCCATGCTTACAGATCTCACTCGCTTCAACTTCTCTAAAGTCACGATTCTTGAAGTAGAAAAAATCATCCTGTCTCTGAAACAATCCAACTGTCAGGGAGACCTGTGCTCAGCACAGCTCATTAAGGATGCCGCCCGTGACCTCTCCCCCTTCATCACAAAACTGATTAATGCCTCCTTCACCTCTGGCTCCATCCCCACCAATCTGAAACAATCCTGGGTACTTCCACTATTAAAAAAACCCACACTTGACCCAGCCATGCCCACAAATTACAGACCCATAACAACCGTTCCCTTTCTACTAAAAATCCTGGACAAGGTCGCCTATGTACAAATTCAGAAGTACCTGGAAGAACACCATCTACTAGGTTCCAGACAATCAGGGTTCCGCCCTCAACATGGGACCGAAACTGCTCTCATTGACTTGAAAGCTCAGATCGATACACTCAGAGACAATGGCCAAGTTGCCCTACTCCTCCTCCTCGATCTGTCTGCAGCTTTCGACCTGGTCGATCATTCTGTCCTATGCACACATCTCCACACATCAGCTCATTTCTCTGCTGAGGCCATCACCTGGATTACCTCTTTTCTCAACGGTAGAACCATGAGGGTCTTCTCACCTACTGCAGCGGCAGACCCTATACCCATCACTTGTGGTGTCCCACAGGGCTCCTGTATCTCCACCACATTGTACAACATATTTACCAAGCCCCTTTTCGATGATTTGGATCATCTCGGTATCACCTACACTAACTATGCAGATGATACCCAGATCCTCCTTCCGCTTTCTGGAGATTATGGAAAGGATTTGGCCTTGCTAAATAGGGTGTACATCATCATCCAAGCATGGATGGCCATACATGGACTATGCCTGAATGATGATAAAACGGAACTTATCATCCCAGGCACTACGTCCAGTTTAAAGAAACTTGGCCCTGCCTACAACTCGTTCATGATTAATGGTAACAAGATCAAGGTTGGACAAGTGGTCAAAACTTTGGGCTTTTACCTGGACTCTAATTTCTCCTTCAGAAGACAGGTGAGCTCCCTGGCTTCCTACACGGCTTATACGTGTAAATTAATCCGCACAGCTAAACCATTTCTGTCTGACACTAGTTGCCTTACCCTCACTAGAGCCCTTATACTGTCCCGCCTGGACTATTGTAACGCCCTCTATCTGGGATCCTCCAAGGCCACCACTAACAAACTACAAACTCTTCGAGAATAATGCTCTCAGAGGGGCCTTGGGCATCTCCAGAAGAGAGCACATCTCAGGACTTAGTCAACAGAACAACTGGCTCTCCATCAACGACAAAATTCACTTAAAAACTGCATCGCTCACTCACAAATCCCTCAATAACGCTGCCCCTACTTACCTGATCAATAGATTCCATAGACAGTCCTCCCTGAGACCCACCAGAACTGCCTACAAAGACTGCCCCTCTGTCCCTAACTTTAAACGTGCCACCATAGGGGGCAACAGCTTCCCAGTGAAAGCAGCCAAACTGTGGAACTCCTTACCACCCAATCTCAGAGTGGATTTGCCCTACCAGAACTTCCGATCCAAGGTAGTTTCATGGCTGAAAACATAGGCCGTCAAAGATACTCCAGTGCCAGGCTGTCCCCGTTTCATGCTACCCGCGCACAATGTAACTACGTGTGCCCACTTGTTTATATGTATATAATATCCATGTACCTCATTGTTGATATGTACATTATATCGGTGTACCTTACTGTCTCTTTGTATACCCTATGACTTCTGTAACCAAGCTTCGCAAATCCTTGTAAAGGCTGCGCCCTGATACCCTCGGGTATGCTTGCGCATTATAAATAATAAACAAACAAACAAACAAACAAACACAGAAATCTAAACATGTGTGCACCCACACATGCATTTGGGCAGCATGCATTTGAACACATACACCATTGATGTGCCTCACACATGACTGGACTCACATGCAGCAGGCTTATGTCCCTGTACATACACATCCATACATGGGCCTTTCAAGACATATGTCCAACCTGCACAATCCTGGCACTCCTCAACATGCACAGCGTCCAATCTGTACGCATGTACACTTACCGCTCGACTCCGGACAGGTCTGCCTCTCAAGGACCTGGAGGTGGGGCGTTGGGTGTATTCATTCGAGGACCCTCATCTGGTTGTTGGTAAGGTGGACCCGGCACCCCTCAGCATCCGCTGTCTTCAAGAGGCACCGGGCCTTGCTCAGGGTCCTGGATCTGAAGTCCTCCTAGCGCTTCCGGACGTGTTGCATGTTGTGGGCTGCCATCCCCTCCACGTTGATGGCAGCCACAATGTCCTTCCAGATCCTCTTCCGTCCTTCATAGTCGGCGCGTGAACTTCCAAAGTGGGCATCATAATGCCCCAGGACTTGCTCCACCAGGATGCCAAATTCATTGGCACTGAAGCTGGCAGCCCTCTGCCTCTCTGCTGGGGGGTTGCCACTGGTGCCAGATGGTGTTGTGTCGGACATGGCAACCCCTGAGGCAGGTGTGGGTGGGCAACTGGGTCCTGGGGCTGGGCTGTGGAGCGATGGAATACCAGTCGGGACTCTTCTGTTCCAGCAGGGGTGGTCACAGCAACTGGACCCTGCAGATGGCTGACGTGCAGGCACATAATAGCAGGGCACATGGCCAGCAGGCAGGCAGGCAGCAGCAGATGGCAGGTGGGAGCGTGCTCGGGGCTCTCGGGGGCAGAGAAATGGCCTTCTGGGCAGGAGCATGGTTTTCCGTATGTTGTCGCGTGGCCAGCTTGATACGGAGTGATTTGGCACGTGAAAAAAGTGCACGTCAGCGTGCAATTCGAGGAAAGGCCTTAGCGTGTAAGCGTGTATGTGACGTGATACGCACAGCATTTTCCTCACCACAGGTACATCCGCATGTGCAAAAAAATCACGTACGCGTGTTAATGCGTGTAATCCAAGGAAAGGGCCTAAGCGCGTAAGAGAAGTGACGCGCACGAGCGTTTTCCTCAGTGCGGGTTAAAGGTGAGCGGGGCCAGCAGTTTGCTGTACGTGCCATTTGTGGAGACCAAAGTGTGTGTTGCTACTTCGTGTTGTTTCGTGCGCCGTCACAACTTCACAGTGGATCAAGGACATATCTCTTCTTTTGGCGGGGGTATTGGCTACGCATGTTTTTCATTATCACGCTAGTCTGACGGTGGGTCGCGTATGCTATTTTTCCCACTGCGAGTGCCCCTGTCTATCACGTACCCGTTTTCGAGGTCATAGTAGCCTGCGTGTCCCACACATACGTGTTTCTCGTGTCCCTCTGTGCCACTGCGTACTGCGGGAGGTTAATTCCACACACGTGGGCTACCAGGGGTTGCGTGCATGCTTTTACTTCAGTTTTGGGATGCCTGAGCATTGTGTGACCCGTCACTTTATCACCGGGGTCACATACAGCCTTGCAGGTGCAGGGGTGCTGTTAACATCTTGTATCCCACCCCTTCACCCTAATTGCCTAGGACAATTGTCGTGTACACCTCCCATTGGCACTACTACATCTGTGCAGGCACTACTACATCTGTGCCATGGCTGGGAGGCCACGAAAGGTGAGGGGCACCTCAGCTGGGTGTACTCCACGTGGCGGGCATGGTCAGGGATGTGGCTGGGGTGACCAGGGAGTAGGGGGACTCCAGGGTGTCCAGGGTGGCTGCAGAGCACAAAAAGGCAGGGGTGCGCCACTTCGGCACAATGTTGTGCCACATGTTGGTGCAGTCATGCCACCACCCACTGCGGCTCAGGGAGATGCAGTTCTTGTATCTGGCAGTGACGAACCATGTGACCCAGCAGTCCATTTCATCGACTGCCACGGGCCCAAGGGGAGTGGTAGCTGCAGGTGCAGCTGTGGACACCACCACCCAGGCTCAGGGTCTGCCAGCGCAGGCTGCGTTGGCACCTGAAGAGTCTCTGGAAGATTTCCAGGAGGCACACCGTAAGTGCATGCAGGGCTGCCCTGACCGAGGCACGTGTCCCTGGGGCAGTAATGTCATCTGCTGCCCCGACCAGCCGGGTGTTAGAAAGTGCATGGGCAGATGCAGTCGACACCACCCCAGTTGTGAGTCTACCATCCAGGACAGTCCCTGTCAATGACCCTGGCACAGCGAATGTTGCTGCGCAGGGTCCATTCCAGGGCACCCAGCAGCCACTGACGCAAGTCAGGGCTTCCATCCTTGTACAACCCGCCACTCCCTCGGTTCAATCCACCAGCACCACAGCCCATACTGATTAGGGTGACAGCCAGAGTCCGGACTGCTGTCCAACATGAGGAAGGTTGCATCTGCAGTAGAAGCTGGGAGCCCAGACACAGCTCCGGCCTCCGGCACATCGAGGAAGAAGCCTTTCTGCAAGCAGGAACTGGACTTCCTTGTGCACTATGTGCGGGACCACAACCTTGATGTGCTAGTGGGGCCGAATCGTCAAACTACGGCTGCCCATCGTATGTCCCACTGGAAGCAAGTTGCAGATTGTGTGAGTGCATTCAGCCATGAGGTGCGCACAGCTCAAGAGTTCAAAAAGCGTTGGGATGACCTCAAACGCGGTTCTAAGGCAAGCGTGCCTCTAATTACAACATGACTTTGGTGAATTCCAGTGGGCCACCACCTGAGGAGGAAGACCTCACTTCGCACAAGTCAGTTGCTGTTGAGTTCATAACGGCAGGAATGGTCGAAGGAGTGGGAGAGATGCTGGACTTTGATGCCCCGTCCAGTGAGTGTTGTTGCGTGTTTGTCGAGGCCATGTCTGGTTTGGTTGTGTGATGTGTTGTGCTTGACTGCCAATACATGTCATGTATACATGATTCTCATGTGCAAGTCATGCAATGCTTCACTGATGCGTGCCTGTTGTGCAGGATGCTGGACATGTAGATCAGACGGGGACTGTCCTTGCCACATTTGCTCCCTACTCACATGCTACCCACCCGGCTGCCCCTCCGGTCCGTGTTCCAGCTCACTGGCCCTTCTGCAAGTAGCCCGGGGTGTCTTTCCTCTCAGCACTGGGACTATGGGCTTCATTACGATTTTGGCGGTAGCCATGCCACTATTGGCGGCATGGCTGCCACCAAAATCGGGTCCGGGATTCCAGAATGGGGAATTACCGGGCCATTCCGAGTTCGGAGGGCCTGGTAATTCCTCCCTCCAGGAACCCGGGCCCGGACCTTCCCCATTCCCATTTCAGCCCCCATAGAGTTGAATAGGAATGGGGGAGGGAGCTAACAACGGGCCGATTACGAGCGGCCTGTTGTTTGCTCCCTCCTCCACTCGCGGGACCCGCTCTGCACGTCTGGTAAAACCAGACGTGCAGAGCGGGTCCTGCGGGGGGACCTCGTAATGAGGCGGTACGGGGTTAACGGCGCCGGCACCTTTACCGGCACTGTTAACCCCTTACCGCCTCACTTATAATGTGGCACTATGTCATTGCATGACTGACGTGCATGTGTCTTCTGCCTGCATGCAGGTACACCACGTAGGCATGCTCCCATGCCCCTGCACACCAATTTCACCATGGCACTGGTGTGCATCTTGTTGACGTACTGCAATGGCCTGTTCAAGGCTCCTGTGTACATGCAAACTTCCATCAGCCAACCTGCCAGACACATACAGTGGGGTACATCCTCTGTCCTTGATGCAGGGTGTCTCACTTGGACTGTGCAGATGGTAGATGATCCGCAGGGACATGAGTGCGCATTCATGTTCCATGTGCATTCATGCATGCCCCTATGTGTCCTTGACAGGATGATCATTGTAGTACGTGTCCAGGATGACCTACATTTCATGGTATTTGATCATCCATTCCATGCCCACTCTGGCTCAGTCTAGCATCACACAGGTTTAGGGTGTCAGTCTGTGTGGGGCACAGGCCTCACCCTGTTCCAGGCCCACTTACTCTGTTCAACTGGTGTAGTGGCTTCTGCACACATGGGTGTACTACTGAGGGTTCATCATGGGTCCTGTTTACTGTCCCATATTCATCTGCTGTGTTGTCAGTCGACTCAGATGATGCAATTGACGCTAGTCAACACTGTCTGCCAATAAACAGGTCTCTGGTCACCCTTTCGCTGCCATGCAATGCCTCCCTGCATTTTCACTTAGGGAGGTGTTAGGCAGAAACCTGTGCAGTTCCCTTGGGGAACACTGCAAAAGATTTAAGACTACAGGTATAGCAGTAAACCCACTTGGTAGCAGTCTGCACCACCCAGATTTACCTGGTAGCTGTGGCTGAGCAGTCAGACTTCCCTCAAGAAGAGTTAGGCAGTATGCAAAGTATACACAATATGTACTCAGACACAATAGCACAAGCAAACACTGACCAGAGCTTGGTTTCAAAAGTATATAGTTATTTATTTTTAAGGACACATACGTTGAAAACACTCTAGCAAAGTATAGTAAAAACACTCTAAACACAGTTATATGAAAGCAGTTTCAACCCTTACTCCTATCTAGACAACTCTAGGTTAACACCACATAATTAAAACAGAGGTGAGCGCTTAACGTTAGATGACACTCTAGTAGGTTCAAGAAAGGGATAAAAGAAACAGAAATAGGTTAAACACACCACTCTAAGGTCCAGAACACTTGCAATAGGCTCAAAGAAGCACAAAGTCACAGGTGAGCAAAAGTCACTAGGCAGGGCCCACTCTTAGAGTAGCCGGAGCGAAAATGTGCCCAAGATCACACTGTTATTAGGGATTCAAAGTCTTGCAAAGAGTTAGAAAGAGGTTAGAGTGGCTTAGAAAGTTTAGCCAGGGTGTTCCAGGCACTCCCAGGTTCGAAAGCCGGGGGCTAAATCTACCCCGTACAGTCGGTGGCAAGGGAAGCCAGGCGGAACACGGTACCTTAAGCGAAAAGGGTCCTCCAGCGGTGGCAGTTGTTCCAGGCAGTGGCAGCAAGGCTCGACGTCGGTCAGGGAAGAAGAAGTTCTCGCTGAAGAGCAGAAGAAGAAGGTCGTTGCACTGCCCGGGAAGAAACCAGCCGCGGAGTCCTCCGGTTAAAGGGTTGTACCGACTTTCGTGGTTGGGGTAAAAGTGGTGGGGTTCCGGTTGCCGGGGTGCTTGGCACTGGCAAGGCGGCCACGAGATACCTCGAGCAGCGAAAAGAAGGCGAAAACTGGTTGTCCCCACCAGTCAAGGGAAGGAGCCACTCCGTTAAGAGTTCTCCTCGGTCGTCGGGAAAAGTGGTGAGACGGTTCAGCAGGGCTCCACCGGGTGGTGTCGTCGAAGCAGGTCGGCTCAGCTCTTCCCTCGTCGGATTCTTGGTCCTGTGGCGACTTCTGAAGTTCCAGTCCCCAAAGCCCTGCTTTTATGCAGCAAACCCCCATTCACCCAGCCTAGCTGTCACTCAAACATGCTAAGTGGTGAGCCGGCCGGCTCACCACTTGGGCCAATCAGGACGGAGTGCGACTTGAGTTACCTAGGTAACTCAGTCCAGGGTGCCTAAACCCCCCTCCACCCCTCCTAAGTACCCCAGACAGAGTGGCACCCCTTTGGAGGGCTTCTGTGGAGAAGCCCGCCAAAAGTGGAACAAAGGGCTCCACTTTGGGTCAGAGTTACAGAGGCGAACGCCAACGCCATTTTAGAATCAAGTTTTGGCAAAAAGTCCCAACCGGAGTTATAATAATAAATATATAAACCGGCGGTATGTTTAAGGCTACCGTAAATAAATAATTAAATGTGTTAGCCTAAAACAATGGGAAATCCCATAGGAAAATATTCGCGGTCGAATATAAAAAGTAGTTTCCACTGCCACCAGCCAAAACTCGATCAGGGGGGACGGAGACGTGCCCCCTCGACTAACAGACCCTGGGGCAATCGAATTGCCCCAGCCAGTACGTCCACAATATGATGGTTTGTACTGGTTCTGTTCAGGATTCAAGACTAGCAAAGTCTTTGGTGACTTTACATGCCCTGGGAGACAGTAGTCAGTCCCAGGGTATGGAGTCTATGTTGGGGAGTCCCTAGGACACCCCTGGGTCACGGCACAGAGGGTGCTGTGTGACCCACATCACAAAAATACATGAGGCCCTATGGAGTAAAAGACCCCATAGCCCATTCAACACAAGGTTTAACCAAGAAAACACACTTCAACATGTCCAAGAGTGAGGGTAAAAGAGTCTCACTCTTGGCAGGAGAAAAAAAATAAACCCCAGAAATCCAGCAAAGCTGCTGGGGGACTCACTAGGTAGGGAAATTCAGCCTAAACAGAGAATTCTCCCTAACACTCGCCCCCCCAGACTAAGGGACAGGAGGATTTAATCCACTCCTGGATGAACCTCATACCTCTAGTCGATGATATACATCCTAGAGAGTCCATCAGCATTTTGATGGTGACACCTTGACCTATGTTCAATGGAGAACTCAAAGGTTTTCTTTTGTAAGCTAACGGACCTACAGACCCTTTGAGGAACATCAGTCTTTTTGTTATAGGGGATCTGGTTGACCAGTCCCTCAGAAGTTGGTACAACTTCTGAACCTATGTTAGGCTTTTTCAAGGGGTCCGTATAAAGGATTCCCTTAGATCTAGAGGGGCCTCCAAGGTTCCTCACCACCTCTCTTGTGGGAGCAGGTTGGGTCTTAGGCCTCTTGGTTGGAGGGGTTGGGGTTAGGCAATGTACCTGCTTCCCCTTCCTCTTAGATCTATCCTTACCTATTTTTGGAGTTTCCCCCCTAATATTAGGATTTGAGTTGGGGTCTTCAGTAGAAGGTCCAACAGTCTGAAGGTTTTTGGCCTTAGACTTTTCTTTTCTGGTTTTCCACCAGCACTGAGAATTACCAGTTCTCTCAGGTCCAGATAGGGGCCTAGTTGGTCTATCCACCTCTTCCTCAGAAGCAGGGGGAGTCAGAGACTCTGAGACTAGGGGAACAATGATGGAGCTTGGTTGGGGCTCCCATGTTCCTAGCATACTATCCTGAAAGGTGCCTGGGTTAGAGGTCAACTTACTAAACCCAAGGCCTGTAGTGGGGTTCTCAGTAGAGGGTCCCACAGGCTTAGAAGGGTCCTTCAAGGTAGCCTTTCTAGCCAATTTGGTTAAGTTCTGCTTCTCCATACTGGGAGGCCTGGGGGTATGTGACACTACTCCTAGAGTTCTTAGGTCATTCCCTAACAGGACCTTCCCGGGTACCTCAGCCTGAACACTGACAGGGATCCTTACTGTCATGTTGTTACATTGAATGAGGGCTGGTAGAATAGGAACCATTTGGACAGGGCCTCCAGACATCTTAGTGGGACCTTTGGGTGCTTTGGCCACATCCTCAGGTTGAAAGAAGCTTTCATCCACTACTGTTCTGCTGGCCCCAGTGTCTCTCCTGGCAGGAGTATCCTGGCCATTGACAAGAACACTGTCCACATAATACACCTTAGAGTTAACAGGTAGGGAGTTATACACAACCCTATTCTGGGGACTAACCAGACCCATAGGCTCTAAGTTTACAGTTGCTTGAAGACCCAAGGGTTCTTCAGCAAAGAGTTCAAAGTGGGCACTAGCCATCTGTACTTCATCCTCAGGAGTGAAGGCTAAGGAGACTGTGCTGATCCCTGCAGGTTTACCCTTGCACTTGGGATCTCCTTTGATATGGTCAGTACCCTGACAGACATAGCATTGTCCAAATGCTCTCTGGAAGGGTGGCTTGTTCTGACCTCCTTCTGGCTTGTGGCCAGAAGGTACAGTAGCCTGACTAGGTTTCCCATGTGGCTTACCCTGGTTATTTTGTGGTTTGGGGCCCTCTTTGGGATAGGAATTATTAGAATTCTCCTTGGAGTCTTTTTTTGGCTGTTTCTCCCCATCCTTCTTCTGAGTGACCCCAGAATCCTTGTGAGTGGCCCTGTTGGCAACCCACAAGTCAGCAGCCCTAGCTAGTTTCCGGGAATCTAATTCCCTGGAATCAGCCAAGTGTTGTCTGAGCTCAGGAGAGCAGGCATCATAAATAGTCTCCAACATAAACAAATTCTTCATACCTTCATAAGTGTTCACCTTGTAACCCTTAATCCATCCCTCTAAGTTTTTCAAACATTCACTCACCCAGGTAGCCCAAGGGGTACCATCATGCTTTTTGAGGCTCCTAAACCTCTTAAGATACTGGGAAGGGGTCTTCCCAAACCTAGCTATCAAAGCTAGTTTCACACATTCATAGTCCTTCCTATCCTCCTCCCCCATCTCCATCACCACATCAGTTGCAACAGGGGGAAGCCTAGAGAACAACCAGGTGAGTAAGTCATTTCCTGTGATGTTCTGGAGCCCATGATTATATTCAAACAGAGACAACCAATCCAACACATCCAACTTAGGCTCATACATACCAATCAATTCTTTAGGCATCCGGGGTCTTTTAGGACTGGAACTTCTAGAGGAGCCAGAGAGAGAAACATTCTCAACAGATAATCTCTTCATTTCTAAGTCATACTTGAGCTCCATTTCCCTTAGCCTTAGTTCTTTGTCAGTTTGAGCATTAAGTTTCTTATACTCCAATTCTAGTTTCATTTTCTCTAGTTCAAAGTACTGAGGACTAAATGTGGGACCTGGTAAAGGTCCAGTAGGTACAGCAGGTAGAGCAGGCAGAGGCCTAGGGGGGGCAGTCACAACAGCCTCACCCTCCTCTTCTGACTCTTCCTCAGAATCATCAACATTTTGCTCCATGTTAACTTCAATACTGTCATCTACAGTTGCTGGAGTGGTAGGTTCCTCTGAACCATCACCCAGACTTTGGTTAGCCAACAATCTTTCAATCAGCTCCATTTTCTTGCCCTTGGTCAGGAGATCCTTATGTTTACAGAGCACTCTTAAACAATCAGCAGTTTTGGCTGCAAGGGACTCTTGACTATAGCTTTCCATAACTGACATGTTAGAGGATTACTTTTACAGTGCTAAGCTTTGTGGTTAGTTGCACTAAGGTATCTAAAGTACAATAAAATGTATACTCAATACAAATCCCACCGCTGCCACCAGTGTTAGGCAGAAACCTGTGCAGTTCCCTTGGGGAACACTGCAAAAGATTTAAGACTACAGGTATAGCAGTAAACCCACTTGGTAGCAGTCTGCACCACCCAGATTTACCTGGTAGCTGTGGCTGAGCAGTCAGACTTCCCTCAAGAAGAGTTAGGCAGTATGCAAAGTATACACAATATGTACTCAGACACAATAGCACAAGCAAACACTGACCAGAGCTTGGTTTCAAAAGTATATAGTTATTTATTTTTAAGGACACATACGTTGAAAACACTCTAGCAAAGTATAGTAAAAACACTCTAAACACAGTTATATGAAAGCAGTTTCAACCCTTACTCCTATCTAGACAACTCTAGGTTAACACCACATAATTAAAACAGAGGTGAGCGCTTAACGTTAGATGACACTCTAGTAGGTTCAAGAAAGGGATAAAAGAAACAGAAATAGGTTAAACACACCACTCTAAGGTCCAGAACACTTGCAATAGGCTCAAAGAAGCACAAAGTCACAGGTGAGCAAAAGTCACTAGGCAGGGCCCACTCTTAGAGTAGCCGGAGCGAAAATGTGCCCAAGATCACACTGTTATTAGGGATTCAAAGTCTTGCAAAGAGTTAGAAAGAGGTTAGAGTGGCTTAGAAAGTTTAGCCAGGGTGTTCCAGGCACTCCCAGGTTCGAAAGCCGGGGGCTAAATCTACCCCGTACAGTCGGTGGCAAGGGAAGCCAGGCGGAACACGGTACCTTAAGCGAAAAGGGTCCTCCAGCGGTGGCAGTTGTTCCAGGCAGTGGCAGCAAGGCTCGACGTCGGTCAGGGAAGAAGAAGTTCTCGCTGAAGAGCAGAAGAAGAAGGTCGTTGCACTGCCCGGGAAGAAACCAGCCGCGGAGTCCTCCGGTTAAAGGGTTGTACCGACTTTCGTGGTTGGGGTAAAAGTGGTGGGGTTCCGGTTGCCGGGGTGCTTGGCACTGGCAAGGCGGCCACGAGATACCTCGAGCAGCGAAAAGAAGGCGAAAACTGGTTGTCCCCACCAGTCAAGGGAAGGAGCCACTCCGTTAAGAGTTCTCCTCGGTCGTCGGGAAAAGTGGTGAGACGGTTCAGCAGGGCTCCACCGGGTGGTGTCGTCGAAGCAGGTCGGCTCAGCTCTTCCCTCGTCGGATTCTTGGTCCTGTGGCGACTTCTGAAGTTCCAGTCCCCAAAGCCCTGCTTTTATGCAGCAAACCCCCATTCACCCAGCCTAGCTGTCACTCAAACATGCTAAGTGGTGAGCCGGCCGGCTCACCACTTGGGCCAATCAGGACGGAGTGCGACTTGAGTTACCTAGGTAACTCAGTCCAGGGTGCCTAAACCCCCCTCCACCCCTCCTAAGTACCCCAGACAGAGTGGCACCCCTTTGGAGGGCTTCTGTGGAGAAGCCCGCCAAAAGTGGAACAAAGGGCTCCACTTTGGGTCAGAGTTACAGAGGCGAACGCCAACGCCATTTTAGAATCAAGTTTTGGCAAAAAGTCCCAACCGGAGTTATAATAATAAATATATAAACCGGCGGTATGTTTAAGGCTACCGTAAATAAATAATTAAATGTGTTAGCCTAAAACAATGGGAAATCCCATAGGAAAATATTCGCGGTCGAATATAAAAAGTAGTTTCCACTGCCACCAGCCAAAACTCGATCAGGGGGGACGGAGACGTGCCCCCTCGACTAACAGACCCTGGGGCAATCGAATTGCCCCAGCCAGTACGTCCACAATATGATGGTTTGTACTGGTTCTGTTCAGGATTCAAGACTAGCAAAGTCTTTGGTGACTTTACATGCCCTGGGAGACAGTAGTCAGTCCCAGGGTATGGAGTCTATGTTGGGGAGTCCCTAGGACACCCCTGGGTCACGGCACAGAGGGTGCTGTGTGACCCACATCACAAAAATACATGAGGCCCTATGGAGTAAAAGACCCCATAGCCCATTCAACACAAGGTTTAACCAAGAAAACACACTTCAACATGTCCAAGAGTGAGGGTAAAAGAGTCTCACTCTTGGCAGGAGAAAAAAAATAAACCCCAGAAATCCAGCAAAGCTGCTGGGGGACTCACTAGGTAGGGAAATTCAGCCTAAACAGAGAATTCTCCCTAACAGGAGGGTGGGGGGTTTGCTTGTAGCCATGCAACCCATTGCATGCACATTGCACGTGATGCCTGAACTTGCCCTTGTACTGCCTTCACGTGTATTGATAGACAACATAATGTACTTGTTCATGTAGATAGTGGGTAACGTACATATGTTCTGCACTGCATCAACCCACTTCTGAGCCCTGTTACACCCTTCTACATGCCTACTCACTGATGCAATGTCAAAGTCACCTGGCATGTATGGCCAGTTTTTCATCCTTTCTCTGTCATGTGTGCGACGGGCACAGGTGCATCCTGTGACACATGTACTCAGTATTGGAACCCCCTAGTGGTTGTTTAGATGAGTTGATTGGTCAATCTGCGGCCTATACCAACTGGCATAGGGCACTGATTGGATGTAGCCTGCCAATCGGGTTGTAATGACTGTGGAGCTTCCTTCACGTGTGTTTGTGTGCACTTCCACACACATCAAAGCAAGCAGCGCTATAGCTGCTTGCTTTGGTGTATTGGATGCTGCTCATGTTCACAATACAGGTGTATGGGGAAATGGGTGTTTTTGAACGCTTTCACATGTACATATTCAAGCAGCTTCAACGTTCTGTGGTGCAACATTGCGAGTACTCACTTATGTGTTTGTGAAAGTGTCCATTTACACAAGTGTCTTCCGCAGCTTTTTTGTTGACTGACTAATGTGTAGTTGGTAGATGTTTATGCTGGTGAGATTGCGCATGTTATGTGGAACTGGCATGATCCCAAAGGTTCACTGTTGTGCAGTATGTGTATGCCCAGGCCCACTTAGATACTATGATTAGTCCTGGTGATGGAGATTTCAACAAGGAATGATGTAATAGGGCACATTCAGGCCCTGAGGGGTGTTGTGGAGGCCTCGTATCCTGCAGCTCGGACGGTACTGGGCGTTATGGTCCCTCATGCCTGGTTGCAGGCCCTTGCTTTGCTTCGGACATTCACTATATCTACATGGCCCATGCCACCCGGTATGGGCCGAGCTGCAGATTGATGTAGCTATATTGATGATGATGCTTTAGTGATGCATGTCTACATGCATGTTACCTGTGTCATTGTGTGTTTGGATTCACTTGCAGCAGTGGTCAATTTGCAGTTCTGAAATGCTTATGGTGTGTTGCATCTCTTAGTTGCCATCTGTCTTTTCTGCCTGTGACATGTGCCTGACAGAGGTGGTGTCTGATGGAGTTCATATACTACATTTTGTACTTGTGTAGGCTTTGCTATTTAGACACATCCATTTCTGCTTTGGGGATGTGTTTGCATATCAAGGCCACTGGATGCATGCCAGGTTCTCATTTGTGTGTTACATGTCTGCTTCATGTGTTGGCTGTCTATGTGATGTCTATCTGTGTGTGTGTTATGTGCTATTGACATGTGTACTAATGTTTATCTTTTCTCCACTTTACAGAAGATGACACAATGGAGCCAGAGGATGGTGTTGTCAAGCCAGACACAGGGTTGCTATCACACCAGCAACCCAGCACAAGTGGGGGTCGTGGGGTGGTAGGCCACGAGAAGCCACTTGTGTTATAGACCATCTTGTCTAGTTCTGGCAATGAGTCTAGCTCAGAGGATCACTCTGACGACAATGTCGAGTTGGATGTGCACCGGGTCCATTCGTCAGGGGTGAGTGGTTCTGATGTGGACGCTCCTCTGTCTGCGACACCTGCACTGAGGGGCCAGATGGTGGTGGGACCTCCGCCTGTGGTGGGTCAGGACGCAAGGTCACCCTCCACTCCAGTTGCTGATGTGCCTGGAGCATCACGTCAATGGAGGAATGTAGTCCTGCAGCTGCGGGCGGTGCCAACCCAATGTTAAGAAAGGAAGAAGGCAATGAATATGGCAAGGGAAATGTGCACGGATTCGCACAGTGAACAACTTTGAATCTAACAACGTGCATACAATACCCAAAACTCGTGTATACTAAAACCCAGGAGTGCAAATAGAGTGAAACAATAATACCAAGATATGAAAAGGGATGTGGGGTAAGCACTTAGAACCTCCTTATGACTGAAAGGAAATTCAGCAAACTCCTTACCCACTATGCTATAACAGATACTGACAGCGCTAAGCCCACGTAGAGGGCAAGCAAGGACAGGATCTGTGAGCTGACACTCTGGATTATACCGAATAAGGAACTTAGAAACAGTACTCACGAGGACCGGAAAGACCACTTGAATGTCAGTAAACCCACGAACCCAGTTGATCAAACAGGGACCCAGAAGGCTATAACAGCAATGGGTGGAGGATAACTAAATACATAAGACCCAAGTCAAGGGGCAAGTAGGAATTGTGATTATAGAATAGTGAGGAAAACAAAAGGCATTCACACAGGGACTAGTTACAACAGCACTCCACACCTAATAATCAATGGGAAATAAATGCAGAAGTGCAATGGAAAACATGGAATGGATCCCAATAGAAAGTAAGGATCAGGAGCAGGGAAAATGATATCACAAAAGGAAACCTTTCCCACCCATCCAAGGAGAAAAGGCAGGAAGCTAAATCTATAAAGGGAAAGACTAATGCATCAAGTTTTTCAGTAGCAAAGGACAGCATCAAAGAAACAGAGAACACAGGCAAATTGGGCAGCATCAAAGGGTAAAGTACAGAGAAAGGCTGCCTGCAGACAGAGGAAGACAGAAAGGGAAATCCAGAAAGCAGAAATCAATTAAGCACATAAATCCGAAATCCAGGGCAGAGGAACAAGAAACAGGAACTAGGAACTAGGCACAAAAGCTAGGAACAAGGGACCAGTCACAACAGGAACACTGCAACAATGACCAGCGCTGGACTGAAGCAAACTGAGGCTTTTAAAGCTGCTTAACGAGCACACCCCTCAGGTGTGCCGCCTGCTGCACCTGCAGCCACAGGTGTTGCCTATCCTCCACCCAACCTTGTCCTGCAAGGGAGGAGGTGAAGCAGTGAGCCAGGCATTCTGGGAAGCATAGTCATTAGATTAAAGTAGCATGCTGGCTGCCAAAAACCTGGAATGGATCCGGAAGGGAAGTAACTTGGAAAATAAGGTTTTAGCGCTCCCAATTCATCACAGCACTGTAGCATAAGGTTCGGAGGAAATGTCCAGTAGGGAATAAACCCCAAAACATGCCCCCAAGTGACGGGAACGGGAGCGAAGGGAGTGAGCCGTGACACCCAACAAGGACGTCATCTCCTTGGGCCCTGCAGGTGTCAAGCCCAGCAACGCAGTGGCCGTGCGCCACTGGGGTATACTGAGTGGGAGCAAGCCATGGTTGCCAATTCAGAACACCAGGGGGCAGCAATTGATAACAACGCTGAGAGCATGAAAATTGTGGCCCAATCCGTGCTACCCCCTGCTAGGCAGGTGGAACTCCAGCAGCGGGTGGCACAGTCCACGGCCTGCTCGCTCAGGCTGGGCATGGCGGCCTCAGACAGGGCACGCTGGGCTGAAATGGTGTCTTTGCATCAAGCGATTGCTGCTCACGCACAGGCACAAATGGAGGCCATCTGGTTTGACTATGAATCTCTCAAATCTACTCTGGCTGTGCTCTTGATGTCCCAGAGGACGCGGTCAGAGGAGAAGTTGGAGCAGCTAGAGAATACCATCTCGGCTGAGCTATGTGCTTGCCGGGAGATGTACCAGTTGTCCATCCAGGCCATGCAGGAAGAACTCCTTGTTACACATGTTACCTTGCAAGAGGAAGCACAAGTATCATGCGAAGTGACCTACGTGTCATCACCACACAGAACCAGGCTCACCCATCGCGCAGACTTGCAGCCGAAGAGGGGCAAGCTGCGCCTAGGCGTGGTCAGGGTACGACGAGTTATCTCACACACAGGTCGGGCTGTGCAGGCATTGAGTCCATGGAGGTTTTTTTTTTTGTCTCAACAGCATCGAATGCGGGTGTTGAGGTGCACCCTGTACCTCCCCCCTCCTGGTGCCCCCCCTTATCATATGTGGCCATTTTTGATTTGTATTGTTAGTTTAGTTAGTTAATATGGTTTTTGATAGTTAGTTTAATTAGTTAATATAGTTTAAAATTGCTTGTCTATTGTGCATTCATGTGACGGTGTGGTGCTTTGTGGCTTTTGAAAGCATCCACTGTCTGTTCCAGCTGGGCCTTTCAAGCTTGTCTCGTGTATGTGTTTGCAGCTTGGGGTCCTGACTCACATAGGCCACTCCTGCTTCCCTTATCCATGGGCTTGCAAGGATGGTTCAGTGTAACAACCATTTACACAAGGGCTTTGGACTTTCGTCATATCTGTGGCCTGTCTGCTGTTGTACTACTTGTGTTAACACCGCTAGTGGGGATTGAGTGGGTTTTATCCACGGCAGGTCTGTAATCAATTTGGGTGAGTACATGATTGATGTGTCCATTAATTGATGTGGATTGTGATGTATGTTATTTTCTTGCCTGTATACGCGCTTGATGCACTTCATGCTGTAGACAGTAGCCTGCACCCTTTGCCTGTCAAAAGTCACACTGATGGTGGGAGGAGTTTGGATGTAGGTCTCTAACATGGCCCGGTGACAACCAGCATGAAGACACATACACAGGGAACTTTCCAGCATTAATAATATCTTTTATGCCCTTTCTGCAGGAAAATGAGTCTCCAAACTACCTTTGCCATCAGACACAGGGCCAAGTACTACTGAAACCTGGCCACGTTCGGTGGTGCAGACATGCGCATGTGTGCGCAAGCAGAAGCACAGGGCTTGTGCTCAGACGTCCGACAGAAGCAGAAGTGTTTCCAGGAGCTCCAAGCAAGGTGAGCAGCACAAGGGACCACTCCACGGCCAACCTTCCACCAGGCCACTTGCACATGCATGCTAAGCAGTGCCAGTGCTGGGGAGCTTGGCCAGGCATTGTTGTAGAAGCACACAGTGCAGCTAGGATGCGTTGATGGACAAATGCCAAGTAGATTTACAAGTTGTCAGGGGCACACGCAGGGGCTGTCGCACATATCCTCCAGTCCCCCCTGTTCCATAGAAGCTGAGTTATTAGCACAGTAGCGTTCCTAGCCAGAAACAAATACAGCACACAGGGACACCCAGCGAGGCACAGACTTGTATGCAGTGCATATCATTTGCATGTGCAAATTGCCAGATGCACTACCTATTGAAATCCACGGCTGCCAGAACACGACTTGTACTGAAGTCGCACCTCGCTATACGCGTCTAGCAGCTCACCTAGGGACCATTCTATCATGTCTGATTCTTGATGCATTGGTCCTCCATTTACCGCACGCCCACGTGCGCCTGCCTTATTGCATTGACAGTGTATGAACCATCGCGGGGGCAAGCTAATGTATAGGTACATAGCAGCAGACAAGAGTGTTTGTTTGTGGAGAAGTCACTTGCTTTGGGGCATGAACTTTGTTGTGTGTGTGTTGTAAACACACACAGATTAGTAACTCACGCTCTCTTTGCAGCATTGAACTGATCCTGTTACCGGACCTGAGAGTGCGCAGGCAGAAGGCCAGCACTCACCCCAGAGATAAGTCTCTCTTTGTCTTGCATTTGACTCATTTAGTACAATGTGCATGTAGAACATGGTTTCTCTGATTGAGTATATGTTATTGTCAATAGTTGTATTTTCTACTTTGCCTACTTTCCATTGCCAAACCAACTTCCCTCTCCTGCTCCTCTTTCCGGTTATCCTGAATACCAATGCCTGTCCAAACAACGAATCCCTGACCCTCTTTCCCTGCCGGGGTCTCGGAGGCCTGTGTAAGTTTTACCTTGCAGGCACCCAGACCACGGAGGGGGTGGTTGGTTCGTGCCACTCCTGCACCTGGAGACCGGAGCTGTGACACTACCCATCAGTTGTTGCATTCTCATTGTATATTGTGTCCTGAAAAAGGTACCCATCCTGTTGAACCATTCTTGAACTGTGCTACCTTGGTAGTTCTATCATTCTGCTTGTAAATGTGCCTGGACTTTTTTTGCTACTTCAAGTAATCGACTGGAGACTTTTCCATGTTTTTTTGTGCCTAGATGCTTTTTCCCTGGTTTGGGGGTTTGGTTCCTTGGAGTTCTCTGCAATTTGGTATTTTTATCAGTCAAGGAGGCCTCTGAGGGGGCTGGACCCTATTTACACTCAAGGTGGAACATGAAGACCAAGGGGTAGGGGGATCCTGTAGCCAGGTAGAATAAAAAGGAAAAGGATACATACCCCAGACACAGTTATTCAGAATGTCATGGTGATGTGTAAATGAGGGAAGGCCTTTTGTTGTTGGACAGTAAGCCTGGGCTACAGTGTTTGGGCAATCTCTGACAATGTCATTATGGGGTATTATGTACATGTTGTGTTCTGATGGTCAATGGCTGTTCCTGTGTTGTATTTACTTTTCTTTTTTTTTATTTTATTGGTTTTTAGATCAAACCTTTAAAATATTACGACAAACACATAAGACAAACATTTAACACAACCTTTCAACGAAGTCATGATTCCAACATTATCCTGTTTACTTCTAGTGACCTCTTATGCCAGCATACTCAGATAACACCTAAGGTCACTGAGTCAAACATGGCTTTACACAACCTCTTTAGCTCACAGCCTATCAAGAGCATTTAGTCTCTCTTCAATTACTGCCAAGAAGGAAGTCAGAGGCAATATTAATTTCATATCCAAACCATTACACATTATCTGCCATGCTTCCTCCGCACATATGGACTGATGGACATTATACCACTGGCTCATATAAATTGATCTTATGTCTTTTAGTGCTGGACAGAAAAGCACAAGATGTTTGAGTGACTCCAGATCTTTTTCACAAAGGCGACAGGTGGAATTAGCACCTACATTACATGGCCAATGACTGGTCCTCTCCTTTGTTTTGAAGGCATTTAACCGGAATAACATAAACAGTCTTCTTGCTTTCGAGGTTAGAGAGCAATTCAAATACTTTTGAGGCACGTTGAAGGCTCTTGCTTCGACCGGAGAGTCTTTCATGGCGCTAGCCGACTTTCGCTCACTACATGTGGAAATCCAGTCGGCACGCCAGAGCTTCTCCTTTGCTGCCGTTGGATTTGCTAGAAGAGTTTCAATACTGATGTTATATAGTGCCAACAGATCTTCACAACGTTTCACCCACTGAGATAGAATGTCACACCCTTTTACTGAGGCCTGGTGTAATATCTTGAATTGCAAGATTCCTTCCTCTATTCTGGATTTCCGAAATAAGGTTAGTTGATTCCAGCTGACTCGAGCATGCAATGATATTAACGCCAGTTTGTATCTTATACTAGCAGTCGATACCCCAATCGGTAGACTTAACGCTTTCATCCAGAACATGTGCTCCAAGGATGCCCAATGCTTTGACGAGCATCCAAACGCATTTTCCGCACTGTAAATCAGGATAGGTACCGCTTTCTGTTCATAAAAGTTACGCAGGGGGTACATCGAAAAACGCCCAAACTTTCTGTGTATCACTAGACCCTGACAAGCTAGCTGGCCACCTTTCCTCTTGGATTCTACTACCCAGGGCTCATCACAGATACTAGAATTCAGTATCATACCTAGGTACTTCACTCTTTTTGAAACCTTTAGCTGTACTTGCTCTAGTTTCCACACATACTTTGTCGCATTTGCAGTTTGAGTCGTTCTTGAGTTCCCAAACACCAGTATTTCCGTCTTTGCTGCGTTGATCTTGAGATTGCTCGAGCTTACATAACTTTGTACTGCGTCTAGTTTCCGTTGAAGGCCAATCGGGGTTGCGTCTAAGATTACTAAATCGTCAGCATACAGCAGCCAACTTATCCATGAAGAATTGAGTTTAGGTGGAAACGCTCTCACGGAATAGATAGCCTCGCCGATATCAGAAATGAAGAGGCTAAAAATTGCTGCTGCCAACGGACATCCCTGTTTGACACCCTTATGTGTCTTAATTTGTGCCGACAAGGAGCCTGATTGATCTAGGCGAATTGTAATGGAGGTATCTGTATGAAGCTCTTTAATCGCCGCTAATAGACCCACTGGACATCCCCACTCCTCCATTTTCTGCCACAGCATCTCGCGATCAGTCATGTCGAAGGCGCTAGAGAAATCAACGAAAGCTAGGTACACCTTCGTGTTTGAGCGGAGGGCTTCCATCTTCAGTAGGTTTAGGACCAGCAGGTTCAATGAGCATCCGACCGATTTTACGAATCCGGCTTGTCTTTCGTCAACTCTCTTTGCTTTTATAGCCCAGTTGAGCAATTTGGTTTTCAGCAACGAAGCATAAATCTTACCCAAGACATCCAGCAGCGCCACAGGTCGATAGTTTTTTGGTGATAATCTATCTCCTTTTTTGAATATGGGGACTATAATCCCAGTTTTCCATGAATTGGGCACTTGTTTTTGTGTATTAATTCTTCCAAATAGGTCGAAACAAAAATCAGTCCAGAGATCAGGGCACTGTTTAATCATGAAATTCAACAGGCCATTAGGGCCTGGTGCTCTGGAATTTTTAGCTCTCATGATTGCCTCTCGAATCTCATCCTTCGCAAAGTGTAAATCCCATGGTACTGAATTAAGTCTTGAAGTAGTAGGCACTAACTGTTTGTGGTATAAAGCAGAAAAATGCTGCACCCACTCAGATTCAGATATCAGACTTACTTGCAAGGCCTCTTGCGGTGTTTCCATTTGATTAATAGTTCACCAGAACTCTCTACTGTTCTTAGTGATTAGGATCTTCAACATTGCCTCTGCGTCTTGCTGAAGCAATATGCATTTGTGACTTTTTATCCAGTTTTTGTAGGATTGTTTGGTTATCCGATTTTATTTCATGGACTGGCCCTTGCTTGTTTTTCCGGATTTCCGCCCTCATCAGTATTTTGCGCTGCATTACCAACAGGTCGAAGCGATGTTTCTTCTGGAAAGACCAGTTTTTCATCCCGATGTTTTTAGCTTTGAATTGAGACAGAATGGACGCGTATTCAATCTCCTCGGGAGTTGATCTGAATTGAGCGCATATGTTGGCCACGTCACTTTCATCCAGTCTTACACGGAGTCGATTTGATTCCACCAGCACTTTTGATTTCCATTTTTGGTTTTGTTCCTCTTTTGAGTCACGGAATGTTAATTCCAACAAATCGTGGTCGCTGTTGCTCATGGTACGGATTTTCAAGGATTTTGCCCGCGCCTGCATGATATCTGAAGCAAAAATATAGTCGATGGTCGAAAAGTGACATTCACGCCGCCACGTAGGCTGAGCTGGAATGTCTCCTTGTGTACATCCGTTTAGCATTGATAGACCTCTTACATTCAGTTCTTCTACCCAGGTATTCGCAAGTTGTCTCTTAATTGCATTCTGTGGCTTGCAAATATCAACATTTAAGTCGCCACAAATTAACAAGCAACCCCCTTTGTTTGACTCCAGTAAATTGTCAATTATTAATGTCACCTGGTCGATGAATGAGTATGTTCCAGTCCGGTAATGGTTCCAATATAGATTAATTATATGGATCGCCTCCCCCACTTGTCGTGTAGCGTTGCTTTTGCCAATCTCACAAACTTGAATATAAGGCGTAACATTGGCGGAATTTAATAACCGGTAACCTGAAGATCGTTTGATCATCGTTAAGAGACCAGATATAGGGCGTCCCTTTTCTGCTTTGATAGCGGGGTTCAGCGCACACTCAAATTCAGAAGACACTGGCGTTTCACACAACCACGTTTCTTGCAGGCAGATCAATTGTAAATCATGCAGCCAATCATTTTTTAGCAGGTGTATGAACCCTCGCGTGTTCCAAGAGGCAAAAGAACATAAGTGCACCGCGCTGGCCTTTAGGCATTAGCTGCGGGTATTAACGTTCAGCGCCGAGGCCAACCACTTCCAGTCCTGCGTCGTATCTCTGTCCGATGGACTATTTACCATTGTCGGAGTAGTCATGTCTGCAGAGCCACCGTTGTTTATGGTGATTTTAATTTTCGCCATTGGACTTGTTCTCGCAATCTCTTCTTTATTGCCTGCGCTTACACTTCTTCGCGCAGAAACTGATGACCCCTCTCTAGACGCCGGCTCGTTCACGACAAGTTGCTCCTGCTGGATTTGTTCTCTGGATTCAGCTCTATTTAATCTTTCTTTGACATCTAAATTACCTTTTTGTGTTAACTGAGCTTGGGCGGTTCCGTCTTTCATCACTACTTTTTTGCACCTTACAGGATCCGATAATTTATAAGTGTCGAAACCTAGAGACAATAGCTCCTCAACAGATTCCAAAATTACGTTTGCGATTATGTTGGAATTTATATGTAGGATCACCTTATCCGTGCGTATCTCCTCCGGAAATTCAACAATACGCAGGTCTTTAGAGCACAGGGATCGTAGCCTTGGCACATGATGAAGCAGCCTTAGCACATTTGATCGATTCAAAATTAATTTTTCACCACATTCCAACCTCTCCAGCATCAATTTAATTACGGGGCTTAACCCTACCGGTTGGGCTGAGTCGTGTCCGTTCCTGTATTTAAGTTTGATCTCCTTCACCTCAGGCTGCTGGTACTCGGTTTTCCGTGATCTGGGAAAATCATCAACCTCCAGTGCAGCGGCCAGCTCACTTATTCCTTTTACGGCGTTTATCCTTATCACGGGAGGCACACCTGTGCCACCAACGTTTTGACTCATTGTTGCCGCGCTTCTCGCCAGCCGCTCTCGTTTTTCTTGTAAGGTGACAAACTCCGGGCTCTTAGGCCCTTGCTCCCCCTCTACAGCCTCTCCTACGGATAAGGCTATCACACATACCCTGTCACGGGACTCCGATGTTGAGATATTAGGTGGAGCTTGTTGCTTTCCCGGCAACTGGTCGTGAGAATTAGCAATGCCTACTACTGGCATTCTGAACTCACAAATCCTTCCTGAGTTTGAAGGCAACGTGACTGCTTTCTGATCACCCGGCACGACAAGGGGTATTACGACAGGGACCTCTTGAATCGGATCCTCGTAAACTGATAATTCCAGTAGCTCCTGATCGTCCAGCTCGGATTCGTCTTGTAGAGCCTCGGATCGTGGCGTGATGGTTCCTGTCAAGTCGACCTCAGCTTGTTTATTCACCTTGATTGTGTCTGCTAATTTTAGACTAGATGTGATCGCTTTGTCGACCAGTTGGAACATGTTGATGTTGCGAAGAAATTTTCGGGCTCCCTTTTGTTTCGACTTCTTACGAGCAGGCATGTTCTTTTCTTTTTTCGCTTGAGAGGGATTTTTTTTTCTTACTTCCCCAGTGTTTTTATTTTGGGCTTCTACCAATGTACCTCCAAAAATGGGGAATAGGCCTGCAGGCTTTGTCGTGTCAACCGCCGCTTCATATAGGCATGAATCATCAGCCACCGCCTGTTGTATAAACAGCGAGCCAGATGCTTGTTGACCGTCATGCAAGGCGGGGTTTGATATATTTTTAGTTTACATGAACGCTGAATGGAACGAACATTCCAGTGAGCATAGCTGGTCTTCGCCTTTTTCAGATTCTTCACTGATGTTCTTCGAATTTTCTTCACCAGGTGCCTCGTGGAAAGCGGCATCGTTAGTTGAACTTTTTGGCAAGCCAATTGATTCCATTTGCCGGCTTGTCGGGTTCAAGTTGGTTTGAGGGGACTGATCTTTCCTATGGGATAATGGCGTTTGCTGACCGATATGCTCTGTGGACGTTGCAATAGTGAATGGAAGTGAGAGAAGAGTCGACTGCTCAATCATGTCCACGTGATCCATGTTACTTGCCTTGCCCATCTCCTCTCCTTTTAGGTGTTTGTTTGGTTTATGGAAGAGCGCCAACGCTTCTTTTGCAACCTCCGCAAACAGTTTTTTATCGATCATGTCATTCCGTTTGGCTTCATTAGCTGCTTCCATTCCTGCCAGTATATTTTGGTTTATCTCCTCTTGTTTTGACACCTGGCCTCTGTGCATTAACTCTAGGTGAACGAGTTTTGAGTTCACCAGAGCCAGCAGTGTTGTAACATCCTTCACATTTTCGTTTAATGTTTCATACAATTTAGTAAAAGGTGTCAGGGAGATTGCCATCGCGGATGTCAGGGCCATTAGTAGGTCATTCGATGGTACATGTACACACGGGGCTACAGATCCACCACCAGAAATGTGCTGCGCATCGCGTGCAGATCGTGAGAGCCGAGCGCGTTCTCTTCTTTTTGGGAATGGACGCGCCACAAACGATGAATCTCTTGACATTGGCTCGGCTGGCTTATCACTATTTGAGTTTAGACTTAACTGTGATTGATGTGTTTGATGTTGACTCTCAATCTCATGACCTTCAGTAGAATGACAGGGCAATCTTTTCTGGGAGTGAACCACCTTTTCCTCTGATGATTGAGCTGATTCCTCAGAGGATCCACTTCTTAATTTTTTATAGTTACCAGCTCTCCATAAATCTCTATTGTCAATGGTCATGGTTCTACAATGACTACTCTGGGAAAATTTTTGTGTCACATTTGGATCTGGGGTAGCCATCACCGACAGATTGCATGAACGTGATTTATTTAAATCGATCAGATTTTGCAAGACCACAGAAACCACCTCCAACGAGTTCCTTCTATCGTTACAATTTACATTATCACTTACCGCACCTAGGCTACATTCACTTTGTGGTAATGTGTTTGGTGCTAGTAATGGCAAATAGGGATCCATTGTATCTAAGGGGGTAGCAGGAACATTTTCAGATGTTGATGGAGCATTCATAACCACGCCTTGACCAGCTTGTGGCGTGCCATGCGAGTGCAAGTGCGTGGTTGCGTCATTCTGTCTCTCAGACTTCGTACATGCTTTGGTTACTTTCATCACTTTAGTCATGCCAACTTTCCGTGAGTCGCGAAAGGCCGCGGATGGAGGATCTACCGCGTCAGCAAGGACAGTTAGTCTGCTATCCACACATGCCTCTTCCAAGTCCAGCTGACGCTGCTGAGCCTCCGCGTCTGTGCCGTCATCACTCGCGGCCGCATCGGTCACAATGCCGCCACGCCCACCTGCGTCATCGCTCGTGGCCGGAGTCGGCGCCACTGTGGAAGACGCCCGGATCTCCACGGCACCCTCCCGCGGCGAACCCGCGAAGCCCGCGCTCCTCTCACCATCTCCAGGCAGCGCCCGCGGGTCCGCCGCGGTGGACGGAGGGGCAAGCGCATCACCCAGTATGTTATCCATCAACTCATTACCCGTCGTGTGATCAACGATGCCCATCCGAGTCGTGAACTCAGCGGGTTGGGTAAGATTAGGAGGCGGGGGCGGAGATAAGGAAGCGGAAAAAGTAGATGAGTGTAAAAGCTCATTGGCTAGTAATGTCTCGCCCGGGGAGTCTTCAAAAACCTCTTCAACGAGCACAGCTGTCGTATCCTCACAAGTTTCTGATAATGAGCCACATGAATAGAATTGGCTCACCTGTTGTTGGCGGGCCCGCTTGACAGGGTGGTCCTCATATGTTGCCAAGCGTTTGACTTGGGCTCTCGTCCTCAAGGCTGGTGTAACTAGATCCATCAGGCCAAATTACAGTGACCCGGCGCCCTGCGCCACTCGCCAAACAGCAAACAGTATAGTCCACAGCCCTTTGGTCCTCAGGGCTTAGCGCTGCAAGGGCGCTGGAGGCGGCCTTATGTACCAGATGACCTAGGTCAGGTGACCTGACTCCTGGGTCAGTTGTTAAAGGTACAGGCACACGCACCTCTTCAATTCCCTCTTCCTCCTGGATAAGAGTCACTCGCCACAGCAAACAGTATAGTCCACAGCCCTTTGGTCCTCAGGGCTTAGCGCCGCAAGGGCGCTGGAGGCGGCCTTATGTACCAGATGACCTAGGTCAGGTGACCTGACTCCTGGGTCAGTTGTTAAAGGTACAGGCACACGCACCTCTTCAATTCCCTCTTCCTCCTGGATAAGAGTCACTCGCCACAGCAAACAGTATACTCCACAGCCCTTTGGTCCTCAGGGCTCAGGTGTCAGGGGATCAGGGGATTGTTGTGGTTTGACATTCTGGGGTGCACACATGGGCAATGTTTGCATGTGATGTGTACAGGACACTGAGGGTCACTTTATTTCACATGCATATATTGAGTGCATGTCCCTACTGACACACACAGTTACACAATGCTCCACCACACGTACAACCACCCATACATGCCCACATGCCCACAGGTGCACATATATTGCCTTCACGGGCATGCTGTGTCCCGGCAGCGCATGATCAATTGCCATTTGGGGATCGTGTACATGCGTCAATAGGTTGTTTATTTTTTTTGTCCTTTTAGTGTGATGCTCAAGGTGTATCCCCAACACAATGGCTGCTCCCTGTGCTGTGTGCTGAGCAGTGTGTTGCAGGAGACACACACAGCACACGGGTAAGGGAGTAGCCATTTTGGCTTGCCCAATGTGCATGTGAACTGGCATTCAGTCTTTTGTTCATGCTAACACTGGTGGAAAGCATTTGTGTATGACCTGGTATGTGTGGGAGGTTGTTGGTCAGTCATTTCATCTGATTCGATGACAGGCGTCATTGTGTCGGGCCACTTTCCATTTATCACATGTCACTTCTTACGTAATTGGTCATGTGTTGGGCTTTTGCTGTTGCATGCCATGTCATGGTGTGGCAGACAAGGTTGATGTGGGTTGGGAGGGTTTGGGTGACATACCAGTGATTATCATGGCCTGTTTTGCAGGGGGTGGTGTGATGCACACCTTGCATGTGTTCCTTTTGGTCAAACAGGATTGGTTATGTTTAAGTAGCTTGAAATGCACAAAATTTAGCACTTTCATGGCAACATTCTCAGGGTGGTAAGGTTGTGACAGTTGACTGTCTCTTTGTCATCATCGATTGTCAACTGGTATGTGCCAGGCCTGTGTGCACTCCGCAGGGGTGGGAGTTTAGGTGAAAAATGTGGCCACAAGCTGGGTCCGGGCTGCCTCGCCATGTGCCCTTTCCCCTCCCATGGGCAGCGCCTGTGCATGTGGTTGTGGATGTGGGGGCACCACCATGTCCACTGGTACATCCCGCCGTGTTGCAACATTGTGCATGACACATGCTGCCACAATGATCCTGCACACTACTGGGGGTGCATATAGTAGCTGGCCGCCAGAGCGGTCAAGGGAGCGGAAGTGTGACTTGAGCACTGCGAATGTGCGCTCCACTATGGCCCTGGTTGCAATCTTACCTGGGGTGGTGTGGTGGGGTTCCGTATTGACGTCATCATGTGGTTGCTCAGAGGGTAGGCACTGTCCCCTGGGGAGGTGATAATGGTTGTGATTAGTTGGGTTTGTGTATTTGTCTGTGTGTGACATGCATGCATGTGCACAGGCATTTGTACTCAGCTAGGAGCCATGTGTCACCCTGCTTCCGAGCTTCCAGGGCCCGGCTCAGGGCAGACATTCTGTATATGAAACTGTCATGGGTTGAGCCAGGGTAGTTTGCATAGACAGAGGTAATGATTCCATTTGCATCGCATACAACCTGCAGGTTGCCAGTGCTTGCGGTTTCGATAGATGTGCTCAGTGGCCCAAGGTGGATGTAGGGCCACATGGGTGTAATCTATGGCACCGAGCACTTTGGGGAAGTGTGCCACCCTGTAGAAGTCCTGGACCACGGCCTGCCTTTCTGCGGGTGTTCTGAGCATGTATATGTGCCTGCGGACTGAGGGGCGCGCAGTCATGATTGCCAACACCTGGTGTAGGCAGCGTGACTGCTTGGCCTGTGAGACCCCCCCCACTATGGCATTTGTCCGCTGAAATGACCCAGTGGCCAAAAAATTCAGGACATTGAGCCCCTTCTCCAAGGGGCTTAATGCTTGGGAGCACAGGGTGGGTGATGTAAGGTAATCTTCTCACTCCCTGACCAGGTCTAGAATGATACGAGGTGGAAACCTATACCTGCCATAGACCTGGTCGTCAGGCATCCCAAAAAGGCTGGTCCGGGGCAAAAAAATGCGGGGCCTGGCTATTCTCCTCCTCACGATCAGTGCTGCCACAAATGGGGCATTAATCGTAGCTGTATATACGTGTTTGTTGTTGTGCTCACTTTTATACTGCGTGCAGGGACGCTTCCGCCTGCCTTCGTGTGGCGGACGTGTTGACGCCTGTGTGCGTCTTTTACCGTGCGTGGGTTTCCCGTATTCGATTCCATGAATATGTGTTGTTCGCGTGCGTGTGGGCGTTCCGTGTATTTCCCTGCAGTACTTCCCCAGTTACGCCTTCTTTTTCACGCATGGTTTCCCATTCCGCGTTTTACGCCCCATGTCCCGCCCCCTTTTTGGTGTGTGCGACGACGTTGTGCGCTTTCACTGTGCGCATCGCGCACAGCGTTCTGGATGTTGATGTGACGTGTGCGCCCATGCACGCCACGCTCAGATTTGGCACACATCCCTCAATAAGCATGCGCAGGCCCTTCCAAGAATCGCACCCGTGCATGTGCGTTTGCTTTTTCACGCTTGCGCCAAGATTTCCGGCACACATTTGTTCCATGAATCGGCCCCTTTATGACTTGTACATCTTGTTTCATTGAGAAAGACATTTTTTATCCTTTTACTGTTTTACTCAATGCTACGAGAGAGGTGGCTGACACACTGGCCCCATTTAAGATCAATGTCAGCTGTACTTAGTTTTCGGCCCCTTGGATTTCCTTTGATTGTAGAGTGCAGAACACAATGGGATACCAATTTGGGCTCTGTGCCGAAACAGATCTATAATCAGGCATGGTCACGTTATTATTATGAGATTAAAGCAGCAAAATCTCAAATGTATTCGAATCGCATTATATCAGCATCTTGCTCCTCTCGCAAATTGGTTATGGTTGTTAGGGTACTTTCACCCCCCCCCCACACTGATGTTGACCCTTCAAGTTCCCAAGCTCGGTTGGACTTCATCAGTGTTTACTTTATAGAGAAGATTTGTAATATTCTGCCAGTTCTCGATCCTCTGTTTCCACTCAGATCGTGCAACATTTTATTCCAAATCATTCTCCTGAGCTGTTAAGGCTTGAAAGTGTCGCTGATGATGTTTTTTTCTGCCGCCCTATGCAGATTTAAATCTGTATCACCAATTGATCCTATTTCTCTTCATATTATGCAATCAGTACCCTCTAAACTATTTATTGAAGTTCTTCATTACTTCTTTACCAATGGTGCGATCCTAGCTGTACTAAAACACACCCTGGTGTCCCAACCCATTAAAAAACCTCATTTGGAAACTGCACTTACTGCCAACTATCGTCCTACATCTCTCCTTCCAATTCTTATGAAACTTATGGAAGCCATTGCCACACCTCCATTTTCTTGTTTTCTTAAATCAAACAACTTTTACGCCCTTTCCAATCTGGTTTTAGACCCAGATGACCATGGAATCAGTAATGATTTCCATCTTGGATGATTTAGCTCTGCTTCAGGACTATAGCAAGGTCGGTGTACTGATTCTCCTCAAAACTCTCTGCAGTCTTTGATACCATTGATTATGGTATTCTTCTTTGCAATTTAGAAATATCTGGCCTATCTAGTTCTTCTTTATCTTGGTTTGCCCATTTTCTTATGGATCATACTCAAATGGCATCGCTTTTCCTCTCCACTCTTCACTGTAGCTTTAACATGTGGTGTTCATCAGGGATCTTCCCTTTCCCATATTCTCTTTAATTTTTATCTTCATCCTTTGGCTGATATCATTGTGGAACATGGCATGCATTTTTACACATATGCAGAGAATACTCAGCTAATTTTTTGTCTTGATTCTGACCAGTATTATCCTCTTTCTAAATTGAGGACATCTTTATCTGCTATCAATGACTGGATGTCTGGCAACTAGCTAAAATTAAACTGGGCCAAAACAGAGATTCTTGTTATTGGCTCAACTGATTCTAATAAGAGCAGGAAAACAGAATATTGGCATGACTCTGTGGGGCCCCGTCCTGCCCCCTGTGTATCTTTTAAAAGGTTTGGAATTAAATTATTGCCCTGAGCTTCAAGAGAAGCCCAGATCTCCTTGATCTGTAACTCTGGTTTCCTCAGACTGAAACTTCAAATAAGACCCTCCCTTTCATACTGTCTGAGCTTCGTTCCACAGTTTTGACTTCATCGATCATGGGATCTCTTGTCTTGATTATTCTAATGGAAATTATCTTGATCAACCTGATTTCCTTGTTCAACGTCTACAGATTTTGCTAAATTTTGAAGCACATCTAGGCCTGGGTGCTCCATTGCTGTCACATTCTCATCTCTTACTTCAGCAGCGTTAAAGCTGTGTTAACTTTAAGATTCTCTGTATCATACATCGCGCCATGCAACAGTATGGTGCTGACTATCATCAATCTATACTGACCCACTATATGCCCCCCCTGAGATTCATATATTCGTCCTCACAATTCTTTTTGAAAATTCCAAGATTTCGCAAGAAGAGAGCCGGAGGTCTCTCCTTCTCTCCCCGTCGCTATGGAACTGTCTTCACAATCAACTTTGCAAAATCATCGATCACTGTAGCTTTCAAAAAGCTCGCAAGATCTATCTGTTTTAATTCATGGATTTTTTGTGATGGTCTCCCGGGTTGTGTCTGTTAGCGCCTACATGCCCTTGTGTGATAGTCTGAGCTTTCTAAATATAAACTCATACATGCACCAAATGATGGTGTTGATTGCTGTATGTATTTACAGTGAATTAAAAGTGGTAGCGGTGGCGTCTTCGGAATATATTGGCTTTTCATGTATGACCATGGCACAAGGTTTACACAATTACCTTGCACACACTTAATTCACCCGCTGCATGCATTATGTAGGCCAGGTAAATCTACTTCCTCCTGGAGATGTCCATATATTCTTTCTCCTGATGTCACATGGACAATTGGTGAATGATTGCTAAATTGTGAAATCTTGCAAATGTTCTTGGGGCTGATCTATAGTGCATCACCTGTATAATGTGCCTGCCAAAACTAGGCATTAAGGAACCCAATTTACTATTCTATAGGGCACTGGAATATATGAATGATTGAAGTTGTCCTTTGATAGGGTTCAGGGGTCATAATGGGAGCTAGGAACCATGGCAGGGATTGGAATTCAGTATCTCCCCTAGGGAAAAAATAAATGTAGTAATGGTGACTCAAGACACATGCATGGGATCCTGATCAGGAGCATTGTTCATGCAATGGGCATGAATTCATTCTATCTTACACCACTCATCCTTGTTTATGGGCTTCACGTTGTTCACAATATTTCATGCAATGTGAAGGGTTGTAAGTGGTGGGAGGCACGTTTTCTGTGAATGTGAAGAAGTGTGGCTAAGGGCGGGCTGCGAAGTGTGGGGAACAGGAGGTATCTAGGTATGTGAAGTGGGAGGAAGGCATAAATGATTGAAGTGTGGATCCAAATGACATGGCCCTGGTTTGTGACTAGTAGACAGGTTGGGTTTGACTGAGTGCCTTCATGAACCTGTGAAGGTGCTGTTTCCAAAGATCATGAAGTCATGGGTTAATGACCACAGAAGTGCGTAAAGCGCGGGGCACACGCAGTGTCTTCTAACCCGAAATCCCACTTTGCGTAGTTTAGCGTAGTTTAGACTATCATCCCAAGGCCACTCCTAAAATGCACACGTCAGCATCAATTTCAAATATAAATAAACCAAAATATAACTCATGAATTACTAATAGCCCCCAGACGTAAAATAATGGGTATAAATAAATGGGTATAAATACTAGCAGTTTCAGGGGCCTAGCCACTAACCACATTAGTTCTACCAGATTCTCACCAACAATATTAAATAACCTCTAGCAGTGTAAAGAAGCCCCTAAAGCCGTGACCTACAGAGTCATTCACTCCCCCATATTCTTTATAGAGATTAACGTTGATAACACAGTAAATGGCAGCAAACTCAGAAAGTGACACGATTGCCTTTGAAGCGATCTGTAGTAGGGGTGAATCGAATAGCATATTTCCTATCTAGTCGAATACCGAATAGTTTGTCAAGCATTTAGCTGAAGCCGCATATGAAGCGTAATAGTCATTTTATAGAAGGACTGTTTACATGTATTCCAATAAATGCAGTCCCATCTTTCCTTTATTTATGTTAGTTTTAATCACAATTTCACCCTTATTTACAGTATGCAAGGCAGAAAAAAAGAGATTAATAAAGAGATCAACAGACAAAGAAGTGACCAAATGTACAAATGATTTGCATATACAAAACCATGACTACTCAATGCGGCTACTCAAAGTGGCAAGCTTCACGAAGGCAACAATGCTAGGCTGAAATTAACACAATAGATATTGCAGTTCTGCAAGGTAGCTTAGATGGACAGTCAGTTTCCAAACCTTCTTTGCAGCACACTTGAAAATCTATAAATGGTTTCTGTCCACTCATGCAGGAGACACAAGTCAAGGGTGCATTTGATGTGAGTGGACTCCATTTCCTAAATGTCTCCTCCCATAGGTTATACAAAGGAGGCCGATAGGGTTGGAGAAGGGTTAATCACCCGCAGGAAAGCTCGGCATGTTACTGAATCTGCCCAAAATGTACTAGCTCTAAAAAGGGTTTTACCTGTTGGGCAGTCCCCCAATTCCACTAAATCTCAATCCACATTCGCCGACCCCACCTCCTTCCCAACATACTAGAGGATGTAAAGCTCTATGGCCTTTTCAGGGCCTCTCATCCTTCAGCCCTCCACCAGAAAAGACCAGCAAGTGCTATATGTCTCTATGTCCACTCATAACAGTGCTATCATCTCTCACATGTTTGCTGTTGGGGCACACTGGTCTGCAAATTTGATCTAGAGATTTCCCAATAAGCAAGTTCTCATAAGAGACCAATATTGATGTTGGGAAATGTCAAATGCTTGCACTGCGTGACATGTAACCTACTCACCCCCAGCCCTGTTGACTTGGAAAAGGGACTCCACCTTTGATAGTCTTCTGGTTTCCAAACTCCATCTCCTCTAACAATTTCACCTAAAGAGCAAAACTCTCTGACTACGCCCCATTCAGATGCCTCACACCCATTTCTTAATACTTCCTTTTACAAACTGAAGTACAGGGGAACTGCAGAGATTTACCAACATGGATTCCTCTGAGAGGAGTCTTGATAGTGGGCTTGTCATTCTTACATAACTGACAACTTCAGCGATACCAGTCGCCACTACCTGTTGTGAATTCCTAAAGTTTCTGCGCTGGCATTTTTCATAGGAAAAAACCATGCTCACTTCTCACTTATCCTCAAGCACACGTCTCTCCAAAACGCATACAAATGTACCACAGTATGATATTCTATTATGGATTCTGTCAGGCAATCCACACTTCATATTTGCTTCACTGAGTTGTTACATTGCATTCGTCCGAGAAGACAAAGGGCCTCATTACGATTTTGGAGGTAGCCATGGTGCTATTAGCGCCATGGCTGCCTCCAAACCCGTGTCCGGGTCCGTGTAGTCGGAATGGGGACTTACCGGGACATTCCGACCTTGAAGGACCAGGTAAGTCTCCATTCTGAAAACCATTCCTCATTCCCATTCGAGCCCCCATAGGGCTCAATGGGAATGGGGAAGGAGCTAATAACGGACATGCAAATAGAGGGCCCGTTATTAGCTCCTTGGTCCCGTAAAGGCTCCCGCCAAGGGACCTCGAATGCGGAGGTAGGGGGTTAACGGCACAGGCATCCTTACCGGTTCTGTTAACCCCTTACCGCTGCACTCATAATGAGGCCCAAAGAATTTGTCATGAGCTGCATGGCAAGAACCTATTCGGCTTGAGTCGAGTAACTTTTTTTCATCTGGAATTTAGCCAAAAATGTCATCAATACTGAAGTTCTGTACACCCCTAATCTGCAGTGTGTTGTGCCCTCGCTGCCTGGATGAGTATTACTGGCAAAACAGCAGGAGGAACAACCAGAACGTATTCACTCACTAGCACCTGCATTACTTCTAGGCAGTACATGAGTATTGCAATTGGATGCTTGAGGAACAATTAGTTTCCTAAAACAATCTCCTGTTCAGGGCAACTTTGAATTGCCATTCCTTAATAGCGGGCCTCCAAACCCCAAACATTTTCCCAAACATTTCTACTGAGAAAGGGCACAAATGAATTGATTGGTTGATTGAACCAGGCACAAGCAGGTGAACATATAACGGTGACTAGACCCCTCCAGTAGTAATAGAAAAGACGGCTAATTCCTTCTATGAGTTTTGGACATTTTCTTTTTGTTTTTCTTCTCACAATTTTTCTAAAAGTAGCTGCATTTTCTGGCTTTGAATTCTCACCCTAAAGGTGCTGCAAAATATGACTAATGCACATGTACCTTATAAAGATGGAGGCAGTGTGCAAGCTGTTGAACCCTCACACCATTGCTGTATTGCTGCATATAATTTAAGGGTATGATGGGGTGTTTGGAACCTCACCCTTATGATCGAGTATTTCATAAGGTTTAAGGGCATTATGGCACTGTTAGACCCTCTCCATCATGGCTTAGTACTTCAAGAGGTTTGAGGGCACCGTGACGCCATTGCATCCTCAACCTCACGTTTAAGTGGTTCATACATTTGAATGGCATTATGGGGCTGTTGGAATGACATCCCCGTGGTTTATTATTTCATTTGCACATCTATCATACGACCATTCAGTATGTCAGGTAAACCAACATCACTCTGGCAAAAAAAAAAAAAAAATGAAGCCCTTGATGAACCCCCTGAGGATCATAAAGGATTACCCAACCATCAGTGGTTGTGAGATTTCCAGAAGAAGGGAGGAAAGACTCACCACAGCCAGAGGTGGATGTCATAGGATTGACACCAAGGGCTATGTGTACCTCAAACCTCAAATTAGGAACAAAGTCAAATTTTCAGGGAAAATTTCAAACCATCTTTCTATCCCCAATTGACCCGGATGAATGTGCTTGAGATAATTGGGAACCAAAGGAGCCCAGACTCAGTCAATGAGGTACATCTCTACCGCAACCTAGGTACATTAATAAGGAAAGAGGGAATCCTTTCCTTCAGATGTCTTAGATTTCTTTGTACAGGTGCTATGATTCTAGATTGTGCACATACTGTATATTACATTTAGTTTCTTGTCATATACATTTCTGTAAAATACGGTAAACTGTCTATTATGTTTAGAACAAGATACTAGTTATTCGGGGCATCCCTCTGAACATTCACATTTGTTGTTACCACAATGAGGAGATGATAAACACAATAAGAATTGAGTTATTTAATATGTTTATCATTGACATTCTTTAATGGTATATGTATGAAGACTGTTAACGTGAAAGGGGGCTATTCTTGAGTTTATTCAAGCGTTTACCAGCAGTACACTCACACTTTATAGCAGTTTCCTCACACTTGCCTTATCATTGGGTCACAGAAGCAGCCAGAGCGGATCAGCATGAAACAAAGAGTCTGCTTCTCAGATTCTAGTGCATCCAGGACCTATCACCCACAAAAATATGCGAGAGCAATTGACAATGGGAAACTGGCTGTACTGGGGCAGTTGAATTCGCCAAACCACAGCACCTTTCTGTAAATCTCAATTTTACAGAAATCTGTAGGAGGAAAAGACCATAAGACATTTTCCAGAATTTTGAGCCAAAAGCAGAAGAGATAAAGTGAGATGATACCTGTTAGCCCCAAAAAGTGGCAGATTGTTGACACAGGAATTATAAGCTGTCCACCATATATGGCATGCTGATGGAAAAGGTAACTATTAAACAGTTTGAAAGAGCACCCTTGAGCAAATGGGCAATGGCCAGGGATACCATTACTAACAATTTGAGTAAACAAAGTTGTCACTTCAAATACATCTGTGTTATATGTCCGATCGGATCATCTTCAGGTCTGAAAAGTGGCTGGGAGTCCTAAGTTTTAGCAAGATCAAGGAGGAACTTATTTTGGTGCAACTCCAGAACTCCACTTCTTCTTAATGTCATGTGGTGACACGGATAAATAACCTGTTCAAGATTATGTTGCCAGTTAAACTAATGTCTTCACTTTTGAATGATAGCACAGGTCAACAAAAACAATAACTGGGGCAGTGTAACCTATCAAAAAAAATTACATAAGTCTTCTTGTGGCTTGACTCGCAGCCCGGGTTTTAAGTGTTTTCATCACCCTTCTTGTGTGGTTTTTCTGGGTCTAGTCTTCTTGGCTCTTTGACCCAGGCTTAAGGGCTTCCTGCATCATTCATCTTCACTTTTGGGCATACTACTACAGCAAAGGGGCGTGCCTTCACCTGGTTTCAAAAGGGCTTTAAGAGGGACTATGTCACCTCCCTGCCTTAGGGTTCTTACTCTTACCCCCTTTATCACCTCTCTAACTTTACACTGGTCCTGTTTTTTCTCACCAACATGCCACATGCTCATCTCTCCTTCCACCATGGGATTGACCCCTTTGTATTGTGTTCTCACTCCTAACCACTGCCTTGGACCAAGTGTGCCTGCTCATACATTGCTATTCTTCCTTGCTTCATCCTGTTCAATTCCATGATGACTTGTAACCACCACCTCACATTGTTTTCATTTAACCACATTCTGATCTACTCCTTCTCCCTTTCAAACTTCATCTCCCACCACCTAATGGTGTACAACATGCACCTCCTGGCAGTCTCGACCTCTTACCCCTGATGGGCTCCTCCTTTAACTTCCTGGTGCTCTCCTCCTTTTGCCCCCTTATGGTTTTCCTTACACTCCCTAAGTGTCTCCTCCTACCTGCCCATGATGGTCTCCTCCTTTTTACTTCCTGTTGGTCTCCTCCTTTCTCCTCATCTTTTAAACCAACCTTCTGATCTTGTAACCCAAATTCCTACAGACGTCTTCCATCAGCCTCTTCCTTACAGCTTGTCTCTTTCTCTCATCCCCAACCTCCTCCACACTCCTCTCCGTTCAACCTCCTTTAACCCCTTCCCCACTCTAAGAAACCTAAGAGTACTTCTGCAGGCAGAGCCCAGGAATCCCTTATTCAGGTGGCCAGGACAGAGCCATCGCTGTTGGATTCAGTTCCTGGGGTGGACCAGTGGGGGAGGATCACCTGGATAGGGGAACCCAGGGTTATGCTTGGGGGGAACACCCCAGGTGAGATGCAGTACCATGACGGAGAAGATGGTGAGGGGAACAAAGTCCCTGAAGCTTTTATAAGCTATTCCACTCATCTTACCTTCAACCCATTGAATCTTTTTTACCCAAAGGCAAAACCAACAAACCATCCACCTACGGTAAACCCTTTAAGAACCCAACCCCAGTGCCGTGGGAAACTACATCTCCCAGGATCCCTACCTTTATGTTACATGCCCAAATACTCCCAGTCATTCTCCTTTATGTCCCTATAATTTTTCTTTTCTGAACATACAATCTACCTTGACATAACACTATTGTTACCACAATCTCCTCTGTTCCGTTAATGATCTGGGCCACCCCGGTTTGCTTCCTAAACTCTACCAATTCCGTCCCGCCGATTGTCATTTTCTGAACACCCTGTCGGATATGGCCGATAAGTACAACTCCCACAAACCCTAAGAAAACCCACTCGTCCAAAATCACCACAAAACCCTCTAGCACAAGGGTTACAATCCCATACAACAACTTTTACCCTTCCTACTCCGAAAGGACACTCAGAAACTTTAACACCCCCTTTTTCCAATACGAATGTTTTTTTACCTTGTGATAGAAACCAGACCAATGTTAAACCTGTTTACCTGACATGTCCCAATCCAAAGGTCAGTCAGAGCCAGGCAATTAACCCGAATCACACACACCTGATGACCCTTTCCTTTCCCGACAGGGATAAAAGGTGGAGCAGGAGAGCACACTAGGAGCAAGGCAGACAGCACGATGTAAGAGCCAGTTCCGGTCGACAGTTCAAAAGGAGGCAAAAGACAGTGATTGTCGGGAGGAGACCGGGTGGAGTAGTGACCTTGCCCTTATCAACAAAGACCCACAAAGCCTCAAAAGAAGGAATCCAAAGGCTGGGAAGAATCGCCTGAATGTGTTGCGGCAGATATCAACGGTAGCCAGACGTCTCCTCCACTGACAGTCAAGCTGGGGAGCGCTGTATTGTCCCATGGTACCGGCTTTGACTCTACAGGCAGAAAAGTAAAGTTGTTCATCACAATCGATGAGTCGGGGGGAGAACTGATAAAGAAACCAAACTCTGCTGAAATACAAAGAACTGTTATAAGAACCGGGTAAAACCAGCAGCAGAGGAGTCCGGCACCACATGGGTGCTCACTTGAGTGACTCTGGGTGATTATCCGAAAGTAGAAAACTACGGTAACCAGAAGGAATTGGAAGAAGGCTAAAGAGGGTGAAAGTGGTCATACAGGGGTCTGGCAAAACACTCTGTACCATTGAAGGTCTTTGACCAAAAGATGATCATGAAGAGAAAGGGAAGTGAATCCTGCTTGGTAAAGTGAACACATGAATTGTGTGTCATGAAGGTTAGCGACAATTAACCTGGTAGAGGGATGCTAACGAAAAGGGGCAAGGCCTGCGGTCCCTCTGAATGGTATACTGATAGGAGTGCACCTATTGAGGGACACCTACAGTGAAACGTTGTGCAAAAGGTGGCCAGAGTGAACCCAGAAGAGGGAGGCCAACTAGCAGGGATACACCCTAAAGTTTTGTGCAAAAAGACATTAAGAATCATGAAATAAAAAGTGTTGCAAGACAAGGAGGGGTGACCTGTCCCCTTAGTCAACTGGGATCCGAGCCCCGAAAAGTTATCACCCAAAGTTAATTGAGAAAGGAACTGTTTGATTAGTTGAGTACAACTGTGAAAGGTCTGTGCCCGGAAGAGGGAGGCCTAAGGGTGAAGTTGTCACCCACAACCAGAATTGGAACACAGCTTTGTGTTTGTTTGTTGTATCAGGCCTTGAAAGCAAGAGACTTTTATTCAAGTATACTTAACCTACGGAGAGACTGATAGCTGGAGCGGAATTGTCAGCTTGTGCTGGGGAAAGCTCAAGTGTGTGCTATGCTTAGGAGACCCACCTTATCCCGTGCTGAAAACGTGGGGAAGGGAGACCCTGGCAATCAAATCCTGACTTATTATTTGAGAACACTTCTTTCTTTATTGGAAACCCTATCCCACACTTCTTTTTGTATTTAGCGTAAGGACTGACAATAGGTTTTTCTTAGTATAGGCCCTTTTATTTCAACACATACCACTAGGCCTGCCTTATTTTTATTTGATGGTCGACATTTGCTCCCATCTTAGATTTAGGTTTAATTTAGGCATTTTTCCACCCTGCATGAACAGTTTAATAAACACCCTTGAACTGTGATCACTTGTGTCTGTCTTTACTGTTGCCACCATGAGTTGTTTACACCACTCTCTAACCTTCTTGAATCTGATTATCCCTCTATACTGCTTCAAATTAATTCTCCACTATCTAACCTCTCCAATCTGCTTCTCCCTCCTTTAACTTCATTCCCCACTCCCCAACCTCCTCCAATATGTTTCTCACTCTAACCTCATTCACACTTTGTCTCCACTATTCTCCTAATTATTTCTGTCAGATCATACTACAAACACCCAAACTTTCTGACTAACTCCTTGAATTTTTATAGATATAGCCTTGTTTTACCTCACCTGCGATTGGGCTTTCTCTGATGAGCTTCATCTGCGGGACTGAATCAGTGTTGCTTAGTTTTTTCACCTGTATGTAATCTGGGACTCTGAATCTGGCAAGCATGTAAAAGGCTTACATGACATTCTGTATTGTATAGGAAAGTGAGAGAGGAAAAGGAACTTTTGAATTTAGAACGCCACCCTAACTTCTCTGTCATGGGTATTGGTGGCCTCGGTGTCTTGGTGTCAGGGAAAATCTAGTGATAGTCTAATGTCCGTGCACATTCCTCATGCAGGATTTACACGGAAATGCCAAGCGCCTTTGATATCTGCGCTGGTTGCTGGGAAAGGGCCAATAGAATTAGCAGGGTGCCTATAATATCTAATACAGTTTTTATTTTTATGTCAAGGGAAATGTACTGCTTCATTGATGGCTCTCTGACGAAGACAGTATTTAGTAGTTGCTATGCATTGGGGCTGAATGGGAACCATTCTTTTGGGATTATCGAAAACATATTATCACTGTTTCCCTGGTGTTCTGACCTTCCAGTGGCAGAATTTCTCCTTAAAGAGAGATAATTTTTACATGATTCCCTATCTTGATGGGATGTGTCGTGGGAAGGATCCAGGAGAAAGGGAGTTGTGCGATGCAACCTGTGATGTTCTCTAGCCAAGTGGTGTGCCCAAGCAAAGTTGACCAGGCGTTCCTCCCCAGACAACCAGTGGACCATCATCCATTGGCGTTGGGAGGCACAAGGCCACCATGGTCACCTCATTATATGTCTCCTATTTCAGGCAGATTACTTCATCACAGTAGCTACACGGCCCAACCTGACAACTACACTGACACAACAACCTTAAGATAGAGACCATACAGCAACTGGGCACCATAGAGCCCAGCAATGGATTCCCTTTCAGGGGACAACAATGTCAGTAAGCCACAAAACATCATGCAAAGAGAAACACCAATGGTGGCAGCAGTGAAACCCCAAACTGACCATCGACCCAACTCCTCTGACTAATTCCTATCCCAGATCGCTACTCTGCCTCCAAAAGTAAGCTGAACCAAAGAAGGGCCTGACTCTTGTTCTGGAAATATCTCTGTTCTGATGAAATGCATGTGGTAAAATGGGGCACATATCCAGTTTGTACCCTATAGTATCCATACCGGAGCCAATGGATAAACGTTACTGCACACCAGCTGTTGATGATATAGCTTATGAACAATGATGAGAGGAGAATGCATAACATGAAGTAAAGAAGAGAGTTAGTAAAGGTAATGTTGGTGCTTGGATTAGTAAAAGGAACATACTACATTCCTTTGTGATTGGATGGTCAATAAGTTGTGGCGCTCCTTGTTTCCGGGAGTATGCAATCATCAGTGGGATCTGATCTTGTCTTATGTGACCCACCTCTTCCTGATTACCTCATATCAATTACTTATGCTTATGGAGATATAAATGTGTACCCACAAACCTATGGTGTAGAGGGAAAGGTACAGTCCAACAGAAGTAATGCTGGGGCTGCAGGAAGAGATTCTATTAGAAACTGACCTGAAAACCTTGAACACTAGTTTCAACTGTGACACAAGAAGGTGCTACAAAACCATTTCACAGGTTAAAAGAAGAAAACAACACCAGAGAAGGCTTGTACAGGTGGAATCTGAAGTATTGAGTGGATTTGGGAATGACCACATGACTTCTCCCAGCAAGAGAACCCACACCTCATCGTGAGCACCTTTTTATTGAGGTTCAAAGGAAGGCGTAGGGTTTTTTTAGGATGTCCCCTGCCTGGTTGTTGGTGTGTGAGGGTGAATGAAAATGGAGCTGAGTGCCTCCACCTGTATTGTGATTCAGGGCCCAGAGGTTGTATGCAGAGGATCCCCCGATCAATCCCTCTGCACCCTCATCAGGGGACAGGGAATTGTCATAGTTGCACTACTTTAACACCTTTCCAACTTTGTAAGAATGTGCAGCACATATCTGGATGTGGTGCTGTGGAGAAGAAATAAGCAGGCCTGTTAAGACAGGTCATGCTGCCGTAAAACAATTTGCATTCTGATATTGACAACTGTAGTACAACACAAGCAGGAACACTGCCCACTGGCATAGTAAAGAGTGGCTGCTGTCAGCACAAATGTGTATGTCCTGCAAAGAATCCAAAACATCAGACTGGCCTTGTATAGGTTAATTCACTGGAACAGAGAGCCTGATACAGAGAATCCAAAAACAGCAGGCTATCACATAGTAGCTTACAGAATGAAACAGTGATGCAGACCCCCACTAGGAGGCCAGGCCAATGGGAGGGGACATAGGCATATGAAATGAGTCCTAGGGAGCACATAGTTGTGGGGGTGTTTCAAAAATGAGGTAGTGCAAGTTTGGAAGTGCCTAGAGAAGGGAGAAGCTAGACTCAGAAGGGAGGTTGGTGATGACAGGGGAGAGAAGGTGGAGGTGGGGAGAATAGGAGCTGATGTGAGGATATGACATAATGAGTGAAGAAAGAGGTGGAGTGAGTGCGAGCTGAGCAATAAGGTGAGGAGGGAGGTATGTGGTAGAGGGAGTGACTACTGAGGAGATGGAGGTTCTGGGAAGAGCCTATGTGGATGTGGCATTAATAAGATCAGATGAGGAGGAAGTGATTATAAGAAGAGCAGAGGAGTTAAGGTAAGAGGCACAAAAGAGGTGGTGGTGAACAGCAGAACAGAGGAGGAGAAGAGAAAAATGGAAGAGGAGAAGATACAAATAATCTGTTGGAAAAGATAAAAAGAGGGAGACAAATGAGGAGAAGAAAGTACAGAAGGGGGATGGGTGATACTAATAACACCAGATGAGTTAGTTAAGGGAGAAGCTGGAGAGAAACAGAAGACAAGAAAATAATAGAGGGAGGAAAACACATACCCTTTGCTACGGGACAGTATGGAATGAGGAGGAACAATCATGTTGCGAGATGTCTAAGAGGCGAGACATTGGTTTCCTGGACTCAAGGTGAAGAGATGAGATTTACAAAAAGGCCCAATAGTTACGAGCATGAGTAGAGAAGATCTGGAAGGCAATAAGAGTGGATTAAAGGTATTCAGGATAAGGCCCTTGCTTTAGGGAAATATCAGGGTCCCAGGGAGCAGTCCACACAGCTTTAGAACCAGCCTCCCATTGGCCCAGAGTCAGCTGCTCTTTAAAAGAGAAAGCCAGTGTTAAATACTGACAAAGCTTCTACTGGATTTCCTGTGCTGGTGATGACTCACAATGATGATGGCACACCTAATAACATCAAGACTGAAGCGTGATAACCTTTCCGTGGACATCAGAACTCAAATCTAAGCAAGCTGCTGTTTGGTGATCTGTTTGCTTCAGAAACTGTGAGTGGCACCGGTGAAAGACCAGGGGAGACTTTTAAAAGATATTTCATTATTTATACTGAAAGCCCAGAGACTTTGAAAGAATTGAAATTCTGACCACTGATCTTGAATAATGAGTTGAACATACTTGTGAACACAACTAAGTATATAACTAAAATAAGAGACTGGGGTAGAGTTGTGCAGAAGAGGAGGGATGCAAGCCTCCCAGAAGATTCCATGGTTTTGTTAAGTTTTCTTTATTTGTCCAACCTTCTACCACGTGCCCAAACCTTGTGAGAGAATGTCTGCCCAAAACTTTACACTTAAACTTAAAATCTAAGTTGGTTTTGTATGGTCTTCATGTCCCACAAGTGAGTGCTGACAGGCCCTCACTCCACCTGGGTAGAGGGATCCCCAGCAAATCTTACAATCAGATCACACTGATTCAGGAAGGGAGATTTTAAAAGTTGTCAGTGTGACCAGGACAGGTTTAGTTCATGAGAGCAACAACCACAAAATCAAATTAAAAAGTACACATTTGCCGGTGTTAGACAGTACTGAGGTAGGACAGGTTTCAAATGCTCCCTTTCCTTCACCAGGTTGCTCCTTTTAATATCCACTCAACTTGTCCTCAGGGACCAACTGTAACATCTCAAATGAGAAGTCTTTCACTCATTCATTCTATCGTTGGTCCTGTCAGCTGCTACTAATCTCTTTCCTAGCAATGGGTACTCTATTATTATTCAGCCAAGAGACCATGTTGGTCACTATGCTGAAACATACCTCCCTGAAGTCCAGAGAGTCTGTCAAGTGAAAACATAGGTAAGATGTCAGTCTCTCTTGGCTGAGAGCTAAAACATGTTAATCCCTTGTTATCGATTCCACTGCCTAATCTTCTATGAAGTCTGTTTACAAAGACAGGCCAAGGCTGGATCCAAACTAATAGAGGAGAATACATAGATTATACTATTTTTGAATCGTATAAACTATTGGGGAAAGATCCATGTAATTATCTGCGTGGAAAAGAGGGTACTTGCGGGTGCAACTCTGTTCAAATACGCCTTTGTCGATTCTTGGAACCGAATGCATGGTACTGTCCCTGAACTTGCACGGAGTTCGCACTGGCTCGGCACGTCTGTGTGAGCTGTCGATGGCCTTGCTTGGGACTCTGAGCAGAGCAGGGGTGTGGCCTCCACAGAGGGCTAGGAAGGGGGCAGAACACCAAAATTGGGAAGAACCTGTGCAACAGTGGACGTTCTGACGTACGGACTGCAGACAGTCCCTCGCACGGATATTATTGCGTGGCATGAGAAGTATTCATGGCATCGATCACGCAAAATCACGGTTGGGAAGTGGCCATGCAAGTCCTTCATACGATCCACCACCCGAAAGCAGGCGTAAGTACACTTGCACGTAGGATTTTCAGAGCACATGTGGGGTCGCATGTCAGATTTCTGGGAGCGTGTACTAAATCAATGTTCGGATGTAACTTAGGGGTGCGCATAAACAGTGTACCGGGTTTGCAGGAACGTTTTACGTGGGTTCGTACGCAGATTTACCGAGTTTTTGTGAGTTACGATTTTTTATGCACATGTTGTCGTGCATTCACAGTAATTTGCAAATATGGGCCTATACACACCAATGTTAACAATACATACGGTGATCCATTCTTGTATGAAATGTATATCACATTATAGTGATATTGTAACCATATTTTTCGTTGTGTACTTAAGAACATTGCTATGTGATGCTGCTTCCTGTTTTGTCAAGGGGTGAAAGGTTGTGTTCTTTCGCTTCCCGTGATGTCACTTCAGGGTTAAGTCAAATTACATCACTTCCTGTGCTGTCATCAGGGGTGGAGGGTCGTGCGATTTCACTTCCGCTGCCCATGGCATTTTGGTGAAATGACATCTTTGTTTGAATTGGGAATTAATTATGTAGTTTCCAAAATGGAAGATGTGCAGATTTTTAAGTTTACATTTGAAGCCATATTCTCTATTGGAACTGTGGCTTTATGGTTAAACAGGAACCTCACAGTTAGGATGATGGTTTTCCTGTGAACGGAGGATAGCACAGGGGCAAAGCGTTTGTTGCGAATCCCGCATCCGTGCTTGGAACCTGAACTCAGGTGCGGTATTTGGCGCATTACAAAAAAAAATACATTAAAATAATAGGGATGAGGTTAACTCCCACATACATGTACCACACATTTGATGGAGGAGGGATGGCAAAGTCTCTTTCCCAAAGTCTTCAAGGTTGGCTTGCTCTACCTGAACGGGAGCAAACCAGACACAGAATAGACCACCTCTTGATTCAAGGACTGATCATACTGCATGATCCATTGTTGGGGTTAGAAATAGTACGATTTATAAACATATCACTTAGGGAAAAGCTGTGTCTTAATCTAAGCATTCACATTTTTTTTTAAACTGATCTATGCATTAATATCCTTTGCTGCTGTCATTCTCACGCACACAGGCTATCCCAGACGCTTTTGAATCAGGTTATCTTAAACAGAGTCATGTCAATTGTATGTTGGGTTACAATTCTGTCAAACTCCATGGCAAACAAAAATCAAATTTAGATGTGTGGGAAAATTAAACAGGAAAAATTAGAATTTTGAGAAAGAAACAGCTGATACATATGTTGTCGAGTGAGTCCGCCCTAAATTGAGCTGTTTAATCTTTGACTTGAATCCCGTGGTAGTAGTAAGAACAGGATCATCGGGGTTCTGTCAATGCTTACCTTTTGGAAACAGGCGGTATCCCTGTTTGCTTTCTGTTGTTCGAGGAGGCAGATTCTAAACGTGAACGTTTAGTGCCAGTATCAGTCAGAAGGCAATAGCAGAAACGTACCCAACCGTGAAAGATGGAAGTTGGGGGAGAAAACGAACATTTCTGGTGGTGACCTGCAGAGGAGGGGATTCAGAAATAAAAATAGATTCTATACCACACAGACTGAAGCATGTGTCTCCCATACATGAGAACCAACAGAAAGGTGATGATGACAGAGGAAGACAGAGGAAGATCATGGTAGGGCTACTTATGACACAGCTACGTAGTAGGCAGAACATGTCATTAGAAAACATTGAGAAAGCCAACAGTTTTGCATGAAGTAGACATTTTTCAGGCATTGTCATAATGGTATTATCTGGGCATTAAAAGAAAACAGCTTTAACATGGTGCTCGTACCTGGGCACATTATGGCAGACTGTGTTAACTGTCTTTCTAATGCCTATACCGTTGACAACATTTTTTTTTAAAAAGAGGAATTCCGTGCAAGAGGAAATGGAAGGACATACATATTACTTATAAATCAAATAGTGGAATGTGCACTTGATTAAGAACAGAAGATGTTTCATAGCTGCAATTATGCAATTCGTTTTCAGAGGACTGCTTAAAACGACCAATGGGATGTCGTTGTTAAAAGCTTGGAAGTCGAGCAAAGAGATCCGGGGGATGTGTTTGGCAGGTGGGAAAGTAGTGGATGGGAATGGTTGTAAGTGCCAGCATGGCCTTGGGTTGTCAAAGGATGGGAAACATGTAGAACAACAATGTCAGTCTGTGGGTCCCACCTCACATTTCATCGCTATCCTATGTTCACTTCCCATGTCAATTGTTTCTGCGCCTAGGCAGCACTTACCATGCCATCTAGCAGTCAAAACAAGAAGACTGACTTTTATTGAATTTATCAACATTTCATATCCACACGATTTGTCATCCTTTTTCTCATTACATCAATTTACAGGCAACGCCAGTTATTTGTGCGAGTCCAACCCACCCCCATCAGAAATGACAGAGGATTGATGGAGAGGAAAGTTGGTAGGATGATCTTAGCAGGAATTTGCATTCTGTGAGCAAAAGTATAACGAGGAAAGAGTGAATGTTGCAACAGCAACCTCCGAAAAGAAGTCATGTCCCTTGTAGTGTATATGGAACATATAAAGTAAAGAAAATAGTCAAAGTGAAGAGTCACATGTCAATATACCCAATATTGCCATGCAATTTAGATAATCAAACTCTTGTGAATTTCTAGTTGGGGGTGGGAGTGTTCCAATGAAATGTTCGCACCAATGTCAAGCTCGTTTGTCCACTGTACAACACGTCAGCTATGTGTTGCCTCATTAATTTGAGCCAGTCATCCCCAATAAAGCATTGTTACTGAGCCTTTTCAACATTTATATTTAGTGTTTTCTATCGGCTGTATTTCAGTAGCATGTTGAGTTAGTGCATGGCAACAACACCTTTTGTAAGAAAGACATTTCTACTAAGTTGGAAACTCACACTATTAGAGAAGAAGTTACTCTGAGGATATGTTGAAAGGTAGTCTGTATGCAGTTACATGTAATAAAGTTCACACCATACTCTTTCAAAGCACAGTGATGAAATGCAAAGATGTGCGCAGTGTAACTATGCATTTTCAGCAGTCCAGGGAGGGCTAGTAAGATTCAAGAGAAAAGCAGTTGACCAAAACCATGTGATTTTTATATCTCAGCTAACAGTCCATTCTACCAAGAAGACGGTAGGTCCCTACCAGGCAAATTGGTAATGCTTCAGTTAGATGATCTATGAAGGGCAATCTTGAGGAAATAGTGCTACGTGCATAGGGGTAAAAAAAGGTTATTAAGACAGAGGAAGATGAGGCACTCTTTTACTAAAATGTGTGATCTTTCTACAAGCAAGGGAAACTAGAATTATTCGGGCCTTTGAGATACACTTTTGGAAAGTCTTTCTTTATTTTTAGAAGCAGGCACATTGCTTTCGAGCATACTTTAAGTAAACATGGCGTCCTAAAAGAGATTATTTCTTCTTTTTTAGGACAATGAATGTCTTCCTCTAGAATGTTTTTGCAAATGTGTTGAAATAAAGGAGAGGCCATTTTCATAGCAACATGTACTTTCCAGTGAGGTTGCAAGTGATGTTTTATGGGATGTCATCACTGATGTCAGTGTGATGGTGGGGGTGGCTAGGAGTTAAGGTAGTGTGACTTCAAACACTGCTCAAACTTAAAGGTATTTGTTGTGTTAAACTGACACTTTAACGTCACTTTAACTGAAGTATTTTTTTCATAGATATTCAAGGGATTTGTTATGCTATATTTCAAACCACCTGCAGTAAAAAGGTTTTTTTATTCTGATATAACTAATGTCATATGCATTGTCATCAGTATGTTTCTAAGCTACGCATCATGATGTCCAGCCCACCCCACCATTATAGGCTCACAGGGGATGGGTCATGTCCTCTGGCCATAGCTAGTGGGTATTTTACCCATGGTATGGCCTTGAACCACGTCCCTTGCCTTGCTTTGCAACCAAATAAGGTAGAGGAAAACGAACTGGGACAATGAAGAGGAAAAGGACAATGAAGTGTGAAAAGGATAATGAAGAGTAAGAAGGACTGGGATGAGAAAGAGGGACTGTAATGCATATGCGTACGCATAACTGTGATGATGATGCATGCCTATAACTGAGATGAGGATGCACAAAGTGGGAGTAGAGGTTGTGAGGGACTGTGGCAAGGAGGGGTGATAATGGAGTAAGGGTAGCGAGGCAATGTGGTGAGGAGGGTGGATGCCAGGGTAAGGTGGTGAGAGACTATGATGAGGGGAATGCCAGGGTAAGGCTGATGAGGCACTGTGATGAACAGGGTATACTGGTGCAAGGGTAGTTAGGGACTGTGGTTAGTGGGGATATCAGAGTAAGGGTACAGAGGACATCTGAAAAGTAATAGGGATGCTGGGTAAGGGTAGCAAGGGACTGTTCTTAAGAAGAAGGAAGGATTTGTAAGGGTAGTGAGTGACAGTGATGAGGAGGTGCATGACAGGGTAAGTTTAGTGTGGGCATAGGATGGGGGGATGATGGGGTAAGGGTAGTGAGGGACTGTAATGAGGGGGATGTCAGGGTAAGGATAGTGTATGACTTGAATGACTGCGATGGCAGGACAAGTGTAGTGAGGGACAGTGATGTGGAAGGAGGATGCGAGTGTAGGTGGTTGAGAGACTGGGGTAATGGTGGGGAATCCAAGGGTATGGGCAGTAAGGGACTGTGATGAGGAGGGAGGATGCTGGGGTCAGGAGAGTGAGGTAATGTGGTGATGAGGGGGACTGTTGGTGTAAGGCTAGTGAAGAAATGTAATTAGGATGAGGTACCCTGGTTAGGGTAGTGAGGGACTGTGATGAGGAGGCGAGAGTCACAGTAAGGGCAGATAGGTACTGTGATGAACAGGGGGCTATGTGGGTATGGTTAGTGAGGGATTGTGATGCAGATGGGAAATGCTTTGTTTAAGCATGGTGAGGGACTGTGTCAAGAAGGGGGGTTGCCGGAACATGGGTAATGAGGTGCTGTGAGGAGGAGGGGTATTGTTGGGGAAAGAGAAGTGAGGGGCTGTGTTGAGGAGGAAGGAAGGCCATGGTAAGGGTAGTAAGGGACTGTGATATGGAGGGGATGGTAGGGTAAAGGTAGTTAGGGACTGCAATGAGGATGGGGATGGCAGGGAAATGGCATTCAGGGACAGGGATGGTTGGGGAATGGTGGGATATGGTATTGAGCGACTGAGACAAGAAGTGGGGATGTCTGGGTAAGGGTAATGAAGGATTGTGACAAGGAGGGGATGGCAGGGTAAGGATAGTCAGGGACTGGGTTGAAGATGGGGCTGTCGGGGAAATGGTTATGATGGGGTGGGATAGTTGGGAATGGCAACATAAGGGTAGTGAGGAACTGAAACAAGGAGCGTATATGCCTGAGTAAGGGTAATGAGGGATTTTGACAAGGAGGGGGATATCAGGAAAAAGTAGAGAGATACTAGATTAAGGATGTAGGATGGCAGGGTAAAAGTATTAATGGGCTGTGGAAAGGGGGGTGCTCGGGTAAGGGTAGTAAGGGATTGTGAAGTGGTGGGGTATGCTGGGTTAAGTGTAGTGAGGAACTGTGATGAGGAGTGTGATGGTGTGGTAAGGATGCGGAGTGACTGTGTTGCGGAGGGGGTTGGGTAAGGTTAGTGAGGGACTATGGGGTGGTGTGGGATGGCAGGGTTCGGACACTGGGGGTGTTGTTGGAGTCAGAGACTATGATGAGGAGGTTACAGGGAGTGCTGGAGTAATTGATGGCAGTCAGAGACTGTAATGAGGAGGGGGCAGGTGGGTTGCTAAGTTAATGGTAATGGTAATGTGATGAGGTGTGTGTTACCAGTGTAGGGTAGTAAAAGACTGTGATCAGGAGGGGATAATGTGGTAAGTGTAGTGAGGGACTGTGATAAGGAGTGGGGATGGCAGGCAAATGGTAGTACTGGAGTGGGACATGGAGGAGGGGTGGCACCATAAGGTTATGGGGGACTGGGATGAGGAGGGGATAACACTGTAATGACAGAGATGGACTGTGATGAAGACGGATGCTGAAAGGGGGATGCCAGAGTAAGGATATTGAAAGACTGTGATGAGGAGGGGAATGATGTGGTAAGGGAAATGAGGGACTAGGACCAGAATGGTGGATGATGAGTGAGGGCAGTGAGGAACTCAGGCATGGAGGTTGGGTGTCAGGTTAAGGGTAGTGAGGCATTCTGATGAGGAGGGGGTGCCACAGAAAGTATATAGAGAGATTCAGATGAACAGAGGGGATACTGGGGTAAGCATAGTGACAGTGTGGTTGTAGTGGGGATGTGCAGGTGTAAGGGTAGTTAGGTACTAGGATGGGGATGGATTGGCAGGGGTAATGATAGAGAGGATCTCAGGCAAGAAAGGGTGTTGCAGGGATACGTGTAATAAGGGTCTGGGGTGAGGATGGAATTTGCAGGCATATGTTTAGTGAGGGCCTTGGACGAGGATGAGAGTTACAGTGGCAAGGGTAGTGAGGAACTGGGATGAGGAAAGGGTTGTAGTGGTAAGACTAGTGAGGGGGCAGAATTGTGGGGGCAGGGATACGTTTAATGATGGACTGGGACAAGGAGGTGAGTTGCCTGGGTAAGTGTAATGAGGAGGTGAGACAAAGATGAGAGTTTCAGGAGTAAGGATAGTAAGGGGATGGGACCAGGGGACGTGCAGGTTTAAGGGTAGTGAGGGACTGGGTTGAGGAAGGCATGGTAAGGGTAATAAGGGGTTGTGCCAAGGAGCGTAGGTGGGTGGGTAAATGTAGTAAGGGCCTGAGATCAGGAGGGGAGGTAGGATAAGGTTAGTGAGGGATTGGGAAGTTTGGAGAGGTTGTGGGTAGTGTAATGGGAGACTGAGACAAGGAGGGGCTGTCTGGGTAAGGTTAGTGAGGGACAGTGATGAGGAGGAGGAATGGCAGGGTGATGGCAGTGAGGGACTTTCAATGTGGGTAGGATGGCAGGGTAAAGGTATTGTGATGAATTTGGATTATTCATCCCTTCTACAGAGAGGAAAGACACTTCCTTTGAGGCTAGGGAGATGAACCCACTAAGCAAGGCCCTCCCTAGGGGTGTGGGAAAGTGGGACCTAACTGGGAGTCGCTCCCCTCTAGTGGACAAGGACTCCCATTCCTATGAGGAACTCCCTATCAAGAATACATTGTCTGCATACATGGAAATCGAAAAGACTGATGCTAGTTCTGTTTTCGATTCAACAAATGTGACATTACTTCAATCGCTTTGGCTTCAGGTAATGCTGCATTCTCACTTAGCTGAATAGTCAAAGGGGAATGGCGAACACCTTTTCGTTTGTGGAGGCAAACATAAAAATACATGGAACCTTGAGTGGAGAAGAAATCCTACGTAGTGTGGAAGGCCCTGATTGGCAGATGTCCTGGATGGGTTCAGCAATGCTGGACCGCAGAGCCGGTGATAGGCTGGAGAATGAGCTCATAGCAAGGGAGACACCAGAAGCCTGTTGTCCTGAGAGGGAATAAAGCCGAAGCAGATAACAAGATGGAGATGGTAGAAGGACTGTCTCGCCTGTGGTGGGACCACACCAAAGCCATGGTGGGCCTTGGGCCCATTAATGGATGCTGAGACCGGGCCACAGTGGAGAGATAGTATCATTGATCTCCGAAAGAGAAGAGTGACAACTGCTGAGACGGACAATAAAAGGGAAGCATACACTCCTGAGAAGGTAACAGTAGGGAGAGTGGGAACACAATGAAGGCACCAAAGACTTTGTAGAAACTAGGAACAGATTTATTACAGGAAGAGGAGTAAACTCATTGCCAGAAGGATGAATTAAACACACTGTATTTGCTAGGCACACCCGCTGGCATGGAGCCCAGGGCCTGGGGAGTACCGTTGGATGCAGGGGGGGTGAAACCCAAGAGAGAAAGGCAAGGGTTGGTGAAGAAATGGGAGAAGGGGGTTGGTGGAGACAGAGGGCTGAAAAAGGGGTGGACAGAAAGAGAAAGCAAGGTAGAGAGGGGATGCCCAGTGACAGTGGGGGTGCACTGTGAGAGACTGCGCACAGGAGGACATGAAGGAGAAAGAGAGGGAGACAGAGAGACACAGACTGGGGGAAGCAGAGCAGACAGGAGAAATTGAAAATTTTGGGGAAGAGGGAGAAAATTAAGGGTATACTGGAGACAAAGGTACTTTAGATAGGAGGCCCCTCTCTCCATCAACCCTCACAGACAGCACACACCACCAGCAGCTCAAAAAAGAGACCCCAGTCCTCGCTCCACAGGCGTTTTTCTCTTGCCCACTCCAGGGCCAGCCCCTCACCCAGGTAAACCACACGTGTTTCCAGGGAAAAGATTTGTGTGGTTTCCAGGGGAGATGGGATGCAGGGTTGGGCACACATTAGCAGGTAATTACAGCGTGGAGGATACGTGCACTTCTAGAGCCCGCCCCCACCCATTCCAGCAATAGTGGATACTAGATACTGTGTGATGCAAATGTCAGGGGAGTTGAAACTAGAGTGCAGGGTCCATGGGGAGGTTAATTGTTGGGTTTGGGACAAGTGGAACTCGTTTTTCTCGGAGAGGCCAAGACAAAAGTGGGTTTGGATATTACAGAGTAGGACAAGTGGGTAAAAAGGTCAGGCCATATTGTTGGCTCTGGAATTCCAGTAGCTCGGCAGGGAACAGGTTTAACAACAGGGGTAACTGGTTTTCCTTGGACTCCTTTCCCTGAGTTGGAGGAATTCCTCAAACCCCCCAAATGCCCCCAGTGCAGGGGACAGTTTGGACTAAACCCAATGGCAAAAACTAGCCAGGCAGGGTCACCCACACACACACTAAAGACATCTGGCATTACTGCTGCATTACTGCTCCGCTCAATTCCGAGTTTGGACAGAAAGCTGGAGGTAAATCTCCAGCTTTGCATCCATTTTCAGGGCTATTAACGCTGGCGCTATTACCGCCAGTGGTTATAGCGTCAAACACCCCATACAGTCCAACAGACTCTAAAAAAATGGGGAATTACAGCACCACTGCAACTCAGGATCAAATTTCGCTAGATTGAGTTGCAGAAACGCTAATAGCTTTGGCGGTACCCCAGTAACATAAACGCCAGGATACCCCCAAGGCCCTGACGAGGCCAAGAATTTCAATGATGGGCCATCTCTAGAGTACCAAAAAAGAAATACACACACAGGGGAGCATCCAAGGTCCTGAGCATAAACAGCGCAGAAACTGTATTCAGGGGCGAACATACAGTCATATGCAGTGAATGGTGGAAAATCAATTTGAGAAACATGAAAGGCGAACATACAGTCATAGGCAGTGAATGGTGGAAAATACATTTGGGAAACATGAAAGGCGAATATACAGTCATATACAATGTAAGGTGGAAAATACATTTACTCAAAACACCATAAGGGAGGTAAGAGGATTATTAGCCCTATTCCTAGCACATCCTCAAAGGTTTTAGTTGAAGCCTTGAACAGAAAACATAACAGTGCTAAGGGGCTTGTCTGTTCTCTTTCCAGAATGAGTCACAATACCTAGAGCACCAATAAAATTATACAAATCAGGCTCCAAACAAATTTACAAAAAAATATATATCATTTATTAATTTTCACTAAACAACATTAAAAATGTGTTTCCGATGTCAACAAATATTTAAAAAAATAGACAACCAGATCTCTGGAGAAAGTGCAATTGCAAGAAAATAGCACCCATAAAGGTTATAAGGTAAACTAGCAGAGTAAACACCAAAAAGTAAATAAATAGTTGTGCGTGTACCTAGAGTAATCCAGATGTAAGATTGCTTCAAAGTAGTGTTGTGCAAATACCACAAAAATCAACTTATTCATACACTACATTCATTCCAATTCCAATTCAGACATACTCATTCTCTCATGCATTCCCAACATGTTTCTTTCTGATTATGTGTTTGAACAGTGTGAACAGAAATTGATCAAGGGTAGTCTGCCGTCTACTAAATCTATTGTAACCAAAGATTATTTTTTATCGAGGTACAATTCCTCTAATGTTATACACAATTGGCAAATTAGAACAAAGCATTTTGAGGCAAGGCAATGTTCCTAGCCATCAATTTTACAAAAATGTTCAGGCAATTGTGGTGTCCAGACTTATAGGGTACTGTAAATGGTCCATGATTTGTTTGATGCACAGCAGCAGGGAGACTCCATATCTGGAAAGGGGAACAGATCAGGGTGTAAATAATAGTTACCCTGATTACTCATTCTATACATACAGAATTAAAGTAACATTACTCTGGCCTAGTAATTAATACTGGCCGGTAAATTAGTACCCAATCACAAATTAGTGGGGACACTACCATATTTGTCCAAAGACAATCTCAACATCAGTTTCAAATTAATATCCACTCAGAGGAGGAGTAAACAGCACAAACACAAAAGTACCTGCTAGCAAGGGAGATTAAGAAAAACGGAGTATCTAAAGTGTGAACTGTTAGACAATTTGTAAACAAGACATACCACTCACCACTTCTTTATAAGTGGATTTTTCCGGGAGCAAGCCAGAATTCAGTCTCAAAGGCCTCACGTCCCTTGCTCATGCGTATTTCACAACAGTCCTCAGTTAGATGGAGCTCTCTTTGCTTCATTCATGTTGCGTGACCGTAAATCATCCAGTCTCTACCAGCGCTTAGACTGCGGAAAGCAAAAGAAATCACAAGTGGAGATTTGTTTGAAGTATGTTCAATTGTGACTTGAGCAGTTGTGATCATGTTTGTAATTAGGGCTTACCACTTGTTGAGCATGTAGAGTCAAAAAGATAGTGAGTCCAGTATATTCGGGTCTCACAAAATCGCGTTACGTTGGAAATAAACGGAATGGGAATTGCGGCCCCTTAACATTTTGAGCAAGAGTCAACCGATGCTGGGATTACAGTGCCCGGCGGTTGCCTGTACGGTGAGAAAGCACAGGGGGGCCGAAGTGTGTTTAGTTACAAGAACCCATAATAGAAAGACCCACAATAGGATTTCAAATTGCCCTGGGCCTTATTTCTATCAAAGCATTGTTAGAGACCAACTTACTTACGTAACGCGTGTCCTCGAGGGTGTGTATATGGATGGACCATAGCTGGATTACTTCTGACGAAACAGGACAGATTGAAGGGTAAGTCTATATATTGATAGTTGACTCATACTTGTGGTGATGAACTACGTCATATCTAAAGATCGAAAAAGAACGGTTAATTCCTAGGGGCGTGTCGAGATCACAGAAAAACCCTTTTGGGTAACAGCAAAGTTTCCCGATTGGTCCGCTTACCGAAATAGTATCATCTTCTTATTTCCTCCGTCAGTGCTCCCGTTTCTCTGCCGAGCTCTTGACGGAGTCACATGATCTTGGACGTTGCAGCGTACATCTCTCAGCGTCATACGGGCCCTGTGATTGGTGCACGGATATCGAGGGCGAATTTCCTTTCAATTGATGATGCTGAGTTTTTTTGTTATCTTTACGTTACACGTAATGTTGGTGTCTTATGTTCAAAAAGGTAAATAAACATTTACAGAACTGCAGGTACAGATCGTTGGTTCTTATTCGAGCGACGTGCTTTAATGCGGGAGATTCTTAATATTATTGTCTCCATTTTTTTAAATCGCTTTAGACCCAATAGTTTCTGGTATGCTTATGTGTTCCAATCAATTTTTTCATTTAGACCGGTGATGGAACTCTTTGTGAGAAAGGTAAGTTGTTGTTCTTTCTTCAGGAGAATGGTTCTGTCTTTGTTGACATCCATACATGGTATTAGTTTATAGATTACCGTCCATCTAAAATCTTCTGGTAGGTGTTGTTGTTCTACCCAGTGGTCAACCATTGGTGTGTTCTTCATCCGGTTTTTAAGGCAGCTCTTGTGCTCTCCTATGCAGAGTTTTACTTTACGGTCTGTCTTGCCAATATACACTTTGTTGCAGGGGCATCATATTGCATAAATTACCAAAGCTGAATTGCAATTAGTGTGTAGTTTTTGCTTCCATTGTGATCGCAATCCTATGTCTACTTCTGTGCTTCTTGAGGTGTATTTGCAGTACACGCAATGTCCACATGGGTGATGTCCTTCAATTTGTGGAAGGCCTCACTGTTGAGTCAGGCTCATAGGTTGTGGGGGTTTTAGTGTAACGTAATTTCTTGTTACTTGGTCTTTTAAGTTTTTGCTACGTTTAAAGGCCTCTACGGGTCTTGGGACAGGTAAATCACCTTTTTCCAGAATGGGCCAATTCCTCAGGACAATTTTCTTAATGTCATTGGACATGTTGCTGAAGGTATTTACAAAGATTAGTTTCAGATCTTTTTTGGCTTCTGAGTGTTCTTTGTATTCAAGTAGGGAATCGCGGTTGTTGTTATTGGCGTATTTGAACGCCTTCCTTACTACATTTTTAGGATACCCTCTTTGGAGTAGCTTGGATTCCATCTTGCCAGCTTCTTCTGTAAAGTCATTTTTTCTCAAGCTAATTATTTTGAGCCTCAGGAATTGACCTAAAGGAAGATTATCCCTTACAGGTTTTGGATGAGAGCTGCTATAATGTAGCAAAGAGTTTTTGTCTGTAGGTTTGTTATATAGTTTCAAAAAGATACACTTTTTGATGGGGTACACCATGATCGTGATGTCCAGAAATTCAAGTTTAGTGGAGCTGAAGTTAGAGGTAAATCTGAGATACCTATCTTGAGTATTGATCCAGACGAGAAATTCTTCAAGTGCCACTACTGGACCCTGCCATATTACGAGGATGTCATCAATGTACCTTCGTCAAGTATGCACATGTTTCAAGAATGGATTGGACGTGTGCATAATTTTATTTATTTCAAAGGCTTCCATGTACAAGTTGGCTATGCTCGGAGCTAAGGTGGCGCCCATGGCAGTGCCATGTATTTGTTGAAAAAATTCCCCCATTAAAATGGAAATAGTTCGCAACCAAGCTCATTTCTGCACTCCATAAAATGAAAGAAACCAGTGTGGAACCTACTTGGTGGTCGGTGAGGAGTTTTTCTTCCAGCATATCAATCGATGCTCTCTGTGGAATACTTGTGTATAGCTCTACTACATCCAACCCTAATAGGATTTCAGTGGTGGGATCAAAGGTTATTCCTTCCATTTCCTTAATTATCTGTGTGGTATCTTGGATGAAACACGCCATTTTATGAACCATAGGTTGAAGGAAGGCATCCACAAATTTGGATAGGGGTTCCAATACAGAATTAACTCCAGAGACGATCGGTCGACCCGGTGGTTTAACCATTGACTTTTATATTTTTGGAAGTGTGTTAAATTGCGGTATACAGGGTTTTGTCCTTTACCAGGAAATCAGCCTCCTTCTTGGTAATCCATCCCCTTTGTTCCGCTTTCTCAATTTTCGTTTTTATTATACACTGCAATTTGGGTGTTGGATTGCGGTCTAGATGTTTGTAGCAGTTAAGATCCAGAAGTTGTCTATTGCATTCAATTATGTAGTCTTCACGATTTAGTAGGACAATGGCTCCCCCTTTATCTGCCTTGCGTATAACAATTTGTCTGTTGTTTAAAAGATCCTTCATGGCTTCATCTTCTTTCTTACTTTTGTTGTTACAGGTTTTAGTGTTTTTTTGGTTTAGCTCTAGTTTCTCCAAATCGTGTAGAACGCATTTCTTGTATCTCCTAGCCTCTGCACTCTGTAGTTGTGTCGGTACACAAAAGACAGATTTATTGTGTAGACCAGAGTCTGATTGTTCAGGTTCATATTCAGTTCCTTGAAAATATTGGAACAGGTGTACCTTTCTCATAAACTGGGAGAATTCTTGATGAAATGCAAATCTGTCATGGTAATTAGTAGACACAAATCCCATTCCTTTTTCAAGTATTGCACATTCAGTTAGTGTCGGTGAATAGTCTGAAAGATTCACCATAATGCTTGCATGCTCCTCGTTACGCGGGGTTCGAAGCCCCATACGTCCTGGCCTCTCTCTAAAAAAGGGGGTTGTTGCATGTTACCTTTTTTTTTGTTGATTTCCACAATTTGTCACATTCCTACCTCCGTAGTTACGTTTACCACGAGAACGTCGATTGGAGCGTCCTCGGTTGAAGGTTGGGTCCCCACTCAAACTGCCATCACTTGAGCTATATGACGGGCTCTTGAAATTAACCTTTTTTTGCCCCTCCATTGGGTGGGTCATTCTGTCCGGATTGATGGTAATTCTCTTGTGTGTAGGCAAATGCCTTGTCATGAGAAAAGTTTGTTAGATCTCGATTCATTCTACGGACTCTTTCTCTTAGTGTTTCCTCTTTAAAATTCGTCATCTCAAGCAAAAGTGTGTCGAGTCTATTTTCATATAGCTCAAGGGTAACAGCTTTTTGAATTTCTTCTTCAAGAGTTTTAAGATCAATTAAGATTTTTTCTGTCATTTCAGTTGCCGTATCTTTTATGAGAATAACCCAATCTCTGCCACATTTATTGGTTACATAGCTCCATTGTAGGATAGATATCTTACTATCTAGAAATAATCTAGGTTCTTTTCTTACGACTAAACCTTGTGGCAGGGTGCTGTTTCGAAGATATTTGAACATGATTGAGCCATTAAGTTCAGTCCGTATAAGTCTTTTTTTAAGCTGACTTAATTTGTCCCAATTGCTGATGTTCGATGTTTCTTCGGTGGACGCCCCTAGGCCAGATGCTTTTTCAAGCAGATCTTATACATATTGTTCGTCATAGCTTTTGCACCTTTCCAAAGCCATCTTTAGATGGTTGCTGGATATGGAGTGAGATAAGTCTCTGGTAGGTTTATAAGGAAGAAGAATAGTCATAGATGGAAATGTCTGATCTGCCAAAAAGGTGATTAATCTATAGTACTGTACTAGCAATTGGAGTCCTGTCGCCTGTAAGTCCAGTCAAATGTGAAACTAGCCACAGGTATGTTCTCCAATTGCTTGGAGGTGTATGCTGCGTTAGTTATTTTGTTTCTTTTTGTTTTTTAGCTGTACCCTCCTCAGGATGTCACTGATTGTGCATTAGCGCAAATAGAAAATAAAGGTACCTCACGGCCCGACGGCCGTACTAGAAATACTCAAAACACCATAGGGGAGGTAAGAAGATTGTTAGCCCTATTCCTAGAACATCCTCAAAAGTTTTAGGTGAAGCATTGAACAGAAAACATAACAGTGCTAAGGGGCTTATCTGTTCTCTTTCTAGAATGAGCCAAGATACCTAGAGCACCAATCAAATTATACAAATCAGGCTCCAAACACATTTACAAAAAAGTATACATCATTTATTAATTTTCACTAAACAATAATACATTTGGGCGGACGCACAAGAGAGACTGTGGAACTGAACACTTCAGAGACCCAGAGGCCTTTGGGCAGCATTAGAAAGACAAATAACATTGAAAAAGACTGGGAACAAAGAGAACCTGGAGGTTTGCACTGTTCAAAGTCAAACCAAGAGCAAATATAAAAGGCAAGACCTAAAGGGGAGGAATCACACTAAGAAAATAATTGTTCTCTTGAAAAAATGGAAAGTATTGGATGTGTGTGAGGACGTACGACTTGTCATTTAGAATCTGAAAAAGAATTTATTATGAAAAATTGAAGAACTTCGGCCACTTGATGATCATTATTTGGAATTGACCCAAGTAGTTTGGCCAGATGAAGCAGAGTGGAAAGGCTATTGCTCTGTTCTATGTTTGTGTTACATTTTACTGATGTGGTAGTGCCGGATAGCAAGTAGGTTTTGAACGGAGCACTATTTTTTATTTTGGACATTTGACAAGCACCCTTAGTTTAGTTTATTAGGAAGGGAAATAACCTCATAGCAATACGGTAAGATAGGAATTTTTCTTATTATTTAAATGAATATCCTTGAACATGGTAATTCCTACTCTGACTCCTTCTTCTGGTTTGCTACAGTATGAGGGAAAGAGATGAGGTGGGGGAGATATGCTGTTGTAAGATTGTTAAGGGACTTTAATAAGGAGGGGTAGGGAGAGAGAGGGTACATGCTTAAGGGTTGAGAGGGACTGTGATAGGGTTGGGAGATGCCGGCTAAGGGTAGTCAGGAACTGTGATGGTGAGGGGGGTTTCAGGTTAGGTGTAGTGAGGGACTGTGATGAGAAGGGGGATTTTGGAATATGGTAAGTGAGGGACTGTGATGAGGAAGGGATGGTGAAATAAGGACAGTGATCAATTGTGATGTGTGAGGGGAGAGTGGGGTAAGGGTATTGAGGGACTGTGACATGGAGGGAGATAGCGGGGTAAGGGTAGGTGGAGAAAGGATGGCAGTTAAGGCTAGCAGGAGATTGTGGCATGGTGGTTGACAGGATAGTGGTAGTGAACAAATGTGACATAGGTGAGGAATGCCAGCGAATGTGTTTTGAGGGACTGAGTTGGGAAAGGGGGATATTGTGTTGAGGTTAGTCAGGATGTGTAAGAATGCAGCCCCGCAAGTGAGTTGAAAATGTATAACAATGAAAAGGGAATGGCCGAACATGGGGATACTGATCTCTGAGGGACTTCCTTTGCAAAAGAGAACCAGGACAGACATTTATTTTCAGTGTCTCACCATGATATCACTTCTCTATCCCCAGTGTTTTTTTTTATTTTTGCTCAAATCCCACCTCTTGTTTGTGAGGGTCGTCCCCTGCTCTTATTGGCACCGGGCATTGCTGGTTGTTATGATCTGAACTGCACTCAGATTGCTGAAAGTGAACATTTGGCCTGCCTCGGTTTACTGGGGCAAGGTCATCTGTCTTGTCTGTCTTGTGTCAACAGATCACACTGGTTATACTATCTTGACAACAGACAGTTCATCTGCAGCAGAAGGCATTAAGGGGCTCGAGGTCCTTTGTCCCTCACCTGAGGAGTATGTGACCAAAATCAGGTGTGCACCATCATGATTCACTCGGAAGAGATCTATCATGTGAGGTCTTATGGATATGGACATAAACAGGGCTAGCCCTTTTAGCCACACACTTTCATTGAAGGCAAGAATAATGTACCAGAAGGCCTGGTAAGTACCTTTGGACATTGCGAGGTCAAGCATTCCAAATGTATTAAAGAGGATAAAGCGGGTGAGTGGGCTAGGAATGGGTGAATGCTAGGATGCTGTCTGTTTGTTTTGCAAGACAAACTTTAACACACGTTTTTGCTTATCTCATTGCCTGAAATTAAGACTATTAAAATTAAGAAACTTGACATGTTTGATATTGCCTCTCAGTTATCTATTTGTGCTACAACTGTAACTGTACGTATGCTACCCTTGTTGCTGCTTGGTAATACCTTTCAATCATGTAACTGCACTACAATTGTAAATGGGACCTAGACTACCTTTATTCATTTTTTAATGCCCAAAAACCACAATCGTATGTCAATGGATGTTCTTGTCATGTACCTGCAACAGTGCCTCAATTCCTCTGGGTTGTATGTGCGCTTTAAAATGAAATAAATAAATAAATAAATAAATAAATAAATACATACATCAGGTCTGGGTCCCGCAAAAGGGGACTTACCTGTCCATTCCGACCTTGGAGGGCCCGGTATTTCCCTTTCGCGGGACCCGGAGCCGGTACGTCCCATTCCCATTTGAGCCCCCATAGGGCTCAATGGGAATGGGCAGGGTGGTAGCAGCGGTCCCGTTCATAACGGTACTGTTGCTATCATCCTTGTCTGCTTGCGGGTGCTGCTCTGCATGACTGGTCTGACCAGGCATGCAGGTTGGCCCCCGCGAGCAATCTCGTAATATTGTAGCATGGCAACAACGACACCGGTAGCACTACCAGCACCATTGTTGCCTTACCGCAACATTTGTAATGAGGCCCATTGTTTTTGACGTTCACAGGTACTGTGATCGATTGCGGATGCCAGAGAAATGGTTGTGAGAGTCAGGGACCGTGATGAGGCGGGGAAGACGTGCTAAGGGTACTGTGGAACTGTGAAAAGAGTGGAAGGGAAGTGAAATGTAGGTAACATCTGGGAGAAGGTTGGGGGATTGCAGGCCAAGGGTAGGGAGGGACTGTGATGTGAAGGGGGAATGACAAGGTAAGGTTAGTAAGGGACTGAGACAAGTAAGGGAGGTACATGGGTAAGGCTATTGCGGGACTGGGATAAGGAGCAGAGTTGCAGGGGTAAAGTAGTATAGGACTAGGATGAGGAGTTGCAGAGGTAAGCTTATTGACGCACTGGCATGAGGAGTGGAGATACAGGGGTGTAGTACTAAGACAGGAATGACAGTAGCATGGGTAAAGATAGTGAGGGCCTCAGACAAGGACTCGAGTTGGAGGAGTTAGAGGGACTGGCGTGAAGAGGGGAGTTCAAGGGTAATTATTGTGAGGGATTCAATTGAGAATTGTATTTACAGTTGTAAGGGTAGTGTGGTACTGAGACAAGGAAGGGGTTTCAGGGTTAGGTGTAGCAAAGCACTGGGATCAGGCTGGGAGTTTCAGTAGAAAGAGTAATGAGGGATTGGGGTAGGAGGACAGTTGCAGGGGTAAGTCTAGTGAGAAGGTGGGCTTGGCAGGGGAGCTGCAGGGATAAGAGTAGTGAGGGACTGGGATGATGATGGGGGTTGCTGGTTAATGATAACAAGGGAATTGTAGAAGCATTGGAGTTGCAGGGGAAGGACAATGAGGTACTGGTCATGGAGGAGATTTCCAGGGCTCATTTTAATGAGGGAACAGGAATATGATAGTATTTGCAGGGGTAAGGGTAATGAGAATTGATACCAGGAAAGGAATTGCAGGGTTAAGGGTAATGAGGGAATGGGTCCGGGAAAGGAGCTGCAGGGGTAAGGGTAATGAGTGACTGGAATAGTGAGGGGAGTTGCATGGCTAATAAAAACATTCCAATGACCATCTGGGGCAGTCAGGACACTGATCTGGAGCACTTGGCGAGCTTCACAGCATTTCACATTATATACATGGGCAAAGGTGCACTGTTGATCAGATTGGTATGTACAATAATTATAGAGATCTTCAAACCCAGATCAACCATCACATGGTCTGGTTCTCTATATGACAACCCAGAGATCAGGCAGGATTTCGATGTGAAAGGAGTAAAAACGCTGAATGAGAGACGGCATCAGAAGTACACCGGTACACTTCCAGGGCATGTTATTATCGGACTGATTCATAGAAGCCTTTAATAATGGCGCAACCCCATTGGAAAACGCGCTGCGAATCAGGCTCTAAATCTCTAGTTTGAACTGTTCCAGGAATGAGACAGCTGCCGGACGCTCTCCTTCTGCCCCCTACATTAAAAAAAAAAGATGCAAGTCTTTTTATTTCCGCTCGATTGTTCTTATTGTTTCGCTTTTGAAAAGCCTTTCAAACACCAACAAGAATCCTGTCTTGGGCGATATATAGGTGCGCTAGTCTAGTTAAAAAAAAAAATATCTACTGGACGAAATTCCGCAAAACCAACAAACGAATGCGTTCCCCGCTTCCTGCCAACAACAAAGGAAGTTTGGTGAAAATCTGTCAAACGATTTAGCCTGCGCCCCTGTCTAAATAACTGTTCAAGTTGGTCTGAATTACACCAATCTTTCCAGCTATTTGACGCCCCGGCCAAGCAATGGCTTTAGAAAATGCCATGCTGATTTATCCATGTTAAAAGTTACCTACTCACCATGTTGGTTGTGGGTAAACATGGCAAGTTTATTTACTGGTTTTTTTTATACCTCCAATGGTAGATGTGGGTTTGGGGTTAGGTAAATGGAAAGAGGGGTTGGTGTAGGTGAGGAGGAGGGTGCAGCCCCCCTGCTTTTTGCAGTAAAATATTGCAACCAAATTCATCTTTTTTACCCGTGATAATATGTGTTGCGCTAACATCGAACCAAAAGTTATTAGCCACAGAATTGTTCCAATCCATTGGCTCACAGGATGCACCTTATCTAAAGGATGACAACCAACAGGAATATGTGGGATTTGATTGTTAACCTTCTGTTATAAAAACCTTAGAAATTCTGTGAAAAAACATTACCTCAAATGATTAAGAGTTTCAACTCGCATGGAGGAGCTATGGATGTCAACAGTAGGGTTGAATGATTGGGAAATCCTGGGTGGTGATTTCAATGTATAAATGTCAACTGTCCCCCTGCATGGCCTCTTCTACCCTCTAGAAGATTCAATAATTGGGATTTCGAACCCTTTAATACTGGATTATGATATTATGGTATTTGTGTGAAAGGATTTATTTTCAATTCATGGCTAATAGAAAGCGGTTTGTGAAGCATCAATGGTCACTTCCCCAGGGATATTCCTCTGAATTTGCCTTCTGGGGTTCAACAGGGAAGCACTACTATTAATTATTGAGTTGTAGCCGGTTGAAGACCTAACTTTGCATTGATCATCACCCTATAGCATTTAAGATTAATTGGCAGGGTTTGGGAACAATTAGTAATACCTTAGTCCCCCTAAACAATGTTGTGGCACCTTCTGTCATAATTCGCCGTTTCTGTCCTTTTTGGATTTCATGGTCCTTCACTTGCTGCAACGTCATATCCGCTATTCTACCAACATGGTCGACACCAGAGAGAAGCTGCTGTCTAGTGTTTACGCAAGACTTGCCACTTCCTAGAAAACAGGCACGCCCCTGCGGCTCTGTGCGTCTCAATGCTACCTTTCTGAGTAACCGTCAAGTGCGCACCTAACTTTCCCTCTTCTTCCGTGCTACTCCCCTGCTAGTTAGCGGTTCCATTTATCCTTCCTGGTATTTAATTGTGCTACTCCTTGCACTCCCGCCTGAGGGTCCGCTCGTTCCTCTTCATTCCCGGGCGTTCGGTCCTGTCCCTTTCATGCTCGCATTCTGCCTTCTGCACTCTGCGAGTACCACAACTCCTCCCTGGTTCCTAGATCCATGCCGGGCATAGACCATTACTCACCTAATCTTCCTGGAATATTGAACGCTTAACTTCTCTCCGAGGCTGGTATCCGGTCTACACACTGGAGGCAGAGGATACCCGTCCATACCTGTACAAGTCCCGAATGTCCAGGAACAGAGAAAGACCTCAGAGAAAGAAGACTTCAAAGGACAAACAGGTGAGACAAGGGGCAGAGTGTGACAGTTTCAGATGCCAAAGACTTGATATAGAATTCAATATGGAAGCTGCTGTCCAGGACCTAATGAGAGGAATGCAAGAATTGACAACAGAAGTTCAGAACCTCAAAGCCGAAAATGCAGCACTAAAACAACTCGTGCTATCCAGAGACTCGGCATTCCAGGAAAGTGCCTTGGTAGGGGGCATAGTGGACAAATACGACGGTTCCTCTAGGGCACTGCATTCCTTCCTCGATTCTTGTCTGGTGCATTTCACATTTAAACCCTACTATTTTTCCACACTCAGGGCCAAAGTGGGATTTATAATCTCACACCTCTCTGGAAATGCTTTAGCCTGGGCAACTCCCTTGGTGAATGTGGGTTACCCGCTCCTGGACAACTATGACAGATTTGTGGATGCCTTCAAAACCATCTTTGACTGCCCTGAACAAGTGTACAGTGCTCAGGAGAAGTTGCTGGAGTTCCAACAAGGAAATAAAGACATGCTGTCTTTTGTAACCTGCTTCAAGCAATTGGCTAAGGAGGCAGATTGGACCCAGGAGGAATGCTTTACCTTGTTTCGTTGAGGATTAAATGAAGAAATCAAGGATGAATTGGCAAGAGTAGTCCGTCCAGGTTCCTTCCAGGCTTTGAGAGATTTGTCTGCTTAAGTCAAAGCTGCTGGAGTTCCAACAAGGAAATCAAGACATGCTGTCTTATGTAACCCACTTCAAGCAATTGGCTAAGGAGGCAGAATGGACCCAGGAGGCATGCTTTACCTTGTTTTGTCGAGGATTAAATGAAGAAATAAAGGATGAATTGGCTAGAGTAGCCCATCCAGGTTCCTTCCAGGCTTTGAGAGATGTGTTTCTACAAATCGACTTCCGTATTAAAGAGAGGAAGGCAGAGAAAAGAAAGACATGAACAGTCCCACCAAAGATTCCCGTGGATTATCTTAGCCCTAAAGAAACAACTACTCCACACTCCCCTGATCCTGAACCTATGCAACTTGGATCATTGTGGGGTAATATCACTCAATAAGAAAGGATTTGTAGGATCAACACTGGACTTTGTATGTATTGTGCTTCTGATAAACATCTTGTAACAATCTATCCGATAGCCCCGCCTCGGCATTCGGGAAACGCCAGCTCCCGATCTTGAACAGAGCCCAGCTTCAGGAGAAAGCCACATGCTCTGTCTCTTCTCCTCCCTTGAACTGTCTTCATCAAAACACATTGATGGTATTACAAACATTCTTGTCTTCCGCTAATAAGAAGACTCATTCCATCCTGGCCCTAGTGGATTGTGGTGCTATGGGTATATTCTTTGACCACGAATGGTCCTTAAAGCACAATATTACTCGAAAATCCAAAGGAACAATCCAGGCACTTAAAGGGATAGATGGGAAAGCACTGTCTTCTGGACCCACAACCAGCAAACCACGGAACTATTGCTCTCAATAAACAACCACCAGGAGATGCTACATTTTGATATCATAAAGGCAGCTCATTACCCAATGGTTCTGGGCATGCCCTGGCTTCAAAAACACAACCCATACATCGACTGGGCAGCCGGATCCTTGTTTCTTGGTTCAGAATTTTTTCTGTCTCATCGTTTATCCGGAATTTGATGCAGACTATATCCATGGGATCCCAGATCCCAGAACAACCCTCTATTTGTGTTTCCAACATTACCCAAGTACCTGAGATTTATCAACAATTTTCAGATGTATTCTAGACAGCCATTGTTCAGTCACTACCTCCCCACCAACCAGAAGACTGTGCTATTGATACTGAAGTCTCTGCAGTTATACCATTTAGAAGGATGTTTATACTTTCAGAGCTGGAGAAAAGAGCACTACGTGAATACCTGGACACCAATCTCGCCAGTGGGACCATTCGTCCTTCTAAGACTCCTGCTGGGGCCTCTTTGCTCTTTGTGCCCAAAAAGGGCACCAAGGAACCCCGACAATGCCTGGACTATCGGGGCCTTAACCAATGCACCCTCAAGGACCGCTATCGCTTACCACTCATTTCAGACATATTGGAAGCAGTACGTGGTGCTGTAATCTTTACCAAACTTGACTTACGGGCGCTTACCATCTTGTCCGCATAAAGGAAGGCGATGAGTAGAAGGCTGCCTTCAGGATGCCCTTCGGTCACTTTGAATATTTGGTTATGCCATTTGGCCTTGCCAATGCTCCCACGGTTTTCCAGCGCTTCATGGCCAGAGTCTTTTCAGATATGCTGTTCCTCTTTGTTATTGTTTACCTGGTTGACATATTGATATATTCCAACAATCCCATATTAGATCAAGAATACGTGACCTTGGTTTTACGATGCTTACGAGAGAACAAGTTGCTGGCTGAACCAGAAAAATGTATCTTTCATGTCCTACAGTCCATTACCTGGGATTTGTTTTGAGTTCCAAAGGAATAGAAATGGATCCCGCCAAGGTTGACTCTATCCTTTTGTGGCCAGCTCCTACAACAGTAAAACAGATTCAATGCTTCCTGGGACTTGCAAACTTTTATAGGAAATTCATTCCTACATTCTCTGCCATAGTACAACCTATGGTTGCATTGTTAAAGAAAGACATTCCTTTCAACTGGTCTGTTGATCAAGAGCCTGCCATCCAATAACTAAAGCAAACGTTTACCCAAGGAACTGTCCTGGCTCAACCTGACATCAATAAACCCTTCCTGGTGGAAACTGAGGCCTCAGATTACATATTGGGGCAGTGTTAAAACAAGAGTCAGAGGACAAAGAAGAACATCCCATTGCTTACCTATCTCGAACTCTGAATCCCAGTGAGATCCATTACTCAGTCCTGGAGAAGGAATTGCTCGTCATCCGGCAGGCTTTTACTGAGTGGCGTCATCTGCTTCTGGGTGCCAAATTCCCGGTACAAGTACGAACTGATCACAGGAACTTATAGGTCCTGCAATCCCTGGAGTGCAGGAACAGTCGTCAGGCTCATTGGACCTTTTTTTTGTTGTTGCCCAATATCAGTTTCACATCCATCACGTACCCGGAACTACCAACATCATCGCTGATGCCTTATCCAGACGTCCTGATTATGAACCGGTTGAGGCACGTGCTTTTCCTAAGATGTTTCCCGACACTGTTTTCGTGGCCAGGCCAGTTCCTTATTGGATAATATCCGTGCTGAGAGACCACTTTCTCATATCTGGAAGGATTACACCAAGACCAACCAATGGTCCCTAGTTGCTAAAGATGGTTACATTTTTAAGGACAAGAGATTGGTTATACCTACTCAGACCCAGAGAACCAAGATAATAAACCTGTTATGATACCTTCCATTTCGGGCATCGGGGCATTACAGCTACTCTCCATCTCATCCAGAGACATTATTGGTGGCCTAGAATGATTGATGCGGTAAAGCATACATCCAAGCCTGCACTGTCTGCAGTCAAAACAAGTGCGACAATAGAAAACCTGCAGGTCTTCTGCATCAACCCACATTGCCAGACCGTCCTTGAGAAATAATTGTCACTGATTTTATCATGGAATTACCTCCTTCCAAGGGTTTCACTACCATTATGGTTAACATCGATCTATTCTCCCATATGGCCCACTTCACTCCCTTGTACAAGTTACCTTCAGCACAAGAAATGGCAGGGATATTTTTGAACCATATCTTTAGGCTGCATGGTCTCCCTTCCAAGATAATTTCAGACCGTGGGCCTCAATGCATTTCCCCGTTCTGGAAGTACCTGTGCCAAATGTTAAGTATTCAACATGCCTTATCTTCAGGATATCATCCTCAGTCCAACGGAATAACCGAACGAGTAAATCAGACCCTAGAACAATATTTACGATGCTTTGCAGCCAAGGTCCAGGATGATTGGTCAGTTTTAATCCTAGTTGCTGAGTTTGCATACAACAACTCTGACCACTCTGCTATCAAGACAAGCCCTTTCTTTTGCAATCAAGGGTTCCATCCATCTGTCCTGCCAACACTCCTACATCACTCCATCCCGGTTCCTTCGGTTGATCCCTGGATTGAACATCTGGTCACTGTACATAAGGATGTTAAGAATCATTTGGAAAAAGTTAGGATCGATGTTAAAAGACACGCTGATACCAGGAGGAGACCTGGTCCCGTGTATGACATTGGCGACAAGGTTTGGCTTTCCTCTAGACTCTTGCCTCGACACCTGCAACCCAATAAATTGGCCCTTAATTTTACGGGCCTTTTTCCATCAAGGAAATCATTAACCCAGTGGGATATCGACTTTAATTACCGTAATCCTGGAAGAAGATACATCCCGTTTTTCACACTTCCTTGCTCATACCCTATTCTCAATCCACCAGGTCAGCTCATCGACCTACCCCTGTACTCGTCAATGATCAGATTGAATTTGAGGTCTCCAGGATATGTGATTCCAGATATAGGAGAGGTCGACTACAATACTTGATGGAATGGAAAGGTTATCCCCCCAGCGAACAAACATGGGAACCAGTGTCCAACATGAATGCCCCCCATTTGGTACAGAGATTCCATCTAACTCATCCAGGTGGATCGAGGTTTAAGAGGGGGCATGCTGTCATAATACGCTGTTTCCGTCTTTTTTGGACTTCATGGTCCATCACGCATCTCAACGGCATACCCGCTATTTTACCAACATGGCAGATACCAGAGAAAAGCCGATGTCTAGTGTTTACGCAAAACTTGCCACTTCCTAGAAAACAGACACGCCCTGCGGCTCTACATGTCTCAACGCTACCTTTCCGAGTACCCAGCAAGTGCGTACCTAACTTTCCCTCTTCTTCCGTGCTACTCCCCTGCTAGTTAGCGGTTCCAATTATTCTTCCTGGTATTTAATTGTGCTGCTCATTGTGCTTCCCCATGAGGGTCCGCTCATTCCTCTTCCTTCCCAGGCCTTCTGTCCTATCCCTTCTGTGCTCAAATTCTGCCTTCTGCACTCTGAGATGACCGCAAATCCTCCCTGGTTCTTAGATCTGTCCCGGACATAGACCATTATTCACCTAATCATCCTGGAATATTGAACGCTTACCTTCTCTCCGAGGCTGGTGTCCGGTCTACACACTGGAGGCAGAGGATACCCGTCCATACCTGTACAAGTCCCTAACGTCCTGGAACAAAGAAATACCTCAGAGAAAGAAGACTTCAAAGGACAAACAGGTGAGTCAAGAAGCAGAGTGTGACACCTTCAGAGCATAGGAGAGAACAGTGGCGAAAATAGATGATACCTTCATCAATTAAAAAATACTGAGACCTAAGTCAGTACAATTTATGAATGTATTTGATTTTGTGGGTCACCATAATAGAATTTTGTGCATTTATGAAATGATGATGATGTTCCAGATTTCTTTAAGAACAGCTCTCAGCCGGTGGATCGCAAAGGGCAGGGATGATTTGATGGAGAATCTACAAAGGCAAAAAAATCCCTTCTACATTTATTGAAATATCCAGTCTCAAACAGGAAACAAATAGCACAAGATCTATTTAAATATAGGCAGTGTCTAGTTAAATGAAAGGGCAAACTATCCATTGAAGCATGGGATGAATTGGCTAAGGCATTAATAGAGAAACATTAATGTACATTTTTGCAATTGGGAATAAATGTTCTGAGGCATATTCACCCATTATCAGACTTAGAAAGACATTTTTGGATCAGGTATTGATTGAGCATTTCTCCACCATTTATAACTCAAATGACATGGAGGATTGAGGAGGTTCCTGCATGATTGAAAGCAGGCGCTCCCTTCAGGACAAGACAATGCTTCTGTGGTTCTTGAATTCTCAGTTGAAATGATTGGTCTTGCCTTGGGAGGTTAAGTACCTAATCACTCTCTAGGCTTGATTGGTATTCCTGCTGATTTATTTTGAAACCTGATTTCTCACTGGGTTCCAATATTAACAATGTTCTTAAATACCATAATTTATACAAACAAGTGCCCCCGAATATGTTAACAAGCTGTTATTTACCATTTTTAGAAGTTTCCAAAGAAAAATCATATGGCACATAGGTCCATATCGCTTGTAGATACAGAGTTTAAAATCTTCAGGATGGCTCTTCTTGCAAATCTGCAATATTGCATCACTGAACCAATCCAACTGGGTTTTGGAGCTTCAGCAGCGGACTAAGAAACAGCCTCTCAACCTTTATTTAATAACAGAAAATTCTTTATATATTAAGGATGAGCCAGTTTTCCTCACCTTTATGGATATGTGTATGGTGTTTGACAAAGATGAATAGGCCCAAACAGTGGCAGATATTGCGAGATCTAAAGTGTCCAATGGAAATTCGACTGAATCTTTCTCCTCCTCCCTCAAGCATTCCCTTGTGTGCCCTCTCCTTAAATAAACTTCATTAGACCCTACCTGTCCAGCCAACTACCACCCTATTTCCATCACATCCTTCCTGGGTGAACTACTGAAGAAGTTGACCTTACACCAACTCAACTCTCACACTGAACTTGTTGGTGGTCTCTACGACCATCAATCTGGATTCCGAGCATCAGAGGCATGGCAAACTGCTCTTCTAAACACCTGTGAAGAACTGATTGTATCCCTGGATTCCAACTCCCCATTTGTCCTCATCCTACTTGATCTCTCCTCTGCCTTTGACATGGTCAGCCACTCCATCCTCCTAAGAAGGCTCCATGACACCCTTGGTGTCTTGGAAAGATCACTTGACTGGCTGACCTCCTTCCTAACTGACTGCTCTTCCCAAGTCATTGTGTGCACCTTCTCCTCTCCTACTTCCTTCTTCACCTGTGGTGTCCCCAAGGGTTCTATCCTCTCCCCTTGGCTCTTTAACATCCACCTTACTCAGCTGGCACTCCTCATATCCTCCTTTTCCCCCAACATCCAGTGTTGTGCAGACAACAGACAACTCCTATTCAAACTTCCTGCTGACCCTCTTGCACCTTCCACCATACCTGACTACCTATCTGCCATCCAGGCCTGGTGCACTTCCAATGACCGCTGCCTCAATGCCAGCAAAACTGAGATCCTTCCTTCTTCCCTTCACTCTGACCTTCCTCCATGGACTCTCCTCCTGCTCCGTCTTCTGAAGCCAGAAACCTTGGAGTCATCTTCAACTCTTCTCTCTCCTTCCTCCATCACACTCAGGACATTGTTAAAAAGTCCCAGTTTCAGCTCTTCCTTCTCAAAGGAATTCTACCTTTTCTCGCTTTCCCATAGAAGCGGAATGTTACTCAAGCCTTGGTTCCCTGAAGGCTTGACTGTTCCAATAGCCTCCTCCTGGATCTACCTTCGTCCATTGTGCGACCCTCTAGCTAATCCAGAATAGGGCAGCAGGACTTATCCTTGGCCTCAAGCCCAGGGATCACATCTCTCACTCTGGCCTTCCTCCATGGGCTCTCGCCCTGCTCTGTCTTCTGAAGCCAGAAACCTTGGAGTCATCTTCAACTACGCTCTCTCTCTCCTCCCTCACACTCAGGACATTGCCAAGAAGTTCCACTTTCAGCTGTTCCTTCTCAAAGGAATTCTACCTTTTCTCACTTTCCCCCAGAAGCTTAATGTTACCCACGCCCTGGTTCACGCTAGGCTTGACTATTTCAATAGCCTCCTCCTGAATCTACCTTCTTCCACTCTGCAACTGCTCCAGCTAATCCAGAATAGGGCAACAAGACTTGTCCTTGGCCTCAAGTCCAGGGATCACATCTCTCAGGCCCTAAAAAGCCTTCACTGGCTCTCGGTTGCTTCACGGATTAAACTAAAATCCCTTTGTATCATCAACAAGGCTGTCAGGAGCCACACTATCTGCAACTCCCTCTTACTAAATATTCTACCTTTACACATCTTCATTCCTCTGGCACCAACTCTTTGTGTGAAAAGCGTTTCGCTAAACAGAGGGTAGGAGGTTGATCGCTTTCCTCAGCTGGCTCCCTTCTATGGAACAGCCTCCCCGTCGCTCTGCATCCTGAGCAGGCAGGACCTTCTTAAATTCTGGAAGCTCTTGTAGACTCTCCTCTTTACCTCCTCCTTTCCCCCTTCTCTCCCCTGCTAATTCTCACAGTTGCTTTTATTGATGTCCAGGGCCCTTATACTTCCTCGGGCCTTAACCTCCCACACCAAATCGCCCCCAGCTTCTGTCTATCCTCAGCACTTGCCTCGGCACACCCTCCGTACTGGAGGCTTGCACTTACCATTCCTTCCACTTCATCTGTTGCTCACCCACGAGCACGGGCACCCAGCACCTACCCCCACTGCCCCCTCCCTTCTGCACTTGCATGTTCTGAGTACCCACAAGGCATAGTAGGTTTGTCTTTTTTCCCCTCCACTGTACTTAATAGCTTTATGTATTTTAGTGTGTCTCATTCCCATGCCCCCTCTCTGGTGCCCTGTGGGTGTTTTGAAACAGAATTTACTTGCTCAATAAGTGCCTAATAAGTGAACAATAAATAAATAAACAATACATATCCTCATCCAAATTCACCAACGGGTTGTATCAGGAGTGAAGGATGGGGGTGGTGTGCTACTTTTTTCATTATTAAGTCGGGAGTTCACCAGGGATGTGTATTGGCACCATGCCTATTGTCACTGTATATTCATGTTTTACACAATGCCCTTGTACAGGTCAGTGTGGATGTATGGAAAATAGGTGGAATACCACTATCTGTGCTGGCTTATGCTGACAGCACAGTTATAATTGTGTGAATGTCATGCTCCTTGCAAAGCTCAATTAATGTGTATATGTCCTATATGACTAAGTAAGGTCTCAAGAGAACTGCAGAAAAATCATTGATTATGCATTGTTAATAGGGGAAACAGCAATTAAAGTATCCAACTTTTATTCTAATAGCAAATCAATCCATAGTCAGTGAATTCAATTTACTGGGTATATGCTTCTCCACTAAATGTACTCGTGATTGTCACATCAGCAAACAACTTTTGAAAATGAGAGAGACCTTTGGCGTTATGAATAGATTTTCAAATATGTTCAAGTCTCATCCCACTGAGATGCTGCTAAGAGTACCTAGGCTTAAAGTAAAGGTGATAGACCTTTATGTGTGACCATTTGACCAGTGCTGCACTTGACTAAATCCTGACACTACCTTATTACCTTATCAGTACCATGCGATTCTTACCACTGTTTGAAATCTCGCTGCACTCCAGAGCTAGCCAATGTGTTGCATTTATATGAATTCTGAGAGTAGCCATTGTATTACACTTAGATTAATCTTTGAGGTGCAGCCAATGTATTGTATTGCATGCAACTGCCACCATGCACTACTCCAAGACACATTGCACAACACCTCTGCCTTTAGAATGCAACCATCCCCCACAATAACATGTGGTCGAGCTGCACACGTAATGCTTCTCCTGCTCTTGCATAATCTCCAGACTACTTCTCAACACCCATCCACTACATGCATTACTCTAAGACAAATTGCACGCCACCTCTGTCATTAGAATGCAGCTATCCCCCACGTAAAAAATGTGGTCTAGCTACTGACATAAGGTTTTCTCCTGCTCTTTCATACTCTCCAGACGACCTCTCTGCACTCACGACATGCAGCGACTTGCCCACTCCTACCTTTCTTTTTTGGCACAAATGCACACATGCATTCTATAACTCTGTGACAGATTTCCCATACCTGGACTTCTGTCCCCCAAGGGCAATCAACCTACAGCGCATTGGGACCATTCCAATGGTGAAAGGTGCTATGCAAATCACAATTGCATCATATTACATCACATTTGGGGACATAAAGAGTCCTCAAGATTGCAAATTGTTGAAAAATATTCTCCTTAAAAAGTACTCAGCATCCCAAGGTTTTCACCTTGGTGGGCTTAGGCTGTTTTAGACAACCTTATACTGGATCCTGCCCTTCTGTGGATAAGAGAGTGCAGAAATTATAGGGGAACTCCCACCATATAAACACTTAAAGCTTAATGTGGCAGCACTGACCCTCCTATGCTTTTTTCAGGTAAAACAGACCGTAGAACAGAAGAATGAACTGGTCCATTTAAACACCCAAGCAATTTAGAGTTGATGTCCGGTACATATCTAATGTTAACATTAGGGACCATCTACTCTATGTAGCAAGACGGTAAAAAACTGATGAAACCTCCCAATCACAGGCATGTGCTCCTAACTTCGAAGCAGATTTCAGAATACCTGAAATGGGGTAATGTTATGCATGACTAGTAAAAAGTATCCACACTCTGTGTGGCTTCTGTAGACAGACATGATTACACTCTCATCAATTGATGAAAATAAATGATCCTGTAGGTCACTGTTCCAATTCACTTACTGCTTGAGGTGCTTTGCACTCTGAAGTAAGCTGCACTGGGAATGGGCATTTGTGGCTGGCTGGCATACCCTGGAACAGACATGGAGAGTAGGTGAGAGTTGGCATGCTGCAACATACTGGGACCCTCTGTGCGCTCGCCCCACCTGTCGCCTAACCTTGGCATAGTGCAGTGCGTTGTGGTGTGTTGCGGTGCAAATATTTTGGAAACAGTACATCCTACAGCCTTAAAACATGGTATATAAGGTCCCATAGGGAGACTTGAGTTTTGTTCCTCATGTTGAGGTGCTTCAAATGAGCTTTGTCCAGTACTTCGACCACATTGAAGTTTCGCTGATTTCAGGTAACCGTCTGATGTGTGAAGGGGCTGAAATGCGGGGAAATTGGTGGGGTGTCCAAATGTCATGTAGCCAGTAATGTCCAGTTGGTAACTATGCAACATTTGCTCCAGATTGGTGGAACGGTGTGGAGTTGTATAAGGAAAAAACTAACAGATTTTCTGTTTTATATAGTTAGATTGTTGTTTATTTACCTGTGCAAGATTTAATGGTTTACTCTTAGTATCGCTAATTGCTAAATGGGCAGTCAAGAGGTAGAAGAAGAAAGCTGTATGCTGTATGTTATGACACGGATAACAAGAAGACCTAATTCACTTGGTGTGTTTTTGCCTGTTCTACGCCCACATTAGAGCTAATATGCTATAGCCAATTTTGTGGGGGGCAGGCTTTAACCAATGCAGAAAAGCCTATCCTATTTATTGCGTACTGGGCACCCTCTGATTGGCTGGACCATACTATATTACCTCCGACAGCGACTAAAGGTTAAGAAAAGTTCTGTTGTGCATTAAACCTAGCCGCTCTTTCTACGCAGACTGACTTGTTACTGTAATTACATTCATATGTGTATGATGATGTCATGTTATTTATGTGATACTTTTAGATTTAATTTAAAAATGTATTTCAATAAACATATTTGTATGTGTTTTGTGGATCTGGTCACTCTGAAAACAAAATGGATGATGATACCACACTGCTGATCCCAAAGAGTATGAAACACATATGTGGTTGTATGCATCCTTGAGTGTTATCTGCTTTGGGTTGATAAAGCTATGTATACTATCACACTGCTTTTTAAGACAAGGACAATTTTCTGGAGTAAAGTGAATGTTTTCAAACTAATGTGAATACATTACCCACAATGCATATCTCAGTGGCTATGAACTGGAAGAGACCTTTCTGTAATAGCTTCTGGGTGGAGTTGTGTCATATGTGTATTTTTAGCTCAAATAGCCTATTCTAGGAACATGTTGCAATATTCTCAATAAAAGAAGGTTTCATTTGACTCTGCTGACAATTGCCTAGTGAAGATTTTGTCCATTAAACAAAAACTGGAAAATTGAAATCTCAAATAAAATTGATGAATGTTCAGTAAACTGTGAACATCTAAAACGAAAGTTAATTAACTCTTGATGCAAAGAAAATGTACTATTTATAATACATGGTGACAAGGCCAGTATCCTGACTCTTTCAAGAAGGGATATGGACCCCTCTCAGCCTGGGGTGGTAGGACCACCATGGTAGAAGCCAAAGCAAATCCTACTCCAGAGGGAAAAGGTGGCAGTTGGGAGAACCACAGTCTCCGTCCCTTCAATAAAGGGGCCATATGATTGAAAACGGCATCAGTTCTTAATCACCTCATACCTCATTTCCAAATGCTGGTAATGGTCTCTTTGTTTGTTTCAGGAAACTATAAGTAGTAGCTGCTTCAGCGATGTAACGAAGAAATAGAAGCTCCAAGGACCTGTCCAGGTCTGGCCAGTGTAACCACACACCAACTAGCAGCGCTGCACCACAAAACCACTACACCACAAGTCAGAACAGACTAAACCAAGTGTCACTATGTGTGTGGGATGCTTTCACCCACTCCGTACTCACCATCAGCAGAGCCGCAGTGTGGCAGTGGAATGCATACTGTTCACCACTGGAATATCAACCACTTAGAGACAACGAGCCATGGATTGACTCTTTAACAAAGGCTGCCATTGATGATCCACATAGTCCTGTATGGGAATAGGGGTTTGCATTTACACCTCCTTGCCTACATTATAACATCTGCATCACAGGAAGGGAAGAGAGGGCAAGATTCTCCAGCATAACCAGAAGGGGAGAGCCAAAGGGGACACAAGGGCGAGGTAATAAAAGTCATCAGGAAATAGGAACATATGGGTTGTTTGGGTGAGATAGGTAGAGGAGGAGGTGGTAGACCAAAAGACCAGAATGAGGAAGGCCAGTGGAAAGGAGCATGGCAGTAGCCTATAGTGAAGGTGGGGTCTTGGCTGGCGAGAGAAAGATATTCTGTGCTGTGAATATGTGTGTGTAAGGTGTGTGAGTAGAAGTGGTAGTAAGAGTGTAGTGAGTGAGTGAAAGCTGACTGAGGGAGTGAAAGGAGAGTAATTGTGGAGAACATGGGGTGGAGTAGTAGTGGATTGAAGGTGAGGATAGTAGAGTAGAGGTGAGAGTAGTAGAGGTGTGGATGTGTAGTAGTAGTGGCTTGGAGGTTGGTGGGTGAAATTGTGGAGCTGGGAGTGGGAGTTGAGAGTGATGGGGAGAGTATTAGTGGAGGTAAGGAGAAGAAACAGAAAAGTGAGAATAGGAGGAAGGAGAGGTAGCTACACGGGTAGACAGAAGGAAGATGCTGGATATAGTAAGAAGGATAGAGGAGCATGCAGAAGGTAGGTGGGACAGTAAGATTCATCAAAAGGAGTAGAAGGGTTTTGTTGACCAGGTGAATCCAGAGAGTGATTGAAAAACACTATCAAACTGGGGCCCCTGATAGGCGTGACCTAGAGGAAGTCTAGATAGACAAGGTGTTTGCCTTCAGGACATCCCCCTATCAACAAACAGCTTTTAGATAGTAGGGGTAATCAATCACTAGTAACAGTCCAGAGTTGAGGGAAGACTGAGTAAGGGTGGGGTTGCCAATCCCTAGGTTAGAGCTGAAAATAAAATAACTTAATCTGGGAGTTGCTGTGTGCTTAAGGCCATTTGTGACAACATACTTTCTTTTTGCTGTAACACAATTGACTACAAGAATAAAACTAAATACGAATAGTTTAAACGTTTGCCAAATTGTATACAGCAACACACGTAAACCACAAGGACACACTTTGTCAATGTTTTCAATTTCATATATTGATTTCCAACTTCACAATCAAATGTGCTTGTATCACAAATGTTGAAGAAATTAGGTGAAGGCATGTCAACCTCAGGGCATTTAACATTTTTAGACCAGCCACCTATCACAGATAAATCAGTTTGGGGAATAGGCAATGATGTATTGATTGATACATTGATTTAGAGCACTTATATAGTGCATCATCACCTTTGGAAGTCTCTGAGTGCTGCTCCTTGAATCGCTTAGAAGAGCAAGAACTGCTTATGGAAAGCTCAGTAGTTCAGGTTTTTGCTGCTTGAGTTGCAAAACGCCTGCCACCTTTAGAAACAAGCCTAACAGTCGGAGTAGTGACAAGCAGAAATCTAGCACTTCAAAGTGGAAAGAACGGACTACAAAGATTCAATTTCCAGTTATAATGGAAAAAATAAGCAAATTTGACTTAGCAAAATGATAGCAATTTGTGAATGTATGAATACAGATTACAATTTGAGCTGCCATTTGCTCCTACACACAGACCTATTTTTAACTTCATGGTTAACCTATTCTGCTTATGATGTATGATGAGGCTTACAATGTTTACCGCCCAGCGGTGGAGGGAGGGGGGATCAAGAGACTGCTAGCCAATCGGGAAGCTTAGAGTGTGAGCTATACCTGATGGCATTTCTCGTGTTCTGTGTCTCCTCAGAAATGGGAGGCCTCCATCTTCCACAGGTAATGCATCCTCCACCATCCCCCTAATTTCCACCTGCCCTGCCAAAATTCCCCTGACCCCCAACACCCACTCCACTAACCTGCAGATTCCTCATCCCTCACCTGTGCTTGGAACAGTGTGTTCCAGCACTTCCACAATGCAACAATTGGCAGCATGGAAATGGAAAAGGGACGACACGTGGCAAACCACTTCTTGGGGCTGACCTGTAGTCTGGAGTAAATATAATCTTCCAGGATTCAACTGGTGGAAAAATACCTAAATTAAAGTTGAGACATTTTGGCGTTCCACCGGTTCATTTTCAGAGGAAACTTGGTGGAATATCTGCTGGTGGACATTCCACTTGCCTAAAGTCTACTGGTCACCATTGATCTATATGGAATTCAGAGGATTGTCGCACAGTGGAGCAAGCATCGACAGACATTCTGCCAGCTTTCCTCTGGAAATCTACTAGAAAGTATAACTTTTGCATATATTAAAGCAGTCCCTTTTATTTTTAACTCGATTGACAATAGGGAGAAGACAGATTTTATCATGTTTACCGTTCATTGCAAACACTTATACATGATGGCAATTGCATGAACTCTTCCCGCTAAACAGAAACCGCTAAAGTTTCTAATGCACCTACACTGTACCTTTGGTTACTAATTCCTTTGCATTGTACCTTGTTTACTTGTTAACCTGTTTTTTTAAAAACCTTTGGACACTCGGTTGTTATTGTGGCTAAAGTAGTTAAAACACTCGGTTTCTACTTAGACTCTATGCTCACCTTTGGCAGACAAGTGAGTGCCATGGCCTCAGCCACCTCATACACCTGCAAGTTAATTAGAGCAGCCAAGCACTTCCTCTCACCTAATAACTGTGTCACCCTAGCAAGGGCACTAATCCTGTCAAAGTTAGACTACTGCAACGCCCTCTACATAGGCAGTAACAAACACATCACCGCCAAAATACAGACACTGCAAAATAATGCCCTCAGAGCCACCCTAAACTTCCCCCAAAAGTGCCCATATATCAGACCTTAGGAGATCTACCAACTGGCTCTCCACAAAAGACAAAATTCTCCTTAAAACAGCATCTCTCACACACAAATGTCTCAACCACGCAGCACTGCAATATTCATAGACAGATTCACCAGACATACAGCCTCTCGCCCCTTAAGGAAAGCCAACTCCAACCTCCTGTTAGTACCCAGATTCAAACTCACTAAATCTGGTGGGAGCAGCTTCGCTGTTAAAGCAGCTCAATACTGGAACGCTCTACCCCCTGCTCTAAGAGAAGATCTCCCCTACCGACAATTTAGATCCAATCTGATTCAATGGTTAAAAGAACATGATACCTAACCTCCCCACACTGACACCTAGGATTGTATGTTTATCTTGTATATCTGCTTTGCTGTATTCATATGTCAATTTACTGAATATGCATCTGCGAGTCTCTGACTACACATGCCTACAGCCTTGTAACCACAGCTGTACCTCCATATTTAAATATGTAACATGTAACCTAAGCTGAACAACCCTCTTTCTGCCTTTCTCACCTGAGAGTTTAAGAAATCCAAGACTCAATCACCACCACCCACTCCCTTCCTTCTACCAGCTCCCCACTCTAGTCTACTAGATGCTGTCTTTGCTTCTTATCAACTACTTCATACACATAGTTGACTCTTGTCTTTCATGTATCTCAGTAGACTGTTTCACTAAAGTAATCAACAAGGAACTTCTACCATTGACCTGCTCCTATCATCCTGCTTTAACATGTTCTTCTTTGTCAGGGATTTCCTCTCCTGCTTTCTAATACCCACTATTCTACCTATCGATAAAAAGCCTCATGCAGACCTGAACAGTCCTGCTAATTACCAACTGGACTTCCAAGAGAATGCGGTATTGAACATGAATACAAGCTAATTATAAAGGAACAACCTCTCTGAACTACTCCAATATGGGCTCTGCAGTTTTCACTCTATAGAAACAGCCTGGACTCACATATCTAACTTCATTACCTCTGCAGAACTCAGAAAACTCTCCTGGATCCTCATGCTTTAGAACCTCTCTTCAGCTTTAGAAACTGTTGATCACCCCTCTCTTCTCCCATCATGCCTCTTTGATTTGTACTACTCCATGTCCTGGAACATCATAAACTAACACCCCACCCCTCTCCTGGTGGGGTTCCTCAGGACTATGTTCTTGGCCCACTGCGTTTTAGTCTCTACATCCTCAAGACTATGTTCTAGGCCCACTGCTTTGTACTCTCAACATCCTCCCACAGGACACTCATCTCCTACTGCCATTTTGCTAATGACACCCAAACCTTCCTTTTCACACCTTCATCTCAGAATGTCTCTCTGCCATCATAGATGGGCTGGCCTTTTGGTGTCTTTACTCAAATCCTCAAAGCCTGAAGTCATCCATCTCACAGCCCAAAATGTTCCAACCCTTCACCTATATCTTTCTCTGGGTGCTTTCCCGGCTGCCTCAAGACTTACAACCTTGGTGTCTTCATTAAAAGTGACCTGAATCGTCAACAATTCATCACCCCCATTGGTACCACCACAAGACTCAACCTTTGAAAATATTTAGGAAGACCTGCCCTCTCCTCACACAGCGGTCTACATAAATTATCATTTCCACTTTAGTATTAAGCCATATCTACTACTGCTCAGGATTCCTTGTGCCCCAACACTGCTCTCTCTTTTTCTCTTTATTTATCTCACTCTCAGTGTATGTCTCTGATTTTTGGGGGAGCTCCTTCTCTGTGTGCCTTTTATGTGTCTTTCTCACCCTCTGTTTTTGTCTCCACCTCAGTGTATGTGTGTGCACCTCTGTGAATGACGCAGTGCCCTGCCCCTCTCTTCCAGTGTCTTGCTTCCTCTGTCTATGTATCTATCTCTATTTCTGTGTATGTGTGTGTGTGTGTGTGTGTGTGTATGTCTCATATTCACTCAGAATATCTCCATCTCTCTATTTCTATTAATTAATTAATTTCCCTTTTATTCTCCCTCTCATTCTCTCTTTCTCTCTCTCTCTCTCTCTCTCTCTCTCTCGCTCGCTCTCTTTCTCTCTTTCTCTCTCACTCACTCACTCACTCTCTCACTCTCTCTGGACCTTGGTCTCTCTCCATCTCGCTCTGTGACTTTCTGTCTCTGTGTCTGTCTGGCATCCCTCTTTGTCACTCATTTTCTGTCTAACACTATATGTTTGTGTGTGTACTCCGCTTGCTCCCCTCTTTGCTCTCTTTCTACTTGTCTCTCCTTGCCTAATTATATCTAACTCATTGCTTGTAAATGTGTGCATGTTTGTGTTCGTGTTGTGTATGTGTGTGTTTGTGTGTCTCTTTCCCTCTATGCATATGTGTGTTTCTGAGTCTCCCTTTCTCTCTGACTCCCTCTACGCCTCCCTCTTCTCTCATTTCCTTTTCCTTAACCCCCCCCCCCTCTCTCTCTCTCTCTGGCTTTCCTTCTCGGTATCTTTCTTGCACCCCCTTTTTGTTTTTGTTGAGTCTGTCTTTCTCCACGTATGCACATAGCGCTCCATCAAATTGTGTCACTCCCTCACAGTGTGTCTGTGCCTATCAGTGTGTCACTCTTTTTTTGTGTGCTCTCACTGTCTGCCTCAAGCCACATATGTATGTGTCTCACGTTTCTGCAGTTTTGACTCTCTTTCTGTTTGTCTCACCCTCTAAATGGCTGCATCTAGCTCAGTGGCTGCATTCTGTGCATGTGTTTATGTGTATTTGTATTTAATTTAATTTAATTCATAAAGCAAATTTTATACCAAATCGTTCGCAACAGTAAAAAAATATAAGAAGCAGTTAAAAAATGTGGGAGAACTTAGTGGTCAGAATTAAACACATTTTGATAGGTGGGAAGAGAGCACATCAAAACATTCTTAGTCAAACACCATTTTAGAGGCACGGGGGAGCATGCCAAAACATTCTTAGACACTCATCATTTTAGTAGGTTGGAAGAGAGCATGCCAAATCATTCTAAGTCACACGCTCATTTAATAGTTAAAGGAGAGATCATACCACTGCACTCTTAAGTGCATGTCATTTAACAAGCAGATGTGTTTGGGCGGGGAGAAAGCATCCCATAGTATTCTTAGTCACTCATTCCTTTTATAGGTGGAGGATGGAGTACACCAAAGCATTCTAAGCCGCAAGTTATTTTGTCAAATGTTTTCATTCATTCATTTTCACTTATTCATCTTTCTTTGATTAACATTTGGAAGGCAAGGTTGCAACATTTATCCAAAATGTGCATGAGACAGAGAATAAGGACAGCAGAGGGGGTTTTATCCGCAATGGTAATTGGTAACCAATTGCAAGGTTGCAATAAATAGGCAGCCAGAAGCACTGATAGAATAAGAACATTGAGGCAAATGTCAGAATACAATTAACTAATGTTGTAATCCTCTACTGAAAAGTATGTTATTGGACTGTGAAATATCATCAACAGTACTTTAGTGGGCATCATGATGAATATTCAAGCAGCAGAAATGCAATGTTTGGTTATATTTAGCAGCAGTGTCTACTTTGTTGTCTTCTTTTTCATTCAGCACTAGTTAACAACTATACTAAACTCAATGGAGGTTCTGCCTTAAACAAGTGGCAGCTCCCTCTCAGACTCAAATGTTTGAATTCATCCCAAACTCTAATACTCAACCCAACCCAAGGTGTCTACATCACTGGTAGTTTTGTTTCAGTCTACTTATCTATACCCTGCAGTGGTGCCCAATGCATGCTTCTTCTTTATTCAGTCTGGTTAATGTCGACATTTACTCAATAGATGTACAACCTCAATCAAAGTGCAACCTTGACTTGGACTCCCAAAGTTGAATTCACCCAAGACGTCCGGGTTCAGCCCAACCTGAGGGTTCCACACCCTTGGAACTTTCCCGCAGTCTATTTAGCTCTAACTAGCAGTGTTGTCGAAGAATTGGCTTCTTTACTCAGGGTGGTTAATGCCGACATTTTTACAAAGTTTAGTTTCTGCCTTAATCAAGGACCTACCCCCACTCAGACTCCCTTGGTCATATTCACTCCAAAACTCCAGTGCTCAGCCCAACCCAAAGATTCCTCATCCATGGTGGTTCAGCATCAGTCTATGTGGCTCCACCTAGCAGCAGTGCCCAATATCTGGCTTCTTTCTTCGGTCCGTTGGCAGTGACAATGTACTCCATTCTGGTTCTGCGCCACTCTATTTGGCTCTAACTACAAGTGGAGTTACTACCTAGTACTGCACAATCAAACAGGTGGTTCTGCCTCAATTTGAAACAACCACAGTTGATGAAGACTTTTTCAACTGTGTTTTTATCAATGCGGAACAAATATCTAAAATGGAAATTTTACAAAAAAGAATAGAAAAAATGCCTTGAAATATGGTATACATTATGGCTTATTTTACTCGAAAGATTAAACAGATCATTAGAAGAAATTGGAAAAATGTTAACGTGGTTCCACCCTACATATCTTTGCATACAGGAAACATCAATTACTATGAGCTTTACTAATCAAAATTGGATGACCTATGTCAACCTTGATTGACATGAGACCACATGGGATTTTAACATGTAATTACTGCCAACATTATCAAAGTATTTTTCAGAAGGGAGACAATAAATCATCCTTACACTGGCAAAGCACTTCAGTTGATCCACACATCCACATGCTACTCACGTGAATTGTGGAATTAGATGACGTTGAGGCAACTATTATGTTGGACTTACTGTATGTAAATCAAAACCTGTTGGACTCAACATAAACCAAATGTTCACACAAAAAAATATAAAATCACCAGTACCAATGTATTTTACGGAAAAGGCATCACTCTATTTCACAAATGCAATCGAATATTCTGAAACCGGTGACTTTATCAACAAGAGGAGGACATTTGAATCAATTCCTACCTAAATGAGAAACCTTTCGAATAAGTAATTTAGAATCCAAAAGGTATTAATTCAGAATAGGAGATAAGCTGTTTCTTGTAAAAAATATCTGGCTATATATATTTTGAATGCAATAAGGCCAAATTATGAACCTTCAATGTTATAATTATTTTTTGAGTGGATGGTGATTATCATTGATGCATTTTTGACATGAGATTGCACTATATAACAACATAGTAAATAGTTAATGTGACTTGTTTTCTTGAATTAATTATTTGACCACAATATCAGAAAGATGAATCTTAACTGATTTTATCTACGTTTTATAAATCACATTATTCGACTTAACATATTCTCTGAAATTACTACATGAAGTCAGTTAATACGATATCTATATTTAGGTTTTCCTATATCGTCTTGCAATTATCACATTGTCATTTGGGATTTATTTAGCTCCCATAAGTGAGGTGGTAAGGTATTTATGCTTGATTTATATGATATTGTTTAAAATTAACATATTGTAATTCTTAAATTGTTTACTAATAAAAAAATGTTACCAAGTATATGTATATTCACAATGCATATCAACAATATAGCAGCTTTTGATGATTACCACCTTCTTAAACTTTGATGAATATAATTACAAATTCAGCCAAGATGGCGGACATTTCAGATACTTGTATCGTAAAGCTAGACAGTCTATTGACAATGGCGATATCACTTCCGATCAAATGCATTTTCCTGCATCTTTAACCCTTTGACTCATTATAGAGACCAGCGGCATCATGCAGTAAGCTTTTATGAATTGCTTTGTAAAAGAACTTTGATTCAAGTAGAATTTTTACAAGTCTCTGTAAGTGCCCAGGTGGTATATGTTAAACCTAAACTTGAATGGGTGAAATAGAGTTTGAATTGCTTTTAGATCACAAGAAGTGATGTCATTTGGCAGCCGTTAAATTGCCAATTTTTTGTAATTAATCACAATTTCAGAATCCATATAGGGAGATTATCTAGTTTCATCTATTGTAATATGCAACAATATGATTACAGTTCTGGAGAAGGTCCATATTATATCATATGTGTATGAAATGTCTGCTTTTGAAGGAATACATTGATATATTTCAAATCATTTTGTATTGCTATTCTTGAATTATCATGAATATGTCAAATTGTTACTGGAATCTAAAGTAATGTATATGCAATTATAATCATAACTTATACTTGTCATTTGATGGCTGGTATTTTATTTGAAGTGCCTTTAATCAAACTTCATTTTTTGGAAGAGTTTTTTCTTGATTACAGTGCAGGAAGTATCTAAAAGTTCTGTTGGATTTGCATTTGGTTTGCTGCTACACCATGGCTAGTGGAAAGCAGGCATGTCATTTGACACTTCTATGCTTTAACTGTCACCACTGCAGGAGGGAGCTGTACTATCTGCATCTCTGACACATGATATCGATTCCTTGAACACATCACCCTGCCACAGCCTAAAGTCCATGTGCATTGCAAACTGTCTTCTAGCAGATCTTTCATATTACACTGACTTGCTCCCCCTTGAAACTAACACCCTGCGGCAAGCTCAAGCAGTTTCACATCCATTATTGTATGGGTTTGTGATGTCATGGGTTATGATGTCTTCTGACCTGATGCCACCGCCTTGAGGAAAGCTTGAGACTGCTTTGCCCTATCATGGACAGGCAATGGTGTGGTGCACCCAACCTCGCCCACCTGAACTATCTGTGGGGAACCACGTCTGGCTCCTCCCACTGTTCCTCTTCAGTCTTATCCAGCACCTCCTCTGCCATCTACCCCTGATCCCCTTGCACCTCTGTGGCTACCTCTCCCTGCTGCTCCTGGAGTACCACTCCCACCCATCTTCTGCAGGCTATCCATGAGTGCTTCAGCCTCTACCATAACCTCTTCCAGATTTGTAGCTACATCCTCATCCTCTTCATGCTCTGTCTCCTCCTCTTTATGCTCTGCCTCCCCCTCCATATCCTCCAACTGCCTTCCTCAAGCTTCACCTGCTTCTCCTGAACCACGGTCTCTGTATCCTCAATTACTGTCTTCTGTCTTCCCCTCTTCAACCACTATTTCCTGCACATCAGGTTTTGTCTCAACCTCCTACTGCCCCTTCTCCTCTGGCTCTGTTTCCCCATGCCAGCTCATTCTCTCAACCTCTGATATAGAGATGGAATCATCTAGCTCTTCATCTTCATCCCTAGCATTGCCTCCAATTAGACACGTTGCCTAAGGTGTCAATGTGCAACACATAAATGTGCCAAAGGTGCCTAATGTGCCTAAGGTGTCAATGTGCAAAATATAAATGTGCCAACGGTGCCTAATGTGCCTAAGGTGGCAATCTGTAAAACACAAAAGAAGTGACAAAGACAAACAAAGGTTTTCTTTCAAGACTCATATGATGGGAAAGGGTTCATAAAAAACACAAACAATAGGGAAACCTATTCAGCACAGGACTGCAAGACATGTTGGGTTCACACAATGGTTTTTCTACAAACCTAGGTATGGAAAGTTGCTTGGAAACTATGTTTTTATTTTTATTTTCGGCAAGTGGCACATAAGGAGCAGGAAAAGGAACAGTGAAACTTTGCTTTTTTTGATTTCTTAAAGGGAATAAAGATTAAACGATTAGAAAGGTAACAAAAGAACACACACAAACTGGCAAAAGGGGGCAAAGTCAGCACAAAGTCATTTTTACAGTACAAAATGACTTTGCCCAGACTTTGCACAGAAAAAATACACTTTGCACGGTTCTATGAATCAGGGTTTGTGTCAGCCATGCAAAGTCACTTTTCAGTAGTGCAAATTCAATTTGAAAATTTGAACCGGACAAATATTAAATGAATTGGGCCCTAAATGTCTCCAACAATGAATGATTGCAGCAGGCATCTTAAGTGGATTGCTATGGAATCTGAAGGCGGGGCTCGTACTGCAGACATAAATGTAAAGTTCCTTATGTACCCAAACTCTGACTGACAAATTGAGAACGGTATCCAGTTAATATGTCTAATTGTTTTTTTCGAAATACCAAAATGTCGAACCAAAAGTGGCTAATTTTTTTTTTCTCGAATGTATTGTTTTTTATTTTGTAGGGTTTCATTTTGTTTAGTTAGCAAAAAATAGATGTTTTTTGAAGAAAAAAAAACGGGGGTTGGAGGGATCCCCCAAAATTTGCATTTTTTAAAAAAAATGCATTCGAAAAAAAAATTCTGCCACTTTTGATTCAACATTTTGGTGTTTCGAAATAGTGACTGTCGGAAAAGTCACTATAAACCATTGAGAACAATCCTACAGATCATGAACAATACAGTAAAAGCATACCACCATTTTGGCTGCCATTTTTACTGATTCGCGGGACTTGAAACATGTGCAACTTTAAGTATAAACTCATGCTTCCACACACCAGTGTGGGAGCCGTGCTTCACAACTAATCAACGTTCTCAGTTACTTCAAACCAGTGTTCATTTGCCCAGTGATCACGTAATATAAAACATTCTGGGGGTAATTCATGGAATAAATGTGCGCCGGAATCAGTGGTGCAAGTAGGCGCAAGCGTGAAAAAACCAGCACACGTGTGCGATTTATGGAAGGACCTGCGCGTATAATTTCCGGGATGTGTGCCAAAACTGCGTGTGGCACACACCTGTGCACGTGTCATTTCCACATCCTGAATTCCATGCGCACAGCGAAAGCGCACATCGTCAGTGCACACATCAGAAAGGGGGCAGAGCAAGGGGCGGAACACACGGAATGGGGAACAACGCGTGAAAATAAGGGCGTAACAGGGGAAGTACCGCTGGGAACTACACGGAACACCCACACGCACGCGACCTACACGTATTCATGGAATCAAATAGGGAAAACCTGCGCATGTCAAAACACACGCACACGCACTATTACGTCTGCCACACGAAAGCAGGTGGAAACACCCTTGCGCAGTATAAAAGTGCGTGCAAACAACAAACAAGCATATACATCTATGATGAGTGTTCCGTTCCTCGCAGCAGTGGACACCCTGGACTCCCCGTCCTCCCTGGTCTCCGCGCCCACATGCCTGACCACGTCCAGCCCTTGGAGGACGGTCAACTTTGCCATCCTTAGCCTTTGGTGGCCTCCCAACCATTGCACCGATGGAAAATGGGCTATGGGAGGTTCACTCAACAATTGTCCTGGGCAATTGACTAGAAGGGGGCAGGGTACTTGATGGTATGGGTACCCAAGTGCCCCTGCAACGCTGTCTGTGACCCCTGGGGAGAAATGACGGGTCACGCAACGCTTGGGCACCCCTGAAAAAAAAGAAAAAGAAAAAGACAAATAAAACGTTAAGATGAGATTATGCTCACCAAAATAGAAACAAAGAAAAGAAAATTGTGCACACGACCCCGGTAGCCCACGTGCATGAATATTACCTCCAGCAGTACGGTGTGGCACCCAGGAACACAAAAAACATGTACGCGTGGAACACGCAGGCTACAATGACCTCTAAACGGTATGCATGAACAGGGGGTACCACAGTGGGAAAAAAGCGTATGCGACTCACTGTCTGCCTTGCTTGAAAAAAAAAAAAAGACACATGTGCTTGTGTGCGTAGGCAACACCCCGCCATAAAAAGAGATACAGGCTTCAGATGCTGTGAAGTAATCGCGTGTGATTCCAGCAGAGTAAACACACGCGTCGCTCTCCATGGACAGCATGTACAGTGTTTAGCTGGCCCGCGCTCACCTTTAACCCGTGCGTAGAGCAACACCTGCACGTGTAACGTCACAGACGGGCTTACGCGCCAAGGGCCTTTCCTCGAATTACAGACATTAAGACACGGAAGGACTGTTTTTTCACGTGCTGAATCACTATGCACCCGTCACAGGGAAAAGGCCGGATGCGTAACGTCACAGATGCGCCTACGCGCTAAGGACCTTTCCTCGAATTACACGCTGACGTGCAGTTTTTTCCCGTGCCAAATCACTCCGTATCAAGCTGGCCACGCAACAACACACGGAAGACCACACTCCTGCCCAAAAGGCCTTTTTCCTGCCCCCAGAGCCCCGAGCACACTCCCACCTGCCATCTGCTACTGCCTGCCTGTCTGCTGCCCACGTGCCCTGCTGTTTGGTGCCTGCACGTCAGACATCTGCAGGGGTGCAGTTGCTGTGACCACCCCTGCTGGAACAGAAGACTCCCCACTGGGATACCATCGCTCCACAGCCCAGCCCCAGGACCCAGTTGCCCACCCACACCTGCCTCGGGGGTTGCCATGTCGGACACAACACCATCTGGCACCAGTGGCAACCCCCCAGCAGAGAGGCAGAGGGCTACTAGCTTCAGTGCCAATGAAGTTGGTATCCTGATGGAGCAAGTCCTGGGGCAGTATGATGCCCTCTTTGGAAGTTTGCACGCCGACAATGAAGGACGGAAGAGGATCTGGATGGACATCGTGACTGCCATCAACGTGGAGGGGGTGGCAGTCCGTGACATTCAACACATCCGGAAGCGCAGGGAGGACTTCAGGTCCAGGACCCTCAACAAGGCCGGTGTCTCTTGAAGGCAGTGGATGCTGAGGGGTGCCGGGTCCGCCTAACCAACAACCAGATGAGGGTCCTGGAAAGTATATGCCTAGCACTCCACCTCCAGGTCCTTGAGAGGCAGACCCGTCTGGAGTCGAGCGGTAAGTGTACATGCGTACTGATTGGACACAGTGCATGTTGAGGTGTGCCAGGAGTGTGCAGGTTGCACATATGTCTTTGTAGGACCATGTATAGATGTGTATGTACAGGGACATGAGCATGCCACATGTGAGTCCTCTCATGTGTGAGACACATCGATGGTGTATGTGTGGGTAAGCATGCTGGCCAAATGCAGGTGTGGGTGCACTCATTTTTTAATTTCTGTGTATGTACTGTGGCATGGCTCTGGTGTCACACATGGATGCTGCTTCCACCTGCATGTGTCTGCACTATGTACATTTGCATGTGTATGAATTTGACAAGTGTGCAACTGTGATACACCATTGATGCATGTGACACTGACATGTAGGAGGCTGATTGCCAGATGTGACATGGATGGCGATGTTATCAGTGCAAAACGTGGTGGAGATGTACAGATGCATGTCTGTCTGGTGCCGTGTGTGCATGTGTTCTGCACTCCCTGTGTTGCATGTGACGTCAGGCTCACCTTTAGCTGCTCATGCTGTTGTCTGTGTATGGATGGTGCGGTCTGGTGCAACATTCCTGTTTATTTGCTCATGTGTGTGAGTTGAAATGACATGTGTGTTGAGGAGTGTGATGCCATGTGTAAAGTTTGACACTGCCATTCATGTACAACTGTCATGTGTGTATCAGACCATTGTACAGTGCCCTGATGCCTGTGTTCTATCTCTCCCTGTCTGCAGCGTCAACTGATGAAGAGGGCGGAGATGGTGCTGTGGAGCAAAGCGGGAGGGATTGCACCGCCAGCTGGAGACGCAAGGCCCGGCCCTCCTCCCATGTTGTCATCTCGTCGGGGAGTGAGGAGTCTGGTGCCACGTCTGTGGCCGCAGCTGCCGAGTGTAGGTCCAAGAGGCGAAGGTCGGAGGTGGACTCCTCGGCAGCACAAGGGGCCGCTGAGACCCCACATGGTCTGATGGAAGAAGGGGTTTGGTTGAGAAGGAGGCCGTGGAAGGGACACACACAGGGTCTGGAGGGGGGGATTCCACTGGTGCTGGTGGTGCAGTCCAGGGGCAGGGACAGGAGGAAGCACAGGCCGCCGCGGAGGTGCCTGTGTGTAATCCTGTCCCCGATCCTGTGACTGCATCATCCCGCACCAGCAGGGATGCCTACGTCCAGACCCGTTCTCAGGGAGGGGATGAGCGCACAACAACTGGCCTTCCTCTCCCTGCGGACGTGGCAATCCGGGACTGGGTTGAGCCTGTCCTGGATGGGATGGCGTTGCATCAACGGGACATGCGAGATGGCCTGCAGTGTTTTCGTGAAGACACTGCACATCATCTCGGATGCCTCTTTGACCGCGTCAACCTACTAGGGCGGGTCGCCAGTGCTGGATTCCTCCTTGTGCTGGAGCTTCTTCCAACCCCCTCCTCACCTGAACCCCCTATGTGCCAGTCGTCCTCCGTGCCATCTTCCTGCCCATGTATCACCTGGGTACCCTGTGGCGCTGCCTCTGACCCAGCGGCCATGCTGGTGGAGGACACATCCTTGTCACAGTCGGGAGTCGGAGGTCCAGCAGGGGTGGCCACCCCAACAACTGCACCCTAGCAGGAGGAGGACGTGCAGGCATCAAGAGGCAGGGCACAGGCACAGCAGCAGCAGGCTCAAGGTGGGAGCGATGATGGCTCGGGGCCATCAACATCAGAGGGGCAGGCATCGGCCGGAGGGCAGGAGGACCCTGGATTGGGAGTGTCTTCCGTGTGGCAGCGTTTGGGTGAGCACATAGATGCAGAGTGGCGGCGGGCAGAAGAGGCACGGCTCACTATGGTCAGGGCGGAGAACTCCATGCGCAGGGCGCTGAGGCGGGCCGAGTGCCTCGAAGCAATTCACAGGGAGTTGGAGGTGGACATGGCGTTATCCCTGCGAAACCTCAGGGCCATGGAACAGGCCCGCCTCAAGGACATAGAACAGGAGTTCGATGATGCCCTGGCCTGGGAAATCGACAAGTGAGCCATAGGACTTGCCCACTGCCATTGTATATAGTTAGTTAGTGTTAGGTTTCATTTATGTTTTTCTTTCATTTGGGGTGCTTGGACTATGCCCCACCTTTTTGTAGATAGTTCTTTATTAGGTAGTCTTTTTTGTAGGTTTCATTTCAATAGTTGGGCTCATGGACCCTGGATTTGTTATTTGTATATAGTTGAACAGTGGATTTATCATCATTATTTTTTTATTTCACCATGGAGCAGTGGATTTTACTTATTTCTTTCCCTTTGGATTTGCTTTGTTGGACGGAGACTTTGGACACATTTTCATTTGGCTTTATTTGGATTCTGATTTCATATATTTTCATCATTTTGGGACATTCTGCATTTTATTTCTTATTTCCATTATTGTGTGTTTTCATTTAATTCCCTTCATTTTGTGTTCAATACATTTTTGCTTCATACTTCAATGTGTTGTATTCTCTCATTGGTTTCATGCATGTCACAATGTGGGTTTTCACATTCACTGGCACCCATTGTGTGTGTGTGACGGACATGGGTTGATGTACATACTTGCCATTTGGGTTGTGTCATGTAATGGGCATTTCAATGTGGGGTGGATGGAATACTTGGTTGTGTCTTTGGACAGGGGTGGCGTGCGGTGGGATTTGGGTGGCCATAAGGCCCATGATTGTGGATCATGATGACGTGTTGGGAGGGGACATGAGTCGGGGCCTGCTGGCAGGTGCCTGTCACTGCTGGGTGGGTGGGGGTGCAGGGAGACAAGAGTCGGGGCCTGCTGGCAGGTGCCTGTCACTGCTGGGTGTGGGTGCAGGGGGACATGAGTCGGGGCCTGCTGGCAGGTGCCCGTCACTGCTGGGTGGGTGGGGGTGCAGGGGGACATGAGTCGGGGCCTGCTGGCAGGTGCCCATCACTGCTGGGTGGGTGGGGGTGCAGGGGGACATGAGTCGGGGCCTGCTGGCAGGTGCCCGTCACTGCTGGGTGGGTGGGGGCTCAGGGGGACATAATTGGCGCTGCTGCAGGGTCGCTGCGCCACTCTGCACCACGGCTCCTTTTGGATGTTAAAATCCATGTAAACGCTGTGCGCTGAAATGGTTTTTGGCGCATGTGGCTGGCGCACGCAGCTGGCGCAGACGGCAGCACGAGCACACTGTGCGCCAGCTGCGTGTGCCACTGGTGCGCCGAATTCTATGAATTACCCCCTCTGTGTTTACTCATTTCTAGTTCTGATGAATTCAGATATTCATATAATGTAACAGCAAGGGCATTGTGTGTATACTGAGAAGGGAGATTTTCTCAGAGAAATTCACTCGACAAATGTCTCTGCAGGAAGTAACACAGGCTGGTTCTACCATTCAAACACATTTCCACACTTCTCAAGTCCAACACAAATCACGGGGCCTGTCTGCCTCATGCATGCTAGTCCTGAAATTCCTTTAATGGTGCTAGTGTTTTATTATGTTATATCACTGGAATGTACACCGCATACCACTGCCACTTACATGGCCTTGTGGATCTGAAAGAGAGGGGAGCAAGTTAGGTTACTGGGGAGAGAGGGCTGTGAACTAGCATGGAAATATATTCAAAAGGTGCATATCGCCCTTTCCACAGTCCAGTGTACTTGAAGGACTTCTAGGAAAAAGAAAAACATGCAAGATATATTCAGGTGGCACCTCACACAAGACCACGTATGTCTGAAATGGTGCATGATCAAGGGTAGTAAGTGCACAGGCTTCTTAAAGGCCAGGCCTAGCAGCAACTGTGAATACAAGGATGGCAGTCTGATGACAGTTTCTCCTTTTCCATTGCACTTAAACAAGTTCTTGTTTCTTTGAGTTGAGGCCATTGGGCTGCTTCTCAAACCCAGACCCTCTGCTAGGTTGTCACTAGCAATAAATAACCAAACAACTTTACAGCATAAATTCAAGTTATATATTTACAATTCGGCTTTACTCAAACCAATAAGAGAAGCCTTATTCACATAATGTCTTACAGCTTGGAGAAGACTCTGTCATGAATTATCTGGCTGATTCTGCCTGTGTTAGTTGGACTTTCCATGAAGATATCTGCCCAGAATCCACACCTATGGAGTTGCAAAGCAGATTCACTGCTTGCATGTGGTGATCAGTCGTTTCCTCTACACCACGCACAATACATTCAGGATAGAGAAAAACATTGGTGTGACAAAATGACTACCGTTCTGAAGGACTACAAAGATGAGTACAGGTTTTTAAACTCCTACTCAGCCTCACACTACCAATACAAGAGCAGTGCTCTCAATCATAAAGCTGAAGCGGGCATGGTGTGAATGGCGTACCTCCTTCATCTCTTTAAGGTAGCATGGTCACAGGGCAGAATATACTCTTCAAGGGGCTGTGATCCAGCATGGAAGTATCCAAAATAACAATAGTATGATGAGTACCAAAAAAAGAAATGTCCAACAAAGTTTCAATAAAAATAAAACTATAATTAAGCTAAAAGCACTGCCAATCTATTCCTGTAATGAGATGGACATGTAATGCAAACCTTGAGAGAAAAAAGCATGCTGTGTATTGAAGAACAGGGTTCTGCAAGTAAACAGTCTTGCAGAAAAGACAAACATGTTGAAAAATATGTCCTTAAGGCATAACGTGGGGCCTTAAATGCCACAAGGGCCTATAGAACAAGGCTAGGATTACAAAAAAGTTTACATATACATGTGTACCTTCTTTCAGGTTCTTGACAGTGTGCAGCTGGGACTCTGGGTGCTTTCCTGTGCAGAGTTCAGTTTGAGTTGGCAAGCTGGATCAGCAGGGTTTAACACAGCGATGCAGTTCGACACACGGCAAAGGCTTGTGGCTCAAAGAAGCTTATGCCAGACAGGTGATGTATGAGTCAGAAAAGCTCAATTTTTGTAATTTTTTTTAATGCATTCTAAAATGTTTTATTTATTTATTTGCATTTTTATTTTACATTAAACTTTTAGCAAATCATCCAAGAGGGTTCATGGTGTAGTCGCTAGCCGTTGTCTAGGTAGTTGATCCGGAGATATAGGAGAGCTAGGATGTCACAACTCGAAGGGGGTTCCTCCACACAATTCCTAAAGTAGTTCACCGTAGCAATTGTCATTGCAGTTTGGTCTCCTCTCAGCAGGAGTCTCCACCAGTGCTCAACTGACATGGTCCTAAATCTTGCCAAGAAATTGCCAAAATACTGACTTCTTCTTGCAGTGAGCACTGGGCATGTAGTAAATAAATGGAAGAGTTTTTTTACAAATGGTCCACTTTACCAAATCGTCAGGTCAAGTCACTGATTTCTTCTTTATCTGTTGCCGATAGGATTTCCTTTGTCGTATACACATTGAAACAGATCCTCATGAATGTGGTTCTTATTTTAGGGCTTGGGCATGTCTTTAGAAATGCTTGAATCTCACCCTGCTCTCCCATTTCTGATGCTACCATTAGGTGTAATTTTAGTTTCTTGACTTCTTCTGTGTTAACAATCCAGTCCCTTTCTTTCAATTTGTTCTTCACCTTTCCCAGAAGATCTTCTACCGAGCATTCAATTTCATTGAGGAGTTTTATGCATTCAGTTTCCCACCGGGTCAAAGCTTTGTTATCTCCATTTGCTAGCTCGGTTTTAATCCAGCCAATCATGGGAGGGGGGTAAGTACCTAGGCATTTCCCAAACAGGGCCATTCTTTTCCGTTGAGCTGCCATTTTCATACATCACAGCCCCAATTCTTTTCTGACTACCTGTATTGGGATAGAGCGAGGTAGGCCCAGTGTCTTCTTCTAATAGAGGCCTTCCAGAAGTGGGCAGATTGTGGCTCGGTGTGGCCCCCATGTGAGGAAATTGCAGACTCAGCTTTTGTAGTAATCTGGCTCTGCTGGATCTGACAATGTACTACCGTTTGACATGAAACAACAGCTAGCGGCTTGAAGAAGTTTGGAACAAGTGGCATTGTACGGTTTTGACGTAGTTTGAAGATGTTCAAAGCAACTCAAAGTTGAGAATGTGTCAAAGGCAGCTCTACTGGGTTTGTCAAGTGTCTTGTAGATACTCATAGCAGCCACAGTGTTTCGAAAAAGTTCAGAATTGCAGGGAGAGCCAAAGGCACCTTCTTTTGGTCATGAGGTAGCTGTGGGATAATTCCCCTCAGTCCTTGAGGAAAGACGAGTCCGTATTCAGCCAGTTTCAACTAGGGAGGTTGCAATGGACACTTGCAGGGCTGTGACTTCAGCTGGCAGAATCCTAGGTACCAGTGTTCCAGTAGCAGTCAGGCTTTCCCCCAGCAGTTCACTTCAAATGTTCCTTGAAGTGGTAAGAGAGAGGATTTCCATCTTCTTTGGAAATCCTTATCTTCATCCCAATTGATGATGACTTTGGGCAACCGGTACCCCCAGCAAGGCTCCAGCTAAATGTACTTCAGCTTGATTCTAAGATGATTCTTCAAGATGATTCTTCAGATGCTCCTCTAAAAGGAGCTCAAAGATGATTCAGTTAAAGGGGTTCAAGTCTCACCCACTTACATAGTAATTTTGCCAAAGAGGATTTGTCCATTCCAAGTCATCAGTAAGGGGCCAAAACCTACTATTGTTACAAGGCTTATTACTGGTGATGTCAGTTGAAAGAGATGTCTATCTGCAGGAAGTTAGAGGTGATCTCAGGAAGAACGTTTGGCCTCTGCATATAATGAAGATGGCTTGATCCTCCGCTAGTGTATGGGTCCCAGCTCAGCAAAACTGTCCTTCTCTGTCCTCCGCATTCCTTGTCTGCCCCATATCAAAAGGACTCCATTACATATCTCCTTTGTGACTTACCTATTGCATGGCAAAGGCCTCTTTGATGCACTCAGGCCTTTCTGTACCCCTAGAGCAGGTATGTCCTGTTCTCCTGGAAAATGTGTCACAGCTTCCCAGCAGAGAAAATAGAACATCCTGGTAAAGGCCCTCCATCTAGTGTGGGCGAACCTTCCCTGTCCAGATGCAATACACACATGGATCTGCCAGGCAGGTCCGGTGGAAACCAAGTGGAAATAACACATTATTTTAGATTGGATTTTGGCAATTTTAACTTTAAGTGTATGTGTTCATCTGCTCTATATAAAACCAGATATATAAATAGCTTCCTATTTATATTTCACCAAAGGTCTGTCACCAGACAAATGAGGATATGTGGTTAAATCATTTTGAACATGAGTGTCATTACTTATTAAAGGCAGCATCTGGCTGTTGGGATTATGTTTTCGAGCAGGCAGTTTTAGGAAGGCACATGTTATTCTGTGGCTGCCATGTTGCCATATGACACAGCAGCTGTTGCTGTGTAAGAACATAGAGCCCAGCAAAGTACACATAGGAACTATAAATGTCACCATGGGTTACTTGAAAGTCAGGTCTATTTAACAGAGCCCCCTTTTTTCCGAGAAAGAAAACGACCATCATTTCATACATCAAAAATAGAAAAGGCTCAGGACTGCACACCCTTTGCAGATGGCCTTCTGTCACAATAGGCACATTCCCTTGTTTCTCTCCTAGCCTCATCTGCACTTACCCACACGCAGAAACTCTGCGCTGAACATCATTGTGTCTGGTGGCTGTACCTGGCGTGTTTTCTTTTCTCACTAATTTCTTTGATAGCAGAATTTTCATAAATATGTAGTGTGTGGATAAGACTGCATACATTGATTTTTAATGTAAACCATCTACAGCGCGATATATTGGGCCTCATTACTGGTCCGGTAACAACGGTACCAGTAAGCTTGCCGGTACCATTGTTACCAGACCGGCAAACTACGAGTTCTGCTCGCGGGTTGCCTTCCCGCCCGACAGGTCTGACTTGGCAGGCATACCAGCACGCGCGAGCAGACACTGCCGGTAGCACCAGCACCATTCTAAATGGTGCCGGTGCTATGGGCATCCCCATTCCCATTGAGCCCTATGGGGCTTAAATGGAAATGGGGAGTAAAAGATTCCAGCCCCTGGCAATGGGGAAATACAGAGTCCGCCGGGGTTGTAATGGCCCTGTATTTCCCATTGCCAGGGGCCGGAAACATTTGCAAGTTTGGCGGCAGCCTGCAGGTTTTACCGGCAAGTCTACCGCCAAACTTGTAATGAGGACCATTGTGTCCTAAAATGAAACGGGCCAATGGAAATGGCAGATCGTTTTCATTTCTGGCACCCAAGGCCTGGCCTTCCTTGCCCTTAAAACGTAGACAGGACAGTGATCTACTTTCATTTGGGAAACATCTGAAAACACTACTGTTTGAATAGAACCCCACTTATTTTGTATTTATTTCTCTGGATGCCCTGTGGTTTCGGTTGTGTCTTGGTGTGCGGCCCGATGCCTGCAGGCTTTTGCAGCGTTAGAAATAAATAACTAAATTATAAAACATAAATAAATAAATAGAAAATTGCTTGTACTATGTCTAGCACACACTGCTAAGCATATGCATAATGTGACATGTGTAACATGCCGAAGAAGCCCCGTGGAACCCTTAAGGCAGTTGCAGGAGAGCTTAGTACCTCTTGGTGCCTCGTCGTGAGGGTCTGAATGAGCTCGCGTTTTGGTTCTTGTGCAGGTCAACGGCCAGGACATGCGTTTCTTTTCAATTTTCCTACTCGGATTGTGTCTACCCTGTAACACAATCCCTTGATAAATAATGCCCACGGTGTATTTTATCCTAAGACAGCAAAGCACTTTGGTTTACATACTGTAAATATTACCCAATTAAAATTGTATCACTGCAGCAGGAAAGCGGCTGACACAGCCTTATCAGGATTTAAACCTGCAGACTTCGGATTTACATAGATTTAATACAAGACCTGCCGTTTTTTTTAAAAAATTTTTTTACAATAGCTCTATACTCCTTGATAATGAGCAATATATATTTTTATCGTATCTTGTACTGAAATCGCATTTATATTTGTTGTTTTTGTTATATATTTCATATTAAATGTAAACGTTGCTATTTCCATATGCTACCACTTTCCTCTGTAATTTGGCCATTCAACACAACAATAATGTTTGTTTTTTCTCAAGTTCTTTAAACTCCTAAACTGAACACCTGCCTGGAATCATCAAATACACAGGATGCCCCTGCTGCCCGCTCCTTCATAGCATGTGTTCCTCTCGCTTTATATCTGTCTGCCTCCCTCTCTCCCTTTTTTAATAAAACAAGAGATTGTACTTAGCAATTGGCAGGTCAAAAATGTGCAAGCAACATGCCCCAACATCTCTCTTTTCCTCTCACCCAGGCCGCCTCTGTTTTCCAGAAGATTCCACGCTGGCCTTCAAAGAGGACAGGATGTGTTGTGGAGCAGCTGCGGGAGGCATCACAAAGACTGGCTGACGAGAAGTGACAGCTCTGTATATCTCTCACTGGCACTGACAGCTGACAGATGGATACCACTCACACACGGAAAAAAGCCCCCAGGATGATTTGCCAACATCACTCTCTGCTCGTAGGGGCCACGTGTGATTGAGTGCTGCTCAGAATAATAAACTGTTGTCGATCTCTCGCCGTGCCAGCTCGCTCACTATGTCCTGTCTTCTTTTTTCCCCGTAAACCATGTAAAACATACACGTCAAAGACAGGCTTTCGTCTTGCTTGCTTGCTTGTTTTAAAAAGTCACCTTGTTTCACACGACCAAAAAAAAAAAAGAAAAAAAAACGAGACCAGCTGCTTTAGTAAGTACATAGCAAAATCATGCCAGTGTTTGCTTAATGGCCTTGCCTCACAACTCCAAAATCTGTTTGTTGTTATCTTGGAGACTGTTTTCATTTCTGTCCATAAATCACGCCATCTTTAAAAGCACTGCTGTTTTGTCAGTCTGAAGGCAGTGACATTAGAGTGGACAAGGGTGCATAATGATAAAAACGAGCAAGGGGGGGCAGTGTTACAATAAAAGAGGCACCGGTCGATATAGATAGAGAGAGACAGAACAAAAGAAAAAAAGAGAGGGGAAAAACAGGGAAAAATGGGAAACGTAAGACGTGGGAAATTGTAGCTGCTGAAATGGTTGCAATGTACATATTTATGAATTGAATAGGAGGGTTTTTAGGCGTCTCCGACAGCTTCTATCACATTAACTGCTCCATTATTTGAACCCCAGGGGTTGGGGACGTTGCCAAGAGCCGTTTTACCTTGGGCACAGGGCGCTGCGTATTATGGCACCGCGTCTAAACGACTAGAACATTACCCGAGCACAAGATATCACGAAGGAATTAAGTCACATGCCAAACTGCTGAGAGAAGCAAAGAGCAAACAATGAAACACAAAACAAGCTGTATTTGTCTGAGTCGATGAAGCAAATTACGGCAATGCTTGCTCAGGGTTTAGCAGTTCAGGGGTTCTTCTCGTGAAATAGCCCTTTTTGAGGAAAACCACAACGTGTTTTGTCGCTGGTGTATGGATTTCTCCTTCTTTCCCTAGTACTGTATGGGCGATGGTAGCAGGAAGAGGGGGGATGCAAAGTTAGCAGATAAAGGCCTGATAAGTCTTTTTTCCAATGCAGTGTAGCAAGACAAGGAACATTAAGGTAACCATTGTCCTACATCGAATCCGCACCAGTCTTCATTGTAGGAATAGTTGGCCTAGCAAATGTCTCAGGTCTCCCCCTTACACAAAACAAGTGCACCGCACAGTGGCACATGGGCCATACACCCAGAAATGGAGTGCTCCAATATGAGGATGTTTGGAGGATTCAGTATCCAGTCATTGCATCGAATACAAAGCATTGAATGCCAAAAGCATCGAAAAAATGCATCAAAAAATGCATTGAATTAATTTTTTTTCAAAGGCAAAGGTTTTATTTTAAGTATACTGTGTTTATAGGGGTAAAAAAAACGGAGGTTTGGGACCCCCCATTTAAAAAAATGTTAAAAAAAATGCATTTGATGCTTTTTTTTCATTGCTTTCTTTTAGATGCTAAGGCATTCGATGCTTGGTATTCGATGCAATCACTATAAACCGAGGATTCATCAGAAGTGAGGATAGGAAGTTCTGTTAAGAAATGGCCTTTTTTATTGGTTCGGTAAGTGAAATGAACCGGCAAAGTGGGAGAAAGCGATGCACGTAAAAGTGGTGGGCATGAAAAAATCAAGATATTTAACAGTTCATGGCCCTCTTTACGAGGTTGCTGGTAGACCGTCATTAGTACTGGCGGCCGTCTGGCGGCCTACTGGCAACCTCAGCTTACCATTTGTGCCTCCCGATATCCCGGTAATACCGGGATATTAAAGACAGTGGAGGAACGGTAAATTCCCATTCCCGTGGAGTCCAATAGGATTCCACGGAAATGGGAACACTGAGACACTGGAACCATCGTTAGTAAAGGTGACGGTGCTTCAGTGAATAATCGGCTGGTAGGGATCTGAACTACCGGCAGGTCAGGCATGCCAGCAGTTCACTGCCCCTAACGGCAGACTAAGAGTATGTCGGTCCAGAAAAGTTGCCAGTAACCATTGTTACCGCCACTTTTTTCCAGACTTGCATGCTCATAATTGTTACCGCCACTTTTTTCCAGACCGGCATGCTCATATTGAGGGCTGATGACTCCCAAACAGCAGTTCTTGGAATGCCCAGGTTAAATTATTGAACAAGTCTGTCTATAAAAGGTGTCACTGCTGCTCTGAGTCTGATGCTTGGTTAGGTTGTCTCTCATTGCAAAATTGTCAGCAGTGGAACACAATAGACCTGAACCTTATTACCTGTGGTTTGTCTTCTTTATGCACTCTATTATCTCTCTTGAATTCCCAATACTCTCGTTCCATCAAATACTTCTTTGAGATATCGCATTACTTCTAACATACTTTGTTGGCTTGTAGTGGGCATCATGAATAAAATGAACCTCACTGCAAAAGGGCTACAGTCTCTAGTCTCACTGACTTTGTTGAACTAAGAAAATAGACTGGTTTTTCGGCATCAAGGTGGATGGACTGTTCCTCCTGGGCACTTCTCACCCATGTGGCACCTGCAATGGCCCTGACCTTCTCTGGAATCTCGGAAAGTTTTGAGGTAAAAAAGAGACTCATTGGATGGCTTACTGTCCCCAAAGGGTGTGCTCTAATTAACACAGCAACTGTAAAAAACAGTTCACTAAAGCGATAACATACATGTTCACTCAGGTCTCGACACGGGCAGATGAATGTTATCACCCCTGTCAGCCCCTGAATGTTATAGGTATTAGCACCACTGGACACCCTATTGTGTGCTGATCACTTTTTCAAGTGCATTGCAACAAGCTAACTTATCCAGCTCCCATAGCTCCATCATTAATGAGGCCACCCTCTCTTGACTATCTGTCACCTATCTGACACCTTCTCCCCTATTTTCAACTTTAAAGAGATATCAGAAGTTGAGTTGTCCGATATTGTGCAACATCTTAAGCCATCCCCCTGCCCTGATGACTTGTGTCCTCCTGCCAAAATAAAGGACATCTTCAGCTGCCTAGACCCTTTTGTGGGTGGCTTTTGTGGGTGGATCTCTCCTGTACTGAAAAAACTCACTCTTGACCCTTCCTCTATGGACAACTATCATCCTAATACTAATTTCACCTTTTTGTTAAAATTTCTTGACAAAGTTGCATACAAACAACTTCAGAAACAAATCGAAAAGAGTCATCTACTGGGTTCATCACAGTCTGGCTTTCGTACAGCACATGGCACTGAAACAGCTCTGGTAGACTTAAAAGCTAACTTGTGCCACATTGTCGACTCTGACAGATTGTCCTCTTGAAGCTCCTAGATCTCTCCGCGGCTTTCGACCTCGTCGATCACTCATTGCTGCTGGAGAAACTAGGAACCATCACAAATTATTCTAATAACGCCTTATGTTGCTCTAAATCTCCCCTTCAATTGCTACAATGCGGTGTACCGCAGGGAGCAGGCCTTTCTCCAACTCTTTTTAACCTATATATTCAACCCCTCTTTGACCTCCTTGATAGCATAGGCGTGACATATAGTAACTATGTTGATGATACTCAGGTGGTGATTACATTGACTGGTAATTATGAGTTGGGCCACAGCAACATTAATTCCATCTATGCTGCCATTGAGAATTGGATGATCAGAAATTCCCTTGCCCTCAATGGTAATAAAACCGGGATCCTGTTAGTGGGTACTCCTTAACGTCTTGCCATATTGGACTCTCAGTACTCCACCTTTAACATCTCTGGAGCTGCAATCCAGACCAGTCCTTGGGTTAAGACCCTTGGCATCTATTAAGATGCCAATCGAGATATGAACACAAATGTTAGTCAGCTGAAGGCCGCCTGTGCCTCTAAAACATGACTCATAAGGCAAATTAAAACCTTTCTATCCATCTCTAACACATTGGCCATTGCTGTTACTCTGGTCAATTCCAAATTTAACTATAGCAACTGCCTCTTTGCTGGCACATCTAGGTCTAACCTGGCTTCCTTACAGGTGGGTCAGAACAATGCTGTGAGAGCAGTATGTGGTATTTCCAGAAGGAACCACGTCACTGAAGCCCGTAATTCCGTATACCGGCTCCCCGTCAAGCATAGCATTGCCTATAAGGTACTCTCCCACACCCATAAGTGCCTCAATGATAAAGCCCCTACCTATCTGACAGAAAGGATAACATTTGCCCGGTCATCTCGCTCTCCTCGATCCAGCAACTCAAATAATCTTAAGCAATCTCGATATAGGTTTACCCACTTTGGTAGCACTAGCTTCAATTCTGTTGCTCCACGTCTCTGGAACTCCCCCCCTGTTCCTTTGCGTACTTGCACAGAATCTTCCTCTTTAAAGAAATCTCTTAAAATATGCCTTTTCAACTCAAATGACTAGAGTAGATCAGCTCCTGGTGTCCCCCTGGTTTTCTAGCCACTTCCCCTGATGTTTGAGCTCCCTTATTTGCTGCGCACTGAGGTCTATGGGAGAGTTGTTACATATAAGAAATAGTGAACATTAACATGAACTAAATAGCTTGAGCATTTTTGTTGTCTACTAATACAATTATGTGCATACATCTGTCTCAGAAAGTAAGGACTGCTAATCAGAGGCCCCTTTCATAATGCTCCATGCGCTCGCAGTGTGCAGTCCCCAGGCTACACTAAGACATGAATAAATAATAAAGAAGTGAATTTCCATTTCAGGAATATTTCTATGGACTGTACTGCTCTTCTTCTCTTCTGATATCAGTACCGCCCCCAATCCCCATCGGTTTCATATTTTTTTCTTCTCTTTTAAAAGACTTTGGTTGGGTGAAAGTCCTTTTCAAGTTCTGTCCTTTATGAACTGGACTTCACAAGCACATCAGAACTGCTCACTACGTGTCTTCCCTATTGTCTTGGGTCACTGGGACAAGGTAATTGGATGAATGCCAGTGGATCGCACAAGCTGGTTTGACCAATGGATTGTTCAGTATGATCGGAAGCGAAACGATCATGTGAACCAATGCCCTACGCCCCTCGCTGAGGGGATGAGACTGGACCTTCTCTAAGGCAGCCATTTTTAAATGGAGCACTATGATTATCTGTCATCTTTTTGCAGTAGTATCGAAGTAGGACTAATACCTTTCATAAATGGTCCCTTTGTTTAAGGTACGAGGTGGCAATAGCATGCTGAAAGGCATAATCTACACCTTCCAGAACATTTGAAGGTCAGGTGGCTGGTCACAAAAGTCTGGGTCTGCAGGGTGGGCAGGATTAGTCAGGAGGGAGAGGGTTAATGGGTGGGAGTGGGATGCTGTCTGTTTGTCTTGCAATCAAACTAATTAAACTACTTTAGTTTTTTTGTTTTTACCATTACCAAAATTGCAAATGAGAGTTTCATTACTTTAACAGTTGACACGGTAACTCAGAGCTGTCGCACAACGGGGTGCTTCGCTAGACCTGAGGACCTCCTCTTCTGAAACACCCAACCTGCGCGTCTGAATGAGGTAAGGAGTCCAAGTTCAATACTCAAAGGGGTAATCAGGAGGAGGGATCCCGCAGGTGGTGCACCCACACTAGCATTTTAGGGGAGCGATGGAGTTTGCTAAAATTATCAAACTATTGGCTTACGCAAGCATGGTGTGGCATTTTTGCCTAATTTATTGCTGTGGTATTGGCAATTGTATTTTCATTTTACCCTGAAATAGATCTGGCAAATTATTGCTAGTGGTAATTTAGGTAGGCTGGTCTGGTAAGAGCCGATTGGCCCTCTGATATAGTTGAATCCGGTTTTTTATGTATTCTGGCTTTGGTTTTATGTTTTGAACATGCTATTTTGAGGGCTTCTTTCTATTTTGATATCTATTGTACATAGAGAATTAAAACGGGAATGAATCGAGTGAAAAGGGGGAAACAAATCACCCACAACATTAATAAGGAAAGGAGAGTGTGCACAGAGCGAGGGTATTATTGCCCTTTTCAAAACCAATATGCGCCGTCTCTGTAAAACCCCCTCCCTTCTCAGGACTGCAAAGGAGTGGAGCCAAAGAGAGTATGCTATAGGTCCTTATGGCACAGGGCAAATGTTCACGGGGCATTTGTTAATAAAACTAGGGACAGAGATATGGTCAGAGAACAACCTAAGCAGGTGACGACCTCTCTAAGGGCCATCCCTGCTCAATCTATGCCCACCAATTTCAACAGGGCTATGTGTGAGTTTCTCAAACTGTGGCCTTTGCTGACACAGGTTAACAGGTAAACTCCGTTTCTAGTAGAAGGAACCTTTCATTTGTATGAATTGGGAGCATAGAGGCAGGAATTAGAGAAGGAGAAAGAAGGAAAGGTGAGACCCAGAGTGGCTGGAGGAAGCGACATCTATGCAGAACGATTCTAAGGTAAGGGCACTAAAAGACACAAATAACACATTGCGGGGGACATATTCAATTCCTGCAGACTAAAGGAGTGGCAGGGCTGCCTATGCTGCTGTGCTACCAATTGATGATTTGATGATGGATGGGGACAGAATGACAGGACGACCGAGGAAATGAGACTGGAGAGGAAATTATAGACATGTTCTAGCGTATGCACTATCGTGCCTGCTGGGACAGCAATAACGAAGGGTGCATGCATGGTGCATCACCACACAGTGTGTCCCAACTACCTGACGGAGTACAGCATCAAATTCAATTGCAATGCACACTGGTGAAGCCTGGGCCTAGTGCACCAGATATCGTGGGAACAGCCCCCTCTTACAGTAGACTCTTTACAAGGGGGAGTGGGGAGTACAGAGGGAAACTGTGATCCTTCAGGCATCCCTCGTGCAGATGCCAGAATGGCCGGCCAGGAAAAGGGGAGGAGATGCCACATCTACTGATTGTCCCTGTTGCATGGACATTGGGTGATCTATGAAGTCTGGCTGAGGCGTTTCCTATCATTAGGGATGAACCACAATGGTTCATTAAGGAGCTGCTCACTTCCATACATTTCTATAATATGTTTAATCACGGGTGTGGGAGCCTCTCTACTGAGAATGAACATGGGTCAAATACCCTCTTTTATGTAATTTCCCGCACTGAGGAAGGTCTACAACCACATTTGAACTCACTGCACCCTTCACAGTGAAGAAATAACCATTTGCATATCAGTCTGGTCCCACTCATAAGGGCAGTCCAGCACCGAAGTGCTCGGCAATTCTCCTCTGAACAAGAGTACCATCAGCAATCACAGAAACGTGTTTCGGCCTTGTTGGCCTCGTCAGTGAGGTGAATCTGAGCCTCTCTGAGGCACAGTGAGCAGGGCTCCACATCTGGATTACCTGGGTTACTTAGGGTGAAACCCCAAGTTTTACAAACTAAGCAAGGGTGTGGGAGCCCCTCTACTGAGAACGAACATGGGTCCCGACTAGGCCGAACCACTTGTCTGGAGTTACTGTTGGTACACTTGTTCAATTTCAGTGCTGGACTGCCCAGGTTGGTGGGACTAGACTGATGTGCAAATGGATATTTCTCCTCTGTGAAAGATACAGTGAACTAAATTGTGGTTTCAGCCCCTCCCGAGTGAAAACCTTCCCATAGAACATGTTCTTTGGCCATGTTAATTTTCACTAGCGGGGCTCCAAGACCTTTGTATAACTGTTTTAGAATCTGGCCTGTGCTGATATGAATTCGTTTATAGGAATAGGTTTGCCTATTACGGTAAGGTAGTGCTTCATGCAGCATGCTGTTTAGCCGGTGGTGGATCCCGATATGGGATATGCTCTTGGAAAAGCTGGAGATAGGTTGAAAGTGTCAATCCGAGGGATGTTCCACTTAAAGACAGACTGGGCAATGATAGGAAACTATAAGCAGAATAAAGGTGAATGCCCCACAAATTATTTAGACGAGCTCAAAATAGTGTTCATTCAGCACTCTGGAGTCACTAATCCCGACGAGCCCACTCAGGAAGCTGTAGCAAACTCATTTGTCTCTGGTCTAGCACCCAAAGTCGGAACTCCAAAGATACAATTGAAAACAGTGTGCATCAGGAGGCAGAATAAGCCCTTATCAGAGGTCACACACGCAGCTGCTCATTCCAGCAGCTCTTCCTTGCTGCCTCTCTCACTGAGGGAACAATATCATCTGTTCCAGGCAATGAGAAGCTTCATGCTGGATGTGGCTTCCTGAGCCCCCAGTGCCCTGCTCGGAGTACTGTCACCTTGCCAAAATGGCGGCCACTCAATCCACTGTGAGAACTGGGCCCTGTGATGACCTGTGGCTATCTGCACAGATGGCAGATTGGATGCTTCTACAACTTAAAAAGCCTATGGTAGGGAGCTGGCAGGTGAAACCGGCCCCCTCCAAGGCCCATGTCTAAGGGTCACCATCCCTGTCTGTGATTCACTACTAACGTAGCCGCTCTTTCCAGCAGCAGTTGCTCTGTGCCTCCTCACTGCAGGAACAATATCACCTGTTGCAAGCAGTGGGAATCGCCATGCGGGATGTGCTTTCACGAGCCCCTAGTGCCGCGCTCGGGGCATCATCGCTTCGCAAAGATGGCGGCTGTTCAATTCACCATGAGCCCTGGGCCCTGTGATGACCATGACCGCCAGCACAGATGGCGGATTGGACGCTTCTACAACTTAAAGAGCCGATCGGAAGGAGCCAGCAGGTGAATCTGCCTACCCTCCACCCAAGGGCCACCTCTAAGGATCAACATACCAGTCTTGGCCTGTTGAGGAGTGTACGGTGCTCTGAAGCTAAATTCCCTCTTCTCTGACATGCTTACCAATCTCATGCCTTCGGGACCCTAAGAGCTCACACCGGAATCCAGAAACACTACTGACTTCACTGCTGTGCCATCCTCCACACAGGGAAGGTGAGATGAATAGTACTTCCATCTTGTTCTTCCAGCACTACTATTATGTCTCCCCTATACCACCGTGCTACCTCTGTTCCAATGATCCGTACCATAAGCATCGAACGCTGACAGAAAATACCTTCTTCAGCCTTACTTTTTGATTAACCACCTGCCCATTTCCTTACTTTGTTTTGCTCTGACAGCCGCCTAATCTACACCTTCTACGCCTCATTTCTGGATCTTCCAAAAGCTGGAATCCCTCAGACACCTAAACACCTAGAAATCTATTCTACCACTCCAAATGTCTACTCCATACTAACCTAGTGTTTCCTGAGGGAAAGCCGTGAGCCTTGCTCATCGCTATCTACACATATTGGTATTTATTCCCTAACCTCACAACAACTTTCGCACCTGAAGCACTTTCTTTGCATCAGTGCAGCCGATGTAGGCTCCTTCCCCATGGGGAGAGGCTTTTCCGGTATGTGCAAGTATATTGTTGTACTGCTGGCAACATGCCCATAAAGTACCAATCATGATTTGTGCAGCCTTGTGCTGCTTTTGCAACTACATGTACCTCACCCATAATTACTTGTGGAGCCTTGTGCCTCTTTTGTGACTATATGTACCGCACCTTTTATGACTTGAGCAGCCTTCTGCTGCTTCTGCAACTACATGCAACGCACCTATTATTGTATCCAGTGATACTATTGCCAGGGAAAAGGTTGCCAAGGAGCGACATTTCCTCCAATTTGCACTCCCACGAAAATCAAGCACTTTCCCCAAATGTTCTAGGACTGGAGTTAAAATGGAAAATTGTACCCCTCCTAGAACATGTGGGAGAATGCTATTCAGAGTGCATCGAAAGAAATCGCCTACCTGGTGCCTTTTTCCCAGGAGGCATTTCCACGTGGAATCACATATTATGACTTGTGTAGCCTTGCGCTGCTTATGCATCTACATACACCTCACCTATTATGACTTGTGTAGCCTTGCGCTGCTTATGCATCTACATACACCTCACCTATTATGACTTGTGTAGCCTTGCGCTGCTTATGCATCTACATACACCTCACCTATTATGACTTGTGTAGCCTTGCGCTGCTTATGCATCTACATTCACCTCACCTATTATGACTTGTGCACAGCCTTGCGCTCTGTTTGCAACTACCTGTAACTCACCTATAAGGACTTATGCAGACGTGTGCTGATCTTACGACTACTTTTTACTCACTGATTATGACTTGTTCAGCTTTCTGCTACTTTTGCAATTACATGTACCTCACCCATTTTGACTTGTGTGACTTTGTGCCGCTTTTGCAAATATATGTAACTCACCTATTATTTATTTATTTGCATTTTCAAAGCGCTCACACAGCCCGTGGGCTTCCATGTGCTGTCACAGGAATTGTTTGTTTTAGTTGTGTAGTTGTTTCTCTTAGTTGCGTATTTGTAACGCGCTTAAATACCCAGAGGGTTCTCAGCGGGGACCAGGGAATCTAACCTGTGTTGTTTCGTGTCGTCTTGCTTCCAAGGTGAGAATGTTGCAGCTGAGCTATCCTCCTGGGAGGACTTGTGAAGCCTTGTGCCGCATTTGCAACTACTCGTATCTCACTGATAATTATTTGCGAAGCCTTGTGCTGCTTTTACATCTACTTTTAACTCACTGATTATGAATTATGCAGCCTTGTGATGTTTATTTTAATTAGCGCCCAGATGCCTTAGGGCTTGGCGCGTTGCTATAAATGCACAAATAAATAAATACACAAATAGCAGTGGTTGCGAATCATTGCCTAGCATGTCAGCACCAGCAAAAGGAGACTATTCATAATAAGCTTAAAACCGTGCAAATGTAGAGTCTACAGGCACAGCGCAGGGCTCTGGCCAGAAGATGGCATTTTAGGGGGGAGATTTGAGTGCAGAGGTCATGGTAGGGGGCAGGGAATACTGCACCAGGAGCAAGCTACACAGAAAGAACAGCATGGATGTCTGAGACAGCAATATCTGCAGGGACGGTTAGACAAAGTGGGCAGTGGAAGAATGAGTGCTCCTGCAGATCCCAGGAACCTTTCTTCCCTAGCATCGAATGACAGAACTCTGTCCTTAAGTCCCCTACATGGGGGTCAGCTCCCCTCCACAGCAGAAATGTCAAGGCTTCCCGCTTCTTTCCAAACCGTAGCACACCTCCCTTCATTCCTGGATACACTTTAATTACTCAAGTTGATCAAGATCCATCCAGGATAAACACAGGAAAATAAAATGTTGCAACTTTCCCCCCATTAGATCAGCAGGGTCCGTAAGTGCAGTATATTGTACCATGCATTGCGTTTTTTTGAGTACCCTCCATAATAATGATTAGACTGTTCCAGTGATTCTTCAGATTGCCCCAAGAGGAGAATTGGCAGGAGTGAGAGTGAACAGGAGATCTGAGGGAATTGTTTGACTCCATACCAGCCTCCCTGTGGTCTGTGCATGATAGCATGGAGGGGTACATTCACACTGCTGAACATGTTATAAATACGGTTGATCCCTTCAAATAACTACCTTACTTTCTCCAAGACCCTCTGAAACCAGAATCAGAGCAAGTGATTACACCTCTCATCAGGGTCGGATTGGCCCCTTGGCCTTTCGGCCCGTGGCCGGGGTGAAATCGTCCCTGAGGAGTGGGGTCCGGTTTGTGGCCATGCCTGGGCTGGTTATGAAGAAAATAAAATAGAAATTTCTTTCTTTTTCTTTCTTTTTTCTTTTCCAAAAAGCCTTTCATCCTTCTTAGGTCGATAAATGAGTACCACCACAGGTTAGGTGATATTGTATGCATATTTCTTCTATAAAAAAAAGAGCTTAAGGGTAAGTGCTATACAATAACATTATCATTTGGCCTTGGACATCTGCTTGGATTCACAGTAATTTAGTGTACTTAGGGACAACGCTATTTGATGCCACTTCCTGTTTTGTCAAGGAGTGAAAGGTTGTGTTTCATCGCTTCCCAGGATGTCACTGTGGGGTCAAAGGACATCACTTCTGGTGATGTCATCAGAGGTCAAGGGTCGTGAGGCGAGGGGTGGGCCACTTTTTTTGAGGCGAGGGGTGGGCCACTTTTTTTTGGGTGACCGGGCCTATTTCTTGTCCCAGTCCGACCCTGCCTCTCATTGATTCACACCTCAATCGAGGTGTAATTGTCCCTACTACTAGACCTTGTCACACTCTGATATTGCCTTTCAAGAGACCAGGGAATGCTACCTATCATTTTGTCGGCGATCTGATAGACATTAATGCAGTAATTATCCCTTCATTCACAGATGTACCAAACTCTGCAACCATATTGTCTTGCATTCCTCCTAATGAAACACACTTCACTGTACTGGATTTATGCTCTGTGTTCTTCTCTGTACCTATACATGAGGACAGTCAGTATCTTTTTGCATTTTCAGTACAGCTGGTTGAGGCTGCCCAAGGGGTATAATGAATAACCTACAGCTTTTGCCCAGCATTTGAAGAAATGCTTAGATGATGCCAGTTTCCCTGGGGACTCAGTGTTAGTTAAATATATCAATGAGTTACTCGTTGACTTGCTTTCCTATGAAGCATGTATGCAGGACAATCAGATACAATGAATAGCCCTATCTCACAAAGGTCACAAGGAATCTAAGCAGAAACAACAACTAGATAGGCAGAGAGGACACTACTTGGAGCTCAACATTACAAAGAGGCACAGAATGATAGTGCCCCCCATAAAGAGGAAGTCTACAACATCCAGAAACTTCAGACTATTGCCCAATTAAGAGAATTGTGGGCATTGTAGGGTATTGCCTCCAATGGATTCTAGGTTATGCCGAGATTGTTAAGCCTTTACAACACTACACCAAACCAGAACTGTAGAAACTTTACAATGGACTCCAGAAGCTGAAAGGGCATACACAAGTATAAAGAAAAGCTTGGTAGAGGTGCCACCCTTGGGTTTGACTGATTATAAGAAAGGGTTTACTCTGAATTGTCATGATAAAAATGGATTTGCCCTGTCTATCCTAACTCAGAAGAATGGTTCCACCGTAAACCCTTATCCTATCGTAGCAAGGAACTAGATCAGGTTGCTGCAGGGTTGCCACCTTGCTTGTGATGGACTGCTGCTACCACATTAGCGCTACAACTGTGCAAGAACATAGACCTGGTTTCCTTTTTGGAGGTTGAATTCCCCATTCAGGGGTCTCCTTGTTGTTGAAAACTAAGACTCAAACTAAGTCTCAGTATATATCCATGTCAAGTGCTAGCAAATAGAAGATACTGCTGTTGTATTCTTCCAATGTGACTTTAACTAGATGCTCTGTGTTGAATCCGGCATCTGTGTTACCTACTGCCCAGGACGGTTAACCACATGATATGGAACACCATGTCTGTGTTGCCATTCCTGATTTTCTACTAACACCTCAAAATGATATATCTACACCTCTTCACCTGACCCTCATCTGATTGATTTTGTGGATGGGTCATATAATCAGGATCAAAATGCGAAAGTGGTGTCATGGGGCCTCATTCCGAGTATGGAGGTAATCATGGCGCTATTTGCGCCATGACTACCTCCAATACCGGTACCGAGTCTGCCCTGGTTCAATGGGGACTTACCGGTCTATTCCGACATTTGCGGGACGGGTAAGTCCCCATTGAAAAAGCCATTCCCCATTCTCATTTGAGCCCCCATATGGCTCAATGGGAAGGGGGAAGGTGCTAATAACGGTACCGCAAATTGCCCTTGGTATTTACACCTAAATGATGTGTTGGAAAGTAGTAGGCTGCTTCACTCCTCCTCTGCTCAGGTAGCAGAACTTGCAGCACTTACTCAGGCCTGTGAGCTAGCTGCTCAAAAGACTGTTAACATGTACACTTTACACTGACTCTACATCGGAATTTGAGGTAGCTCACATCTTTGGTCAACTCTGAAAATGGAGGGAATTTTTGACATCCACTGCTTCCCCTATTAAGAGCAGTCAGTATTTGAAGGCACTCCTAGATTCTGTTATGCTCCTGGAAAAGATTACCATAATAACATATGGTACTCACCAGCCCCTGGATAGGGAGATCATTGTGTAGATTCAACAGCAAAGTTAGCAGCAGTGATAGATTCAGAGGATGAATACATCTTTTGGTAACCTTCACCTGCAGTTTCCCGGTTGCAATATTTGGCAATATCTCTTGGTGGCATTAGATGTGTTCTCTGTCTGGGTGAAGGCTAATCCTTAGGGAGGGGCTGATGCAATCACCATTGTCAAATGATTGGTTATAGATTTTGTGCCAAGACTTGGGATACCTTTTAGCATTAATTGCGATCCATGCTCCCATTTCATCAATAGTGTGGTGAAATAGTTTCTAACTGCCCTGAATGTACAATACAATCTACACTGTCCTCGCTACCCACAATCAGCAGGGGGTGGGCAGGGTTGGGGGGTGTGTAGAAGAGGAATAGAGTAATCAAAAACAAACCGGCAAAACTATGTCAGGAAACAAAGCTGAAGTGCCAAGATACCCTTACCCTGGTGTTGCTTACTATTCAAAACACCCCACATTGAAAAACAGGGTTTGGTCTGCATGGAATCATATATGGTAACCACATGAGGCTACTTTCATCCCCACCTCTTAGGTCTTTTGACACTAATCTCCACCACAATGATGGAAAACGTCTTGATTTTGTCAAGACCTTAATTCTCTCAGTTCTATAAACAGATAAAGGCTTCATTGCCTAAGGAGCTAAAAAAACAATACCAGACCTTGCTGCCAGTGTATATTTTTATTCTGAAGTCGCATCAGCGAAAGTCAGCATTAGCTTCACGCTGGCATGTACCCTTCATTATCAACTTGGTAAGCAACTCAGCAGTGAAGGTGAAGGAGTGGCCTACTTGGGTGCATACCACCCTCTGTAAAGAGAGTGCACCTCTTGCATAAAGTGAAAAGGATGTCTGTACTGGGTTGGAGGTTCTTTCTTATTCCTTTGCCTGTTTGTCAACTTGTCTTATTCATCCTTTGTAGGTGGATTACAGTATGTTTCTCTCGCCCAGTATGAAACATAAAAAGGGTTTAACCACTCACAGGTGATAACTACCTCAGAGATTCAGAGTTGGCTCTGATATCTGAAAAGGTATATTGGGAGCTGGAATATGAGCAACTCTGAGTTTTTGGGCACCCTGGAATGCAGGGTGGATCTGTCATTGAGATTTCTCCTGAAGCCAACTGTGAGTGCACCAAGTCAGATACCTTATCATTGTGAAGTTCTTCCAAAGTTGATGCACAATGAGGACTTGTTCCGGGAACTAGTAGAAGACCACAGGTCTAGGAAAGTTCCAAAGGGGCGATGCTTTAACATTTACTGATACTGTTGAACTGACTGAAATCTATCCTGAGCCTTTTAATGTTTCTGATCCAATGATTATTGTTATTCTGTATTGCACTCTAGGAGAGGGAAAGAACAGATATTGAAGACCATCATGTGGTGTTGATACAATGCACCTGCAACGGCTGTGTCGAGAGTGAGGATGCAGAACTCAAATAAGAGTAACAGTATTGTTACAGTAGACCTACTGGTGGGCTTTCATACAATATGGTGTGCCAGGCACATGAAGCATAGAATACCAAAGTGTAGTTCTAGGAAAAGATGATCATGTTTCCACTGAATTGTATTGTTTCTGATAACAACAATGACTTACAGAAACAACACAGATTTGGTAAGATGGTCCCCTAATGTGACATGTGCTATACGCCAGTACAATCCCAAGTAAGAGAAAAGAAAATGCACGTTAATACAGCTTATGTCTGGGCAGGCCATTGAGATTTCCAAATTGCGCAATAGCACACATGTATCTTAGCAGTCATTGTGCTATAACACAATAAACAAGATAAATATGCGAGGGTTTCAATATGTTGTGTTGAATGTCACCCTTGCCACATTGATGTTTACCCTCCCTTTTGTCTGCATTCCCAGTAACAACGCAAATTCTGAACTGTACTGAAGGGGACATGATTGGACAGCATCAGTTGGGTGTTGCGACAAAGCTGCAACAGATGAAATGGAAGCTCCTCAGGTGGAGAAGGAAAAGAGAAGTGGCAGATCTGGTTTGGGGTGCAGGCCATACTGCCCTGACAGCTTGTGGCATATGTAAGGGCCAATCTTTAGATGGCCATTTGGGCTGATTAGAACGAGTGACAGGACTTATCTCTGGCGCATAGCTCACCACACAGAATAAAGTTTATTAGGACTCCCAGCACAATCACCCGAGATGTCCAATACAGCTGATAAAAGGAGTGGTCTCTTCTAGGTGGAAGCTTCAATGGGACATCACTTGTGAAGAAGTACATGTTTTCCTAAACTTTGAGCTCCTCAGCATCTGAGAATTTAGCCTGCACAACAGCTGGACAAGACTCCACGGAATTGCATTGGGTTTACTGGAAGAGCTGTGGCCATGGAGAGACAGCTAACCAAATAGTGGGTGAAGCTGTGCATATCAAGAAGACATGTTCATTGGCCAGATTGTCGCTGTTTTATTACATGGCACACTGCAGCCAGGGACTCCTTCCCTGACAATTAATGTGACACACAATAAAGCGCTTTTTATTTTTAATAAACCACAGGTTCTTTTTTTGAGAAGGCCTCCAACCCGTCCCGCACCCAACCTCCACAAACACCCTGTATCACAATGGACTATAAACCAGGCCGGTGTGTATCAATAAGATCTTTATACATTTTTTATTTAATGAAAAAGGAAAATAATCAACACAGCCACCACAAGTGTGGCAACACCAATGCAATATCATATCTAGAGCGACCAAGTGGAAATGGTCTGTTGCACTCACTTTTGTTATAATGACAAACAGGAAAATACAATCAGGTTGAAAGGGACTGTTACACTCACTTTTGTTATAGTGACAAACAGGAAAATACAATCAGGTTGAAAGGGACTGTTACCCCCGCTTTTGTTTTAATGACAAAACAGGAAGATACCATCAAGCTGAAAGTGATAGAGCCAGAGTTTTAGCACTCTCCCCTGCAACTCTCACCCCCAAACATCAATTAAACTTGATTCCTTTGAATGGAAAACATTGGCAAGGAGTAGGCATAGAGAGAGAAAATTGGATTTGGGGTAAAGCCCACCACCCCAAGATGGGAAGCCAGCAAAGAAAGTGAAACCCTCTTTATGGAGCAAAATGGAAGAATGGGATTTTGATTATTACTCACAACTGATACGGGACAGAATTAAAGGAAGTTTGTATTGCTTACACTTTAGGAGATAGGGAACATTTAGAGAATACTAATCAGCACACCAGGGCAAAGGAGAAATGTAATGGGAAAATCGGTTTTGGGAGGAAGCAAATGCAAAAGGGAAAATTCAGTGGCAAATGGAAATTTGTTTTACACTGGGGTTTATAATGGCAGGCAGAGCAGGGAAGGGGTTTAGCTCACAATAGGAACATTGGTTTTCAATGACTAGGACAGAGGCGCATACAGGTAGACTTATAGGTAAAAAGGATTGATCACAATGGAACAATGGTTTGGGGTTTAATAGGATTGATGCAAATGAGAATTTGTTCGGTAATGCACACAATACAACGACAAATTCGGTTTTCAGTTACAAGGAGGCTTATTCTTTTGCAGCAAAGCATCAATGGCTAGAATAATTAAATACAACACCAGGTACAAGATCGTTAATTTCAAATTTCAACAATCTTGTACCGAGAATTACAATGGGGATTTAGTCGATTTACTTAATAAAATAGTAAGAAATTACATAGCCACTGAGAGATTTTTAAAGGAGATATGCTAACATACACAGGCTACTCTAATAGATTCTTCTATGGGAAGGTGACTGAATTACACTGGCAATTTATAGGGTTTTCAATGGGGTTTGCAATGGGAGAAATATTGGATGCAATGCAACAAAATGAAGGGCTTATGCAATTTAGGGCTGGGGTATATGTTACTTACAAAGCCAGCCTTGGTTTAGGATTCAGGACAGCCAGCTGGATCTCAGGACACTCTGGACAGCTAGGGCAAGACGTCTGGTCACTGCACTATCAAAGATGGTAAGGTTCAGCTGCCTTCTCTCCGTCCTCCTCCTCCTCTCTCCCCAGATTTTTGTCTGGCTGTCCCTAGTCTTTGTACAGTCCCCCTTATATAGCATGATGACATCACTAACTTTACAATCTAGTGGGAGTACCCTGCAATTATCCCTGCTGCTCGGATAGAATAGTTTACCATTCCTCTCTCCCCCCCTTGGCATGATTGCTTCAAGGAAAGAGAGCACAATCTGTCTGTTTGCATTTATTACAATTCCTTTGTTTTTAATATCACTTTTTGGCAAAAATTAGTTATGTCTCATAATCTCATATTTCTACTAGCCACTGCCATATGAAACAGATGTGTGGGTTTAGCTGATCATGAGGAATTAGATACATTGATCGCCAAATCTGTACAATGTAGCATGGCTATTTGGCACATATTTGTCCTTTTTATAAAATATATAACAGTTATGAATCTGCAAATGATCAAGCATGTTCCTAATTTCATTTTCCATCTTTTCACCAACTGTCATATTTGACACATGTTCAGATCAGCCAGAAACTTGTCTTAACTGGCCAATTCAGTCCCCAAAGTCCCAGGGAAATGCAATTAGTCTCTTTAAAATCACCTGGAAAATAGAATAAAATGAAATTGATTCTCATTCTGATTGCTGCAAAAATGTCTAAAATGAAATCAGTCTTTTAATGTAACTTGAAAGTGTCTTGTTCCACCTGGGGGTGGGCCGCTTCCTCCCCCTTCAGCCATCTTTCTCCCTGGCCTCAGCCTGTAACCAGAGTTTTTCATATGTCTCTTTGAAGTGGTGTGGGTTCTTTTGAAGGGGTTGCAACAAGGAGCTCACACCCCCTGGTCAAGCTGAAGCCACATTTTGTCTCCTTTGAAATCTTTGGGCTCCTGCCTTCATGTCTGCAGAGCAGGGAATTATGATGCCTTCTCCAGCATCACATTTTATTGGCATGGTTAGGCGATATGTGTGATATCCAGTGGGAGCGGGACGTTGTCATCACGAGTTCCTGCTTTCAGGCTAGAACCTGTTTCTCCTTTAGTAAGGGTCTATTCAAAGTTGACTGGAGTTTTGTGGGTTGGAACATAATCTGCATTTGCATGACATTTCCCTGAAATGTTCTGCGTGAGCAATGCTATCTTTCCACTGTGGCTTTTAAAACGATTTTCTTTTCACACATGTTCAGGCTAAAATACTGTCTTGCAGTTCACAGGATTCTTTGATTTCTGCTTTTTGAGCAAGTTTGCATTTGCTGTTGGTCCATTGATAATGAGAGGTAGGCCCATTTTTACATGGTTCTTTATTTTGACATGAACACAAAGAATAAGCCAAGCTGTTTTTCGTTTGCAGTGTTTAAAGTGCTGCTGTTCATGTGAAAGGGAAAACAAAAACCATTTTTCTTTGTAGTGTTGAAATTCTTGCCCCTCATGTGAAATGACATTAACGCAGGGCTGTTTTTGGTTGCAGCGTTAACTTCTTGTCATACAGGGGATATAAAAGAAAAACAGGGCCGTTTTTGGTTGCAATGTAGAAATTCAGGTTATTCAGATGAAATAAAAGCAAAACAAGGCCCTTTTTGTTGACAGTGTTTAAATGGTGCTGTTCAGGTGAAGGGGCTTCTGTCTCGGGCCTTTAAGTGCACCCCACAAGATGCAACTGGGACTGGGTAACACATTGAGATGTGTGGGAGGTATAACATCCTGGATTACAGCAAGCTACTTAACTAGGGATAACTAGGGATTACTTCTCATTTATGCTTAGTATCAGTTCCACTTGGAAATGATGACCCATACAATCACTCCAGTTGTAATGCATCAGTAAGCTAACAGGACAGGTAGTATTAGTGGGGAATAGGATATGATGGGATGGTAAAGTTGTGATGTAAAAGGAAGTTTCTGTTCCAGGGAGAAGAAATGTGCACAAAATTGAGGTCTACCCCACTCATTGATATACATTTCACATTAAAGACAGGTACCAGGCAAGTTGATGTATTTTCATCAGCAGTAGACAAAAGGACAGTAAAGTTTCAGGTTGCAATGTTATTGGCCTTGCCCTATGATTGTGACAAGGAAAAATGAGAACCTGGACCTAATTCCAGAGGTAAAGAAGTTAACATATGTCAAAAATAGTCTCTAGGTGTTGTAGGTGGTGTTTAACAGACAGAAGAAGGTGCTTCTGGTTTTGCATCGTAGAGCTATGCTAAGAACTCCCACTGATGTATTATGTTTTGTTAACAATTAAGTCTTTGAACAGCCTTATCTTATCACAACTGTATGTGTAATATTGTTCTTTTTAATCGTGACAGGTATCATTGTGTCATCTCATGGGTACTGTAGTAAACAAGGCAACATGGTAGTTTGCACTGTGACTTCCAGGCCCTCTAATTACAATACCATAGACGATTTGTTACCACAATGTCTACTCTACAGTGTGTATGAACAGTCATGAGAGCTTCAGCAAGAGCTGGAGCACCCGATGTCAATAACATCTGAATACATTTGAAACATTTGATTCTGTTTCTAAGGAACACTAAAGGCCATTTGGCCCGACTCCCCTAAACCTTTATCCTTGGAGAAGAAAACAAAAATTAATGAAGGGAAAAAAACGTTTTGCTTATGTGATAGTGTGCAGTTCCCAGACTACTGTAATAAATAAATAACTAAGAAGTCTACTGCAGGGCAGTTGGAAGAGGGGTAGAGGATTTTCAGTTTCAGTAATATTTCTACAGGCTATACAGCTCTCTTTCCCCCATGATATCAGTCCTGAACCAAGTCCCTACCATTATTTATTTGTTCTCTTCTCATAACATACTTTGGTTAGTCTTAAGCCCTGTTCCCTGTTTGCAATACTGCCCTTCATAAAATGGACTGTACATGTGTGCCAGAAACGTTGACTATGAGCTTTTTCTAATATCCCGGGTCACTGGGCAAGGTCTTTGGACTAATGCCAAAGGTCTGCACCATCATGAGCTGGTTCAAACAATGGAGCACACAGTAAGATGACAATCAGTAATGGGGTGGATGCCATATGCCCCTAGGCTGAGGTGTCAAGACCAAAACTCCTCTGAGGCAGCCATATTGAACTAGAAGCTCTGTGATTATGCACCATTGTTCAGCACTATAATGTAGTAAGACTAAAACCTGTCATAACTGGTCCCTTTGTGTAAGGCAGGATCTTGGGATAGTGTACCAAGAAGGCCTACTCTGCACCTCCCTGAACATTCAATGTTCAGATTGCCGGTTCCCTGTAAAAAGTCGGGGTCTGCAGGGTGGGTTGGGTTAGACAGCAAGGAACGGGTGATTAGGTGGAATTCTGCCTGTTTGTCTTGCTAGCAAACTATCACATCTCCTTTTTTCCCCTTTACTGAAATTAAAAATAAGAGCTTGAATACTCGGCAATGCTGAAAAGCATAGTGCAAGCATGCAACTTTGCTAGGCCTATCTACTAACTTCTCTCAGCAGCTGCTTTCTAGTTTGACAACATGGCAGTAAAAAGGGACATGTGCATTCATGTCAACCGAATCATAGAGCCCAAATCTCTAAAAGACATGATTTGCCTTCAACTTTGGCCAGTCCTGAATCTAAATGAAACCATATAATGATGTGCCCCTAAACGGGGTGATATTGAAATCTATATATAAACCATGTCTAGTTTTGACATGATGGTCTCTGGGAATCCACAATTATATTGCCCAAAACCTACTGATGTAATTTTATATCAGCTTGGTCTAAAGTGCCCTTTCTCTCAGGGCCACTTTCTTGAAAGATAGGAACTAACCCAAGGATCAGTGAGAACTCCAGTTCTTCTAGGGGCATGTTCTGCCAGGCCAAAGGAATTCATACCAGATGGTCATTAACAGATAATCTTTAATGTAGGCATACAGAGGAAATGGGTTGGTTGGAGTAGCAAGAAGAGAATCATCAGTCCACAGAAGTGTCCTACCATCTTGGATTCCAGTAGGGCTCCTAAACATTCTATACCCCCTCCCACCTCCTGAGTACAAAGCACTCTTGATATGACATAACCATGCAGATGATTCTGAAACAGCAGCCAGGATTGGATCCATCACAAAGGGGTAGAGGGGAACCAAGTAGCTGTAGAAGTTTACCGATTTAAGGTTCTGAAACCACCCCCATGTTGAAACCATGTTTTGACAATTAAAGAAGAATGATTACATCTGGAACTGTGATGGCAGTAAAGTCTGCTCCAAAGTTCTTTCCGATGTATGTGAAGACAAAGGGCCTCATTCCATGTCTCAGCTTTTAACAAATTTTGAGCCAGCTCAACCTTTTCATGGTGCTGTAAGCATCCGGGGCTGCCTTTGACACTAACCACTTTTTGATATGTTGTTCAGATATCAAGTTGACACCTAGCCTGCCTTCACCATAGCTATTTGTGTGCCGGAAAACTACATTGTGTCATTGGATTCCTTCAAGCCAACTTGACCAATTCCAGATGCTGATTTGACCCATTGCATGCCTGTTTTTCATCTGATTCAAGCCACTCTACAGGACCAAACCTTTTTGCTGGACAGTCTAAAGGTGCTTTGACATCAGCGATCTATTGGAGGCAACTGTCTCGAAACACCTCAATACTGGCCCAGCCCATTGAAAGCACCTAGAAGCTCAGCTCAATGTTGCTTCACCTCAAGAACAAACATTAAAGGTATTTGAAGCGGCCCTATCCCCTTGAGCTGCCTTAATGAGCTCTAGCACCTAGGAAGCCCCCACTCTCTTACTTCTTTACATACATCTACAGTGAACTTGACATTGCTGCTGACATTATTTCCAGTGTACACCTGTCTTTAGCCCCAGGTGGCCCCTTTCCTTATAAAGTCTGCAAGTTTGTTGTCATCTCTTTTGGTGGTGGGTTATAGTTTTTCTTTGATTAGTGATTGGGCATTTTTTAATGTGGGTACAACAGCACTATTGATGTATGGAACACCTCTATTCTAGCTCACATCCATCCTAAGGAGTATAGCTGCCATTCAGCCCATGGCAAGCATGCCCACTGCACCCCCCTTCCAAACCTTTGACCTCTGTTTTTAATGACGGCAATCATAGTGATGATGGTACAGGTGATGACACAGACATTAACTACAGCTCTCTTCTAATGAGAGAACACACAACAGGTTTGTATGCCTGTGAGAATGATACTGAGTCCAACCCAGCAGTGACCCAATGGGAGGGTTAATTGGAGGAACAAACACAGCATGGACAGACACCCATTGGCACCACAGCCCCTGCACGGGTTTGGAGTGCACATATATCACCAAAAAGTACACATTCTCTGTATACTCTCATTATCACACTGCTGAGATCCCAAGGTAACAGTGGTTTATGTTCATTCAGGGAGGATAGCTCAAGGGCAGCACATTTGTCTTGGAACCAAGACAATGCAGAGCAGCACAGGTTTAAATCTCAGTCCTGTGCTTAGAGACTGGTCTCCAGTATTAAGCACATTATAAAAGATTAATGAATTAATTAATAAACTAACAACATCTGGCATAACATCACAGCAACCATTACCACCTTATGTGCCTTGAGGTGTGTCATGTTCCATCGACAGCCAATGACACCTACTGCAATCCCACAGTGCATATCTATATTGTGGAATTTCTTTCTACAGGGACCAGAGCAGCATCTTGCCACCAGCACTAAGTGCAGAAAAGTGGTGTATATTGTGAAGGCAGGAACCAATAAGGACACGCCATCATTGCTGGGGTACATGAAGTGACATCATGCACAAGACAGGGATCTATTTATTACAAAGAATACACCCAGGTGCAAACTAACACTTGAACGATCAAAAGAAATATTGAGGATTAATACCACCAAAAAACAAATATGCCAGTCACGAGTTCAAAAGTACATTTACAGTTTACTAGTCAGATAGCTATTTGGCTCCCAACGCCTCGCAGTGTGTACCGGCAGGAACCTTGAGGGGAGAGAGTGCTGGACATCTCAAAAACATCAGTATTTATACATTTTCTCATAATCCCAGACACATCGTACAGCCTCTGTTTGTGTTACAAATTCACTAGGGTTCATAGCCAGTTCACATAACTAATACAGGTTTAAAAAACTATGCATTGTTCAATATTTTCATCAAACACTACACATGTTTTTCTGCACATCAGACAGAATGGTAACATTCTTTGCTTTACTCATTTGTGTTTGTCTGTCGTTTGTTCTTGAGTTTGAAGTCAGCTTAGTTTCAAGGAACGAAATCAAAGATTTCTGCAAAAGCACATGTTCAGCTATTGGACATTCTGTTTTGCTGTTTGATCGGGAAGATACTATTGATACAGATGACTTCTAAATTACTGATTAAATACGACTCTTGTTTAGCTCCAAGGCTTCGTAGTGCAGGACAAACAATCCACCTTAGCAGCTTCAACATGCTTATCTACGTTGACACAGTACAAAGTTCATTTTTCTCTGCTGGAGCCAAACACTCAAAGTTTAACATGAGACAGAAAGCAGGAGTTTATCAAAATGGTGGATGATTTTAAAATGGCGGCATAGTCAGCTTTATTCAGGTTCATTCAAATACGATTTTCAGTGTGATGCGAATGTGCTTAGGCCAATGTTCATTATCAAGCACTATGATGTGAAATATACTTTTACAAACCCTCCTTTTGGCCTAAGCCAAGACCATTTATTCAAATAACAGCATTATCCGAAAACTATGTATCATAGTCAGAACATCCTGAATCGCTGTCTTCGAAAAAATTAATTGACATTAACTCCTTGATGGTAATATCCTGCATTACGAATGCATTAACAACATTTCCAGGCATATGTGTCTTAGGTTCTAGTGTACCTATTGCCTGTGCATAACTTCCTCCTATCGTAGAGGTCCCAGAACCATGTACTAATATCCGAGTTTCCCTCTGGAATGTGTACTTCGGTCCTTATGACATGTACATTCTTAAATGCCTTAAATATGGTGGGGGAGGAATCAGGTACAAAGACGCAACACACAGATCCCACCATTTTGCATACTCAACCGTGGTCTCACTGATGGTTTTCTCTAACACTCTTGCCAATTTTCTAACATCCTGGGAGTTTATTATTTGTCCCCAGAATGGCACAAAGGATTTTTCAACATCACCCAGAATCTGTGAAGGAGTGTCAACATTCTCATCCCACCTGGGACGAGTTTTAGAGACTTCAGCAGTGGTGGCAACATATACTCCTGGCAACATTATACCCAAATACCAAGTACCCTCCCAATCTCTGGGTAACCACAGATGTACCTCATCACTGCAAATGAATTAAACAGGATCTCCTACGTACAGAGGTCTATCCTCACTGGTTAGTACAGCAGTATGCAGACATCCCTCAAATGTACCCACTCGTTGGGAACACTTTCTTTGTATTCAGAATGGGACGGAGTTTGGACTGTGGTTGATGGTATAGGAAGGAGGCATGGCATCCCTATTACCTAGGGCAGCCGTTTCAAAGGTAATCAACGATTGAAAAGGTCTGGAAAGTCTGTCAGAAGGCCTAATAGAAGCAACATTTAGCTTGCTCCTATTTACAAACAAAGAACATCCTAGAGGTGTTAAAACTCACTTTTCAAATTCGTTAAGATTAGTCCCATCAAAATTCCCAGTGACACTCTTGTTCTATCGGCCAAAGAATAATGCCCTAAGTGAAGCATAGCAAGCAGTAGTTAAAAGGAGTGAATCCATATACCAGCCCACTCCCTTTTCCCCATGTTTTGGCAAATGCGAACACCCCAGCAATTCGTCTTATTTAGAATGGCATGGGTTGCATTCATAATCATTAAAAGAGTGTTATTATAATAGCCCCCTCTGTGTTGGAGGCCTCGAGGATGAAGAGTTTGCAAATGCATGTAAGGTGGAGACACAGTAGGGATACTTGCAGTCAATAACAAGACATCAAGCGGATGTGCATTTTCCAAATACTTAAATACAAATGTCATTCCAATTAAAAAACAAGCTGTTATTATGACCAGTGTCCATTTGGTCCTAGGGGACCATGACCCTGGATGAGCAGATTCATCATCAGAAAAGTGGCTAGCATCCTTTTTTGTATGAGTGGCCTGTAAAATAGGCATAGTTTCTCAGCGTCCGTTAAGAAGCCTTGCTGTTAGGATTTTTTAGTTCATCCATGGGTGGCACCTGACCACATGGCCTATGTTGCTTGAAGGTAACTTTGCCGGTCCCTGCCTCTTATTTATATGCAGCAGAGGAATGATGAGGTGCTGGCTCAACAGTGGTTTCTTGTGGGTTTATTGTGGGCACAGCCGAGCTGCACTTTCCTATCCTATTTACATTAATGTAATGTCAGCAAATCTAAATCTGATTCCTTGGTCGCAGATAATACCTTAAGACTCCAGGTACAGAATGGTCATGAACAAAGCGTTGTTTCCTAAAGAAAATGAAACAGCAGAAGCAAGATCGATCGATGGTGAAGAAGAATTTGAAGAAGAAGCAACAATCTCTCCAGGCCCCACGGGCTAAGGAAGGATTTTTGTAGAAGAAACAGTAGTCTCCCCCGGCCCCACGGGCTCAGGAAGGATTTCTGTGAAACCCTCTGTGTCAATTAGAGCAGGCTTGTTGTGAGCGTTGAGATCACCAATTCCCTTCTCCTCCCCTCTGTCATAGGGCAGAGGAAAAGGAATCCTCTTCACATTTGTCACATGGAACTAATGCTTCTTCCCAGTTACTCGTATAGCAGTCTGCGTAGCCAAAAGGATTTGATATGGTCCCCTCCAATGAGGTGCAAGACAGGAGAAACTTTCAAAATTCTTCAGTAGGACCCACTGTCCAGGTCGGAGTCGATGACCTGGACCCTCTTATGTTACAGGGAGGGCTGCTCGCACCTGCTGATGAATCAAATACAAGTTTTGAATCAAATGGTCACAATAATCAGACAAAAGCGGATGCTGGATTACTTTCAACTGCTTGGGTTTTGGGACCTTCCATATATTGGCTGGTCTCCCCATGACAATCTCATAGGGGAGAGCCCCGTCTTTGATTGTGCTGTGACCTGCATTCATAATAAGGCTATTGGCAAAGTGTCAGGCCATTTAAAATGACTATTTGCATACACTTTCACCATTTTGTTCTTTAAGATTCCGTTATGACATTCCACAAGACCGGCACTCTGAGTGTGTCTGGCCGAGTGGAACCGTTTATCAATCTGTAATCCCACACAAACTTGCAGGGTGATAGCAGCGACAAAATGTGGACCATTAGCAGACCAAATTACACTCGGCAAGCCAAACCTAGGAAAGTATTGCTTCAGCATGGTCTTTGCCGTTGATGTTGCTGTGGCATATTTTAGAGGAAAAGCCTCAACCCAGTTACTGAAAGCAAAGATGACGACTAAAACATATTTATAGTTTTGACAATGTTCCATCTAAATAAAATCAAAATGAATCACCTCAAAGGGCATGGAGGGGGTTCCAAAACTACCCTTCGGTGTCGGTGTTCCTTTCCCAATGTTATGTTGCAAGCATACCATGCAACTCTGGACAAAATGATCAGCAGTTTCTGAATATTAGTGTTATACGAGACAGGATCTAATGGTTTGCAAATCTTTTTTGCACATATATGTGTTGGACCATGTACCATGGTCACCATAGCAGTTACATAGGCCTTGTGTAACATCCATCTTTGCTTTTCATTATCCACCCAACAACCCTCATCATCTAGACCCGCTGGACCCTCAGCCCACTGTTTGATTTCTTCTGGAGTAGCTTCAGCCTGAATTACTTTTATACAGCTAATCCCTTTGTCCATCATACAAGTGTCAGTGACCCCTTTTGTTGGATGTAACACATACATCATTGAATGCAGCTCAATAGCAGTCTGTTTGGCTATTCTGTCAGCAAAAGCATTTCCTTTTCCCACATGGTTCGTCACTTTCTGGTGTGCGACACACTTCATTATTGCTAACTGTGTAGGAAGCGCAATTGCTAAAAATAGCCAAAATATTAGAGTGCCATGCTGGATTTTTGTTGCATGCGAGGTCAAGAAACCTCTCTCAACCCATAGTCGACCAAAGTTGTGGACTACCGTGAAGGCATATTGGCTGTCTGTGTATATATTCACACTAAGCCCTTCAGAAAGTTCACAGGCTCTGGTTAACGCAATATTCTCTGCAGCCTGCACAGAATTATGTGGAATTTGTTTGGTTTCCACAATAGTGCTTAATGTGGTGATTGCGTAAGCAGCAGTGGATATACCATCCGGAGGTTTAAAGCAGGAACCATCACAAAACAGCTCCCCTTGTGGGTTCTTTAAGGTTGTATCACTTAAATAAATCCTGCCTCTTGTTCTGTGGTATAGAGGCAATCATGTGACATTTTGCCACTACAGTCTGTTTCTTGCAGAAGAGGCAATAGTTCAGTGAGCAACATCTCTTAATTTGGATATGCAGAGCAAATAGAATCAGCTCATACCTTGTTATCCGAGCCAATGTGAGATGTTGTGTTTGTGTTCTGTTTAATAGAACGTCTGCGGAGTGGGGTAGGATCCTGGTTAAAGAATGACCTATAACCATACCCTCACTTTGTTTTACGGATGCAGCAGCAGCAGCTACAGCTCTCAAACATTTCGGAAAAGCACACGTAATAGGGTCTAACATGGAGGAAAAATAACCGCACAGTCTATTCTTGCCCCAGGTTCCTGTGTTAAAACAGCCAAAGTGCATCTATCACATTCATGCACATACAACACAAAGATCTTTTCGTAATTTGGTGTGCCCAATACCGGCATTGAACACAACGCAGCCTTGAGCAGATCAAAAGCGTTCTGGCAATCCATGTTCCACCGTAATTGCAACAAAATGCCCTTCTTTGTCGGTGCCAACATAGGTTTTATCATTAATGAAAAAATCGGGATCCACTGTCTACAATATGAAGCCATGCCTATTAAAGCTCTGACCTCTTTCTGTGTATTTGGGACAAACATATTAAAGATGCTTTGTATCCGTTCAGGTGTCAGTCTTCTTCCCTCCTTCGACAGGAGATAGTCCTCCTGTTGACAATACTGAAACTTTTTCAATGAAGCCTTATGCCCATGGTCTGCTAGATGAATAAGCAGCAACACAATGCCTGCTTTGCAAGCAACTTCAGAATCAGCAGCTAGAAGTAAATCGTCAACATACTGCAACAACGTGCAAGTAGAAGGTCACTCAAGCATATCAAGCTATTCTTTCAATGCTCTACTATAGATCCTTGGACTCTCAGTGTACCCTTGTGGCAGATGAGTGAATGTAAACAAGCATCCCCCTAGGGTGAATGTGAACAAATATCTGCTTTCAACATGTACAGAAATACTGAAAAAATAGTTTTTCAAATCCACAACACTAAAATGCATAGCCAAGGCTGGAATCATAGTCCATATTGTAGCAACATCAGGTACAATCGGAAACTGTGGAGCAACAACCTTATTAATGGAACACAAGTCAATAATGAAACCTAAAGGAATTGCATTATCCCCTTTTTTTATAAACTGTTAGAATCAGACTATTACACACGCTCCCTGAAATTTCCTCAATCACACCTATGTGTACAAAATCAGAAATAATACTCTTCAAAGCCTGTTCACCTTCAACCAAAATCTTATACTGCAGAATACGTGGCAAAGTAACACCTGGTTTCAACACAATTTTAACTGGTTCAATTTGTAAAATGCCAACGTCATTATCATTAACTGCCCATAGACATGTAGGAACCTTATTCAATTCAGTTGGTAAAGGCCTAGACAAAGATTGTGGAACAGAAGTTTGTTGAGGCGAAATCGTTAAATGCACTCCATCCAGAGAACAGTAAATCACAGCATTCAACTTCTTTAATAAATGTAATCCCAACACATTTTCGCCACAAATTGTCATCAATACGAATGGACAAGAATCAGTAAATGGTCCCAGTGAAATCGGTACCGGACGAGAGACTGGACTAACGACTGGCGTACTAGAGAACCTAGAGAAATGTTGTTCAGCCCTGACAGTGAAATAACTGGAACCCGAGAAAGATCAATAGAACACTTCTGTGCTCCTGTATCTATCAAAAATGGATGCTCCCTATTCCCCACCTTCATTTCAATGTAGGGCCCTTTATGATCAATAGGAATAGGTACCGGTTCCAGACTCTGCTTTGGGCTGTCCCAACGGAACAGTATATCATCAAACGTAAGATCCTCAGAAAAATAGACAGTCGAAGGATTATGGAAAATGTTCCCACTATTAACACTTTGTTGCTGATTATCTTGTGAAGGTGCCTGTTGATTCTGTGCAAACTGACTTCTACCAGGACCCTATTTCAGGACGACCTCTTAATCGTCTACCCATGGCACCATATGTGCTATGCGATCTCTGCTGAAGGATCTGGCATTGTGTTCACCAATGACCTTCCTATCTACAATATTTACATCGGTTCATGTGTACAGGACCCAGTTGTGCATCACCCTGTGGTGTAAATTGGCCTCTATACTGTGTATTCCCACTTCTGGCTCCTCTAGCTATTTGCTGCAATAATACTCTAGTTTTCAAGTCACCCCTCTTCTTTTACGCCTTCTCCTTCTCTGTAGTAACCCCATTCTCTAGTACTGAGCCATATGTAATACTTCAGATTGTGATTTCACTTGCCGAGCACTCTCAGAAGTCATAATTTGTTATTGGATTTCAGGCCACAATCCACGCACAAACTTGTCTACAAACATACTTTTTCCTGACTCTGTACTTAAGTCTTGACCACTAAAATCTGAAAACACTTGCTCAAACCTATTAAAATACTCAGTTTCTCCCTCTGACTTCAATTGTATGCAAGCCGTAAGTTTATCCCATATGATTCTTTTCTCAGGAACCAGAGTTTTAATTTAGTCACTATTCTGCCTGGCAACACTAGTATCACTTGTGTTGGTTTCTCACCAGCATTCCTTTCCCCATCTATTCGTACTAAAGCATTCCATTTATCACCCATCCCTGCCCGATCATCTACAGTTCTAATCTGCTTCTATAAATCAGCAGGAAGGACCACGGGAAACAAAAAATGTATATCACACAGTGTGAAAACTGATGTATGTAAAACAGATTCAATTTCTTTATAAAATCCTGTGGGATTCTTCCTAATATCTGGAATTGTTTGTCCAATGGTATTCACTTCCTGTCTAGAAAATGGGACATGAACAAACTTTAAGACATAATGTGCTTCAATAGTAGTGGCAGGTGTTCCTGCTGCAGAATTAGCTGGAATTTCTACTTTCAGAACAAATGTCGGAGGACCCTCCCTCATCGGCAATTGTAAAGTTGGCAAATCTGAATGTCTATTAAGCAACAAGGCTAAATCAAGTGACAAAGTAGTCAAAACAGTATCGGGTGAAAATGCTCTCCTATAAATAACCATCAAATTTGCGGGACAACAAACCTTTCTCTTCATAAATTCATCTTTTAGATACTCTACCATCACCTGTAACAGTTTGCTTTGCATTGCAGGAGCATACTGACTAAACATATCATGCACTTCAATGGGAGAAATTGAAACATCCGAAATCCATCTAAGAGCGTCCCTTTTGCAAATGCGCATTTCTTCACTCATTGGTTTCAATGGAAGAAGAAATTGTTTCTGCACATATGAAGCTCTCCGTCCATTACCATCCATGTCATCTTTCTGTAACTGATCTAGCTCCCTCTTAAACTCAAATACCTTCTCTACATGCTCATGTACTTTCTCTGCAGTGTCAACCCCTGTGGGACATTCATGTCCGTCAAATCACTCCATATATCAGCTAAATGCATTCCCATTCGTTCTATCAAAATAGTCTGTTCGGGAATATCCCCTTCGACAGAAATCGCAACTAAAACTTCCAATTCATAACCCTCTTCTATGTACTTTTTAGCCCATGTATATATTTCTCTTTTTCTAGCTTTAGATACTGTACCACAAGTCACTATTCATGAATCAGCTCCTGTCCCTTCAACCACTACAGGTGGAGCATAACTACTTGGTAAAGAGAGTTCAGACAAATCTTGTTCAATAGGTAGCGGAGACAATCCCACTGGCGGTACAGACGGAATCAAGGGGACGGCAACTGTCAGTAAGGGTGGAGGTGCAGGAGGAGGAACAACAACAGGAAGAGGAACAACAACGGGAAGAGGAGGAACTACAACGGGAGGAGACACAACAATGGGAGGAGTCCCATAAGGAGGTGGTTCAGTGGAAATAGTTCTTCGTTCATTCAACAATTTATTAATTAACTCATATGACATATGAAAATCCTGAGACGCATATATCTTTTGCACATCAAGTTGGAAAGCCCTATCCATACCTAATAGATTCTGACTATCTCTGCTGATCATGCAATAGTGCTTTCTTAGCATTCGTCATGTGTCTACGTGCATGCTTTTCTTTACTTCTGAGTTGCTGCATAGCTTCCTTTCTCCAATCTTTAACTGCATCAAATGATGCAGGCCTAGCCTGTTTCTGCAACAATACAGATTCTAAATGCTCTAGACGGGCAATTTCAAAAATACCATAAACTGGCCACTGAAGTTCAAAACATGTCTAGTCTGTCTGTGCCAAATATCATTAAATACGATAACTCCTAGGCCGTACTTACAACACATTAAATTAGCCGGCGACCCATCATGTTGCGCTGGTTAGCCTTGTCCCAAAGATTGTCTATCTCTGCGGGATAATACCTTGAAACAGGATGACAATTTCCCAGGCATATCAGTTCACTGGTGTTACCTTGCGTTGTTTGTATTTGCAATTACAAAGCAGCAACCAATATCAGGATTCTGAGGAATCGGGGCACGACTCACCTGATTTCAAAACAACGGGATCCGTTTGGATTTCAAAGGATTGTCGTGGCTGGCGATTTTGATAAACAGGCCTCGATATGGGGACCCTTGTCAAGATGTCCTCCTAAACTATGCTCACCCTCCAGGGATCATGTTGTGCAGTACTGCAGAGGAATCACGTCTCACTTTGCAGGGGTCCCTGTCACTCTCTGATCCAAGTCCGGTAGCCTCGTCTTCATCTAGCGATGTGACCTCAATCTTGAGGGTCCATATTCGTGCCCCATCTGAAAGATCAAAAGAAATATCGAGGCTTAATACCACCAAAAATAAAATATGCCAGTCACAAGTTCAAAGGTACATGTACAGTTTATTAGTCAGATAGCTATCTGGCTCCCAAGGCCTCACAGTGTGTACCAGCAGACAGCGTGAGGGGAGAGAGTGCTGGACATCTCAAAAACATCAGTATTTATACATACATACATACAGAAATATTGAGGCTTAATACCACCAAAATTGAAATACGCAGTCACGAGTTCAAAAGTAAATTTACAGTTTATTAGTCAGATAGCTATCTGGCTCCCAAGGCCTTGCAGCATGTATCAGCAGACACTGTGAAGGGAGAGAGTGTTGGACATCTCAAAAACATCAGTATTTATACATTTTCTCATAATCTGGGACACATCATCTAGCCCCTCTTCGTGTTACACATTCACCAGGGCTCATAGCCAGGTCACATAACTAATACAGGTTTAAACAACTATACATTGTTCAATGTTTTCCTCAAACACTAGACATGTTTTTCTGCACATAAAACACAATGGTAACATTCTTTGCTTTACTCATTCGTGTTTGCCTATCGTTTGTTCTTGAGTTTGAAGTCAGCTTAGCTTCAAGGATCGAAAACAAAGATTTCTGCAAAAGCACATGTTCAGCTATTCAACATTATGTTTTGCTGTTTAAGCGGAGAAGACACTATTGATACAGATGACACCTAAATTACTGATTAAATACGACTCTTGTTTATCTCCAAGGTTTCTTAGTGCAGGACAAACAATCCACCTTAGCAGCTTCAACATGCTTATCTACGTTGACACAGTACAAAGTTCATTTTTCTCTGCTGGAGCCAAAAACACAAAGTTTAACATGAGACAGAAAGCAGCAGTTAATCAAAATGGTGGATGATTTTAAAATGGCGGCGTAGTCAGCTTTATTCTGGTTCATTCAAATACTATTTTCAGTGCAATGGGAATATGCTTAGGCCAATGTTCGTTAACAGGCGGTATTATGTGAAATATACTTATACACACTCAGCACCATTCTGACATTGTCTCCTGCAGGGTGTCCAGACATGGGAGGAGTGGTAGTCCAGCAGTACTTTAGTGTGTGGCACAGTGCCATTCAGATGCACCCAAACACAAAGGGGGTCATTACGAGGTGGGCAGTAAGGGATTACCGGCACCAGTAAGGGCACCGATGCCGGTAATCCCTTACTGCCCTGCTACAAGGTCCCTTAGCGGGTCCCTTCCATAATGCCTGGTTTTACCAGGCATTATGGAAGGGACCCGTTAAGGTACTTCAATGCTATTAATGGGCCCGCTATTAGCGGGCCCGTTATTAGCTCCATCCCCATTCCCATTGAGCATTATGGGGGCTCAAATGGGAATGGGGAATGGTTCCCGGAATGGGGATTTACCCGGTCCTCCAAGGTCGGAATGACCCAGTAAGTCCCTATTCCGGGAACACGGACCCGGAATGCGGTAAGGGGGTAGCCATGGTGCTAATAGCGCCATGGCTACCTCCAACCTCGTAATGACCCCCAAAGTATTGGTAAAGGATCAATATGTATGCACCAGTTCAGCCTTAGTGATTCATTTCAGTGCTGTCAGAAATATTATTATAAAAATCCATGAGCACTTCTACTCAATGTTTAATTGGCGATACATATGTCAGTAAACTATCTGCCATATGCCTTTGTTAAAAAAAGTTTCAGAGTTTGATTCACTTGTCACACAACGCAGCAACTGTGTTGTAAGATGCAGTAGTTCTTGCAGTGAGAAAGGCCTTGGAAAGTTCAGTAGATAATCTTGTTGATGCACCTGCCCAGAGTGTGAAGTACCAAGTGTGCTGCATTGTGTGTCTACTATCAAAGCATGCACAGGTGCACGTTATCATGTTACAGTGGAGAGTCCAACTGAGCAGCATCATTCACACACTTAATTTTTAAGACTCTCCTTTCTTGTAGCTGTGGTGGTGAAACCTGAATCTTTACATCTCTCATGTCGTACAGAGCTGAAGGCCTATACTAACTTTTACATCTCTCTGGTTTTGCAGGGCTGGTGGTACAGACACAATTTGCTCATCTCCCCTGCCTCACAGGGGCAGGGGCACAGTCTGAATTTGTAGTTTCTCCTTTCACAGGCTCCTTTTATAGCTCTCTACTATCTCGCATGGATTGTAGAAGAGTCTGAATTTGTACATCTCTCCTGTCTCTCATGGGTGGATGCCCATCAAGAAGTGAAAACAGCACCAATATAGCTCCAGCCAGAAACAAAACAAAAAATGATTTACTAGGTTCCTCTGTGCATGGCCAGCACTGTCAATCTAAAAAATGCATGTGTGCAGTATTTTTTTTTTAAAATAATGATGTGCCCTGATCATTACTTCGAAACCTCGTGCACCAATTCTGCCTAGCTGAGGATGTGCCTGCACAGTCAGCAAAATGTCCCGATCTGCCCGAGAAATTTGTGCATGGGACTGCCAACAGGACATTGACCCTGGCTCCAAAATTGCAGGGAGTGGCACCTGACTCTGGCCTGGCCCATCTGTTGGTAGGCACTACCCAGTCACTGCATTAGCAGGACCCACTCACTGCATGGCCACGTTTGTGCTTCTGACTATGGTGTTGCCATTCTCTTGTGCCCTTCTGGGAGGTCACTGATGCAGTCTAAACATCTTCACTAGTAAGGGTTTTTGGGTAGTTGGAAATTGTCATATACATCCGAGTGTCAGTACAGCAGGTGGGTCAGGAGGGCCATGGTACACAGGAAATCTTTCCCCTCCGAACAGCCTTTGAAACCAGGAATATGGTGCACTCCATGGATTCAGCCTCTACTTCTGAAACCCCACCAGGCACTTTAAAGTCATTCCATGCCCAAGAGGATGGTGACAAAGCAGAGGGAGGGCTGCCTTCTTTCTTCGCTGTGCTCCATGCCTCATCCTGACCCCTGTGCTACTGGCTGTGTCACCAGCCCAGACTCCTCTCCTGCCGATGTGTCACCACAATTCCCACCATCTCCCTTCGTAACATCCTCATCATCATCCTCAATCACAGCAACATCTAATGCAGCAGCGTCATCTGGGGAAGGAGACAGATTGTCTCTATGCCACTTCCCAGATTGTGATTTACAAAATAAAGGTTTCTGCAAAAACATGTTCAAACTGAAATTTGAACACAAAAGAAAAGGATTACCTAACAAAAAGAAATGGTCTACCAAATAAACTGCCTGAGTGCATGGCTCACAAATAAAAACAAAACACACACAGTCTCCAAAGGGAAATATATTGTGACTAACTTCTCAAAAATGTCTTTCTTCAAATCCTACTGTGTATCAGCCCTGCCTCACCTTCCTTCAGATAAACTCAATCTGCAAAGGAAACAAGAGGTTGCTCTTTCTTTATATAGGTTCCCAAATGTGTTTTCTTCCTAAGAACTTACCCAAATCCATGCAAGAATACCCAAATCTGACGTCACTATGCCATTCTCTGCTGAATCCTCATGTAATACGCTAGTCTGCATCCGAACATGGGCGGCAAATGTAGGTGTCATATTTCTTGAGCATTATGTTTGAGCACGCCCAGGTTTAAAAGTAGACAATACTTCTTTCAACTTCACAAATTTGCTTTTTCTTCATCTACGAAAACGTCTTTGTTAAAATCTAAAAAGATTATATACAAAAAAAAAGTATTTTCTTCTGGGTGTAGGGCTTGGACTACCCCTAAATGTGTTTTTGTCATAGTTTTTAAATAGATCACACATGCGAGCAGAAGAATTGCAGCACTCATTACGGTTGCCAGTGCTGTATGCGACTTCTGTGCTGGGGAGGGAAAAGGGTATGGCATAATGTTTGGAAGAGCCAATGGTTATTACACGGCCTGTGGTATCGGCCGTGTAGTTATGGTTAAGTTGCTCAACTCACATGAAGAGCATTTTTTGGGCAGCATATAACTTTGCTCACCCTGGACAAATCCTCACCAAACTCTGCAAAAGTATAGGGCCTGCTCTGTATGTTTTCGGTAAGTTTGGTGAGGTTTCGTGAAGAACGGGCAAAGTTATAGGGGGGGGTCCCACATATTTTTATTTTTTCCATAGACTAAATGTAAAAAAATGTTTCCTCAGGCCTACAGCTCAAACCGCTGGACGGATTTTCACTAAGTCTGCAGCAGAAGCAGTGGCTTGGTCCCAAAAAAGGTGCTTTTGTAAATTTGGTTAAAATCCGTCCCGTAGTTCTTTTTTAAACAGGCACAATATAGGAAAAAATAAAATGAGTGATATCTGGCTCAGCTCCGCAGACCCATTTCCCAGTTCGCTCGGTGGATCGGAACCTGTTTGGCCTGGAGAGCCGAGTCATGTCCGCGGACATCCAACGCACCCACTGATTGGCTGGAGGGAAGCGTGATGTGCGTCATATTTTCTAAAACGCCCGCCATGTTGTATCCTCGGATATTTGTGGATAGCGCAGTGGCAAACTGGTCTAGAAAACATGTTTTGGGGCATCTGGCGTTGGGTAGAGGTGCTGGAAAGGGTGGGGGAGTGGAAGATGGTTCATATCATGTATTTGTTTAGGTTGAAGAAGACTGTGTTGTGTCCGCAATGTCTGCGTACACTTCGGCAGTTCACAGGTAGGTCCTCAGGCGAGCAGCTTATGTGGTGACCGCAGGCAGGCTTCACTAGGGTAGGGGAGTGGAATGTAAATGATATGAGGATGTTTGTATAGGCTGTATTATACTGTGGTGTTTGTGGCCAGCTACTAGACTCAGAAGTTTGCCCACTAGTTGAAGTAATGTAATAGCATGTGTAGAGAAGTGTACAGGGCTGCGGGCGGTTTAGGGTAGGGGAGTGGAATGTGAATGGTTGCAAGTACTGCAATAGTATGTGTACAGAAGTGGACAGGGCCTCTGGTGGTGGCTTGTGCGTGTGGGTTGTGGCCAGGGTGCAGATAGTTGGGTGCATTGCTGTATTACGCTGCAGTGGTTGTGGTGAGGCTCTAGACTCTTGGGTGCATGGCTGTAGGTCATAGGCCGTAGGCCATACACCACCCAAGAGTCTAGGGCCTGGCCACAACCACTGCAGCATAATACGGTGATGCACCCAGGAATGTGACACTGAAATATGGATTGCACAAATATGTACATAGAAATGCAATTTGCTGATTACAAAGAAGCACAACACCAATAATTGTATGCTCATTGTACATATTGTTGAGGCACTGCAAACCTTTTTTGAACTCAGGGGAGAATACTGTTGAAGTGGCAATAGCAGATTGAATGTTGTGGCACTGTGGGCACATAATTGTCTTTATTGCATCTGCCCATTGGCTGCAAGTAGTTTAATAGTATGTGTACAGAAGTGGTTTGGGTGTATGGCACCCCATTGCCTGCAAGTAGTGCAATAGTATGTGTACAGAAGTGGGCAGGGTGTGTGGCAGCTGGCTTATTGGACTGCCCCGAGAGTTGTGGCCACTGGGCAGATTCTTGGGTGCATGGTTGTATAATGCTGTGGTAATTGTGGCCAGCTACTAGAGTCTTGGGTGAATGGCCGCCTAGAGTGTGCCCACTGGCTTCAAGTAGTGTAATAGTATGTGTACAGAAGTGGACAGGGTGTGTGGCAGGTGGCTTATTTGACTACCCTGAGATTCATGGGTGTATGATAGTCTCTGCAGTGGGTGCTAGTAATGTAATAGTATGTGAACTGAAGAGGACATGGCTTTAGATGAATGCCTTATGTGTGTGGGTTGTTGCCACTGGGAAGATTCTTGGGTATTTAATTGTATTATGTTCTATTGGTTGTGGGCACTCAGTAGAGTCTTGCACCCAAGAGTCTGTCCACTGGCTGGAAGTACTGTAACATGTATGTGAACTGAAGTGGATAGGGCCTCAGGCGGCTGTGTTATGTGTGTGGGTTGTGGTCAGTGGGCAGATGTTTGGGTGCATGGCTGTATTATGCTGCAGTGGTTGTGGCCAGGCCCTAGACTCTTGGGTGCATGGCCAGAGGCCATAGGCCATACACCCAAGAGTCTAGGGCCTGGCCACAATCAGCGCAGCATAATAAGGCATGAACTCAAGATTGTGACATCTGGATTGCACAAATATGTGTATAAAATGCAATTTGCAGATCACAAAGAAGCATGATATCAATAATGGTATTCTCACTGTATGTATTGTTGAGGCACTATACACTTTTTTTTTAACACAGTGCAGAATACTGTTGAAATAGCAATAGCAGCTTTGAATATTGTGGGAAGTGGAAATGCAGAAGAAATCTTTGTTTCATTGTCTGTGATAAAAGAAAACACAACATGTTAGGGTAGGTTCTTCATAATGTTGCATTACATTCCATTTCAGACATTTGTGTACTTTGTGGACACTGATAATTAGTACTTGACAAGTACTATGCTTTAAACAATCATTGGGTCGGTGGAGAAAAAAATCCATCCAGGATTTAAAAAAAACCTTTTACATTCATGTGTTGTTCTGTGGCACACTCTGTTTAATTGACGTGTGCACTACTTACAGGAATGTCTAAGGTCCATATCTATGTGGTCTTCTGTTTATAAGCACTGTTGCAGTAGGAGGAGTTGAAATGGTGTATGATTTTCATTTTGGAAGTGGCGGTTCTATGGTTGCAGTTAAATACCAGCTGGCGTATTGTAACAGTTTATCTGTTTCCTCTTTTTAGCAGTATTTGTTTATGTGTTTGCTTGCTGTTGGTGTTTTCTAAGTACTGTAGTATTGCAAACTAATTTTGCAGGATTGTGGGGGCAGTTAGATACCTGTTGGTGGTTTCTAACTGCTGCTAGTTTGAAAGTTGTTGAGGGTATGTTTGTAGCACTATGATTGCTGAAGGTTTATTTTAGCAGTTTGACAGAATATTGTAGTACTGCGGGTGCAGTGAGACGCCAGTTGGTGCATTCTGGTTGTTTATACTTAATAAGTGTTGAAGGATTTCCTCAGAAGTACTTTCATTGTTGCTGGGGGATTTCAAATTGTGTAGTAATGGGAAGTAATATTGTAGTATTATGGTTGCAGTTAGATACCAGTTGGCATATTCTAACTGTTTACAGTTTCTCCGTTTTGCAGGGTATGTCTTCAAGCACGTTCATTCTTGTTGGTGGATTTACATTTTTCACTATTGTGAAGTGCCTTTGCAGTACTATGGGTGTAGTTACATGCAGTTGTGTATTTCTTGCATTTGTATTGGCATTGTTAGACAGCTGTTCCCTTATTCTACCATTTGTTTGTTTCACAGGTCATAGAGGACAGTTTGTAGACCCTCATATGCAGTACTTTTCTTTGCAATGAAGGAAGCACTTGGGAAATTGATGGACATGTTTCCAAACTCTTGCATCATTCTTTCGAGCATTGCCCAGAGACAGATGTGGCTGCGCTTCTCATCATTTAGTTCCCAAATGGAGAAAGCCAGGTGCAATGTCAACAAGGCTGTTTGTGCATTTTTGTGAGATGTTGGTATGTCTTCCTTCCACAATGAAAACATTACATTTTGTAACACCAACATTTACCGCAGAGATTGTGTCCATCTTACTGATGCTGGCAATAATCTTTTTTGGGGCAATATACAAAATGCTTTGCATCCGTTCTTGCAAGTATAGGAAGCATGTGTGCAGTAGGTGTTGGCCATTTCAAAACTTCCAAGAACAAAAAAAAAATAAAGGCTTTTTAGAGCCACCACTTTGTCCCAGAAAAGAATGCAATGGTTTATATGCTGCCACCACCTGCATGCTTTGGTAGTCCGCAGACTACTGCGCTGTCCGCGGACTTCAAGGACCGTGCAGGAGCTTGAACCATTTCATTGGCACTTCTATTTTTAAACTGTGGAAGGCGGCTCTGAAACAAGGCCTTTTTTAAATGTATTTTTGTTTTGTGAATTTCTTTGATTTTTTAAACGCGACACACAAGGGAGGGAAGGGTAGCGAGGTTAGCGAATGGGCACCAACCACAAGGATAAAAAAGGGCAGATGGAGATAGGAAGATGTTGGGTGCACCTCATTGAGGTAGGGGGCACTTTTCTTCGTGGTACCAGACTGCAACCTCGAAACCAATCCGGAACTGCTCACCCCTGCAGAGTACAGCGTTGCAGTACACACACAAAACAGTAACTTTTGAAAGATAAGCATCTACTGCCATGTGTATGGTCTGTGAGGCTGTTGGAGGAATCCTCTGCCCCACAGGAGTGTCCCATGTGGTGACAGGATCAGATGTCGAGGATGCTGCAGTGGAACTCAACATACTACCCTGTTCAAAGGGGACCACCCGCCAAACTGCTGCTTTGTGGCTGGATCTTTGGTGTCGCTGCATGGAGGTAATTCCTTAACTGTACAGCCCAGGTTTGCCGTGACTGAGTACCATGCCGCACTCATTGCAGTGAAGCTTGGCCGGAATAGCATTGGGCTTACCACCAACGGTGGTTACAAGCCTCCACACCCAAGACTCACGTCGGCAGCAGGTAGCAGGGACTTCCGCTACCTCATTCTCGTCTTTCTCTTCTTTCCCTCTCCATCATCACACCTGTCACCCCCCCCAGGCCCTTGGGAAGGTTCTGGTGGTGGTGGAGGTGGTGGGGATGGTGCTGAGGCAGATGCAGCAGCAGAGGAAGCCATGGATGCCATTGCCTAAGAAAAAGTAGTTTGGAACCAGGAAAAGACCAATCTGCAAAACAGCAGGAAAACAGCAATGTGCCAAATAGCTCAACAGCAACCTGCAGCAGTAGTCCTGGTCAGCCACAACCAACAGCAATGCCAACTACAGCCAAGTAATCCAGCAATGGAATGCAAATGATAACAAGTGCTCTGTTCTGGAAATCTAAAAACAGAATGAGGAGCAGCACTGGGTTGTGGCCTTTTATAGGTGTGCTGGGGAGTGCTTTGCGGACAGTCGCATGCTCCACGGACACTTCGAACCCCAAGCAGGGCCCAAAAAGTTCCAAAAAGTGCTCAAATCCCCAGGGGCATTGTCTGGGACCTCTGCAATGGTGAAGTTTCACAGTAAAACACCATAGATTGGCAGAAAAGCACTTTATTGCTGTCCAGGATAATAATAATGAGGACCGATGCTCAGTTGGGGGCGGTCACATGGTGACGTCATGGATGTTCGTGAATGGGACAACTGTCCACAGGACACCAATTGCACGGGCTCTGTTGTACACATGCGCATACATTTCCTAAGGACGGGGTTGGGGTCCCTGAACTAATTAAAAGGGCGACACACGTGCAGCAGACAGTTCCGAACTGGCGCAGTGTTCATAATACCCAGGGGATGAAATGCACATGCGCCCAGGTGTCCGCCGGACATGGATGGGGTCCCCAAACTAATTAAAGTATGTCACTGCTATGCCGACATGCGGGATAGGCACGATGTTCGTAGGACCTGGGGGGAGAGATGCGCATGCCTCCAAGTGCCTGCCGGACAGGGGTGGGGTCCCCAAACTAATTAAGTATGTCACAGCTTTGCGGACATGCCAGACAGGTGCAGAGTCCTATGGACACCTCCATTTTGAATGCAGACTTCTCGGACAGGCGCAGTGTCTGCAGGACGCCTTCATTTTGGTTAATTGCAGACATCCCAGACAGTTGCGTGCTCTGCGGACTCCTAACAGGGCTTTTAAAAAAGAAAACACACAGACACACAGCAACAGTATACACATAGAACTTTATGTACACATATAAATACACACAATTAGGATAGGGAAGGGCTAGCATTAATGGAGACATATAAAGGGGTTTTGGGGGTTTCCACAGGTTGGGCATCAGGGGAGGAAGGGATTGAGGTCTCATCATAATGTCTTTGCTTACTGGGAATGTGTTGGGATGGTTGGCTGGGACATGGGGAAGGGATACAGTTGCATGTGGGGCAGTGGTATTTAATATTGTCCATTATATGTCTCTGTACAACATATTTTAAGTTGCCAAAACGGTTAATTAAATGATCCATTTTTGCCTCCAGGCTCACTAGTTGATTTTCTACACTGTTAGTTTGGTTTTCTATGTGCCCATGGGCTTGTGGAGGAGCTGCTGCTTCTGGGCCATTCCCTTCATATCCTGTATGTACTGTTAAAGAAAAAAATATGTCTCAGGTACATGTGAAGTAATGTGTATTAATTATCTTACTTTTCAAACTGCACTGTGTACCAATGGAGTTACTGTCTTCATTCATCTTGTCACGAGGGAAATTCTCTTCAAGCCAGTCCAGGGTGCTGGCCATTTCTGTGTAATAAAAAGAGAAATAATTTGTGCTAGTGTTGTACACAGAACAAACTGCACAGTTATAGGAAAAATGTAGTGTACTTATCACTTTGTAGTACAGTTCTGCTGTCAGTACTTTGCAGTTGTCCCGCTGACAGTTGCTTCTCAGTTTGTATGTAATGCAGCATTGAGGTAATACATTTGGAAGCACAGGTTATTTTCTGGCTAGGTGCATTCCATTTTGTTCCACACTCTATGCAATTGCATTGCTGCTTTTATAAGTACAGAGTGTGTAACCTATTTTATTTTTCCTTACAATTGACTTATGTTTTGGTCTTTAAAGATGTTCAATTTCTTTGCTGTATGCTACCATAATGTGAAACAACACCTGCGCTATTGGGCAGTGGGGATGCTACCCGATATCTGTGAACAGTCGCACAGTCTGCGGACCCTGTGGTTACGAGCATGGGGTCATGGGGTTTACTATGTTGTATGGAACATCTATACAAATTAAGTGTAGCCTGGTAAAAACCTATGAAATTCAGTGAAAAAACATTGTTAAAGGGAAGTTATGGTTAAGTTGCGCTAATAGAAACCTATCAAATTCAGTTAAAAAAAACGTTGTTAAAGGGACATTATGGTTACGTTGCGCCAATAAAAACCTATCAAATTCATTGAAAACACTTTGTTAAAGGGACGTTACGGTTAAATTGCGCTACTGAAAACCTATCAAATTTAGTGAAAAAACTTTGTTAAAGGGACATCTTTGATGTCATGGGTGTTAGTCTTAGCAGTGCACGGTGGTAGCGCGAGTTATGGTTGCTTAGTTTACCATAACTGGCAAATTTCTGGGGGTTTTTGGTTTTACTTGTAACCATAATCTAGCTAGGTTTTTATTAGTGCAAGGTAACTATAACGTCCCTTTAACAAAGGTTTTGCACTGAATCTGATAGGTTTTATTAGTGCAACTTAACCATAATGTCCCTTTAACAATTTTTTTTCACTGAATATATATATATATATATATATATATATATATATATATATATATATATATATGAAAGTGTGTTTCAATGTTCAGGGTTGGCTCCAGCCGCATAACAGTTGGTGGGATGAAATTTTGGCCCACGGTTGGCATTTTAGTCTGGGGTTTACTGGCAATAGTGAAATTTCACCAACCCCACCCATTCTACCTGCACAGGGTGGGGTCTGGCCCTGTGCTATAAGTATAGGCGATTTTGGGAGATTGCCGATTTTGCGATTGTTGGTTCCAGCCCCCAACAGTTGGTGGGCTGAAATTCTGCCCCGGGTTTGCATACCAAGGAGGGGTGCACTGGCGATAGTGAAATCTGACCAAGCTCACCAATTCACCCTGCACAGGGGGGGGGGGTGCAGACCTGTGCTATCAGTTTAAGCGATTTCAGGAGATTGATGATTTTGCAAATTTTCCAAAAACAGAAGTGAGGACACAAGGTCAGCATACCGATCTGGGGTGTGCTGTTGATAGTGAAATTTGACCAACCCAACCCATTCGCCCTGCACAGGGGTAGAGCGGGGTCAAACCCTGTGCTATCAGTATAAGCAATTTCGGGAGATTGCCAATTTTACGATTGAAAACAAATAGGAAGTTATGACATAATAAAAATATACACAAGCCTATAGCAAACCCCCATGCAAATGTGAGCTACGGCCCGGGCAACGCCAGGTGCTACCGCTAGTATTTCATATTTAGAGAAGGACAGAACAGCCCAAACACTTCTGCTGGTTGTGCTGATGCAGTTTGGATATGTTTGACCGAATTCTATTTGGTCGTGGAAAACTGACCGTAAATCAATTTGGTCGGTGCCCAATTTAAACACACATTTTTTTTTTTTTTTTTGGTCCTCTACCTCCAATTTTAAGGAAGCGGGGGACACCACTGCACCCCTAAAATTATAAAATACCAACCCTGGATAGTGGGGGACACTCCCTCAACCCCCACTCTCCAGGGTTGGTATTTTGTAATATATGCAACCAAATTGGCCCGAAGGCCAATTGACCCAAGTATAATTCGTCGAAATTGGTCATTAGGTCAATTGTTTTCGGTCAGATAGGCTAATACCGCTGATGCACGACCCCATAGCCCTTCATCATCCCATCTTGCATCCATCACACCTTCATGGCCCCCCAAATCAACCTCATCTCTCTCCATCACACACATCTCCATTGTACCATATCCTCTCTCATGATCTTCCTCACACATCACACGCACGGTCCACCTCACACCCCACCATGGGCCTAATTGGCATCGCTATCCCCACCATCAAGTCCAGCCTGTGTCTCAATGCCTCCATCCCCTCTATCACACATCACACCATCCCTCTCCATCCCCACCCAACTTCTGACACCTTCATCAAAGTCAAACACCCAATCCCTCTCCATTTGCATCACTCTCCATTCACACATCATTCTCCAACACACCCCATCATCTACTTATGCACCTCTCCCTGCTGCAGCATTCAGACCTCTGAACTCACCATTATTTTCAGGATGTCATCTGTCTGGATTTATTTCCACTGTTCCAGCAATCCACATGCAAACACCCTCTTCCCTCTGTCACACACCATTGCATTGCACTCTCCCTCCCACACGAAGACGAACACACACACATACCTTGGCATGCTCTCTTGCACCCTGGCACTCTCTTACATCATTCAATAAATAAGGAATGTGTCCCAATAAACAACATATATACAACTTTGCGCCACAAAATGCCTTTTATTATGTTCAGGATGCAGCATCCGCCGGTTCTGAATGATGCTCATTTTGAAGACTTGAGAAGCTGATAAAGTGGGGTGGCCTAGCATCATTTCAGACCTGTGATCATCAGGTTGCACACAATTTGAGGAATTGTTCCCCTAAGCCTGCCATGCAACAAAATATTGCTGATAACATTCTGATTGATGTGTTGTTGTTATCATATGGACTTTATTCTAGGTAATCTCAAGTCATTGTACTTGGAAAATATGTTATCCTTTCTTCTATGAATATTCATCTGGTATTTGATGTTGTAAAATATGCATCTCTAATAAATTCAGCATAGAAGTTATTCCATATTGTGGGAGTTGGGAGTGAACGTCTATTGTGGGTTACAATTGGCTACCAACATTTCGTGCTTCAAAATCTAAGCATGGGCCACCTGTATAATAAACTTGAGACTTAAGAATTAAAGGCAAAAGGCGACCTTGTGTTCATTTAACGGAGTCTTTGTGACACTTTGGGCTTCTCTTTTCAAAATGCTTCACGTTTACAGGCACTTTAAATTATTAAACCATTCTGTAACAGTAGAAACACCCACAGTGTGACATCTCTATTCCAATGTGTCTCTGGCTTTGCACTTGTTAGCGGACAAGTGAATGGCTCGGACACAAACTAAAGCTGCAGCAGCCCAACACTCACCAAGGGACGGAGTTACCTCCCACGCATTTTTCTTTACAAATATATACTTAGCATGATGTTGGCTTCTAAGTGTACATGTGTGCTAGATGCCGATATCACTGCCTTCATGTTATTTCCTTCTTTCAGAAATGTTCGGCTTTTTACTAATAAATGCACTTTCAGATCTGCCTGAGCGGCAGCATATGTTATAAAACTCCTTGTCAGACTTCATTTTTGTAGACCTACAACATGTCACTCAGAGGATCCTCCTGGGTTTCTCCATCTTTGGGGAGTGTGCAAAATAGTATGACACTTACCATCAGTGTCTACAGGATGTCAAGTGACAGGAAGGTCTTGCCTCAGTGTATTCTGCCACAAGAATGGATATCCTTCTGGCATATTGTAAGGCTCTGCAGCTAGCTCACACCAAGAGACAAGATGGAGCTATTGTATTGTACCGCCACCCTGAGCAAGATACTGTTTTTGACTATGAAAGGATTTTTGGTCCAAAAGAGTTCATGGAAAAGGCTTGAGCTGATCTGCGCTATTGTAAGAAAAGCGACTTTTGACACTTGCTCTTTGTCCGCTCTTCGAGATGTTCTTTTTAGTCTCTGAAAATGGTCATGAAACATTAATACAAAATCCAGAAGAGCGGCTAAAAGAATGTTTGTTTCATTATTTCAAATAGTTGAGCAGTCTGGTTTGCATGCACATTGGGTGCAGATGGAGGAAACGCCTGGAAAAGGGTATTTGAAGTGGGTTACTATGCATCTGCCTCTTAAGTGCAATTTGAGGGTTCTGCGTGCAATATTGCCGCATGGCCGCAGCAAAATGGCAGACATGAAGGTACATTCATATGGATTGCGCCTAAGGCACATGGATTGCGCCTAAGGCACACGCATGGCTATTCCGTGACTCATCCTGTACGTTTAGTATGTTGCGGGGATATCTACAAAACCGCATACCTTTCTCAGTTCCCGAGGAAACACTTATGTAAGGGCATAATGAGTGTCACAATTGAGGAATTTCAAGTGCATTAGCCTTTGTTTCTCCTCAATGTGAGCCTGCTACATGCCTCACAAACAGTAGGCACAATATGGAAATTCTCTGCATTGACACAGTGACTCTCAATTCCAATACTTTTTGGGGGTGGATCGGTGTGAGAATGACCTGGGAATCATATGCCACTGTAGAGTTTTTTTCCCGAGGGATTCCCCTGCATCAGGAAAACAAACCTGTACTTGAATGCAGTGGTTGAAGTGTAGGAAAAGAAGGAGTGGAACTATGTTCCCTGCTGGTCTGCCCTGCTCCCCACAAACCTCATCCCTGCGCTCCCTCCCACGCAAAATCCAAACCCCCAAACAAACACACCTGCTATTTATGGGAATATGCAGTCCAGTGCACTGAAGTGCAAGCTTATACTTCTTCCTACACTTTTATTTTAAAAAGAAACCATTCCAGAACGGTTTCTTTTTAAAATGAAAGTATAGGAACAGTGAAACTTAAAAATAAAAAGTATAGGAGCACCGCTCCCGACCGCTCCCGCCCACTTCGACCTCTGCCTGAATGGCCCTGTGACCCAGTGAGATGGAGTGCAATGCTCGAACGTGCGGGCATTACGCGCCAGATTTACTGCATACTGGCCCATACCCACACGTGCACACTCAAAGCTTTCTGTAGGGTGGTGTATTTACCTCCAGCTCTGAACTTGAGGAATATCCCTCACCCTACCACCAAAAACTGCTGGTATTACAGGCCTGGTAATACCAGTGCTGGTACTACTGGCAATACCACCCATGGAGTCCTATTAGAGTCCATGGAATAGGGATTTACTGGCATTTCTGCCACTTGGCAGGGTAGGTCCTGAGCGGGCCAGGCCCACCAAAAATATGTAAATGCCTACTCAGCAGCGTTGTGTGGTCATTTACAGATGTTAATAGAACTGTGGTGGGCCCAACTACAATAGATTCAGGCCCCACTTGTTAGGAGGCAATCCTTGCTTCACCTTTGCTTGGAATCTGACGTTAATTCTGGCAGACCACGTGGCAGAAACTGTATTAGTGTTTGCCGCTATCCAGCCGGTATTACAGGCGGGATACCGGCAAATTTAGGATGAGGCCCTTTGGAAGGTTTGGGAGTGTGTCATGTGTCAGGTGAAATCTGGCCTGGGAAATATCAGATCTAAACTTAAATATCACCCTTTCTGACCTTGACTAGCGAGAGGCTGAGATATAAAGAGGTAGTGGCTAAAGGTCAGTGGGCTATTACAGATAAATCCAGGGGTAGCTTTCCTGATCTGACCTGAAGGAGAGGAAGACAGACAGACAGACAGACAGACATAAAGATTGAATGATGGAGAGAGAGGGGTAGAAAGTAGAGATCAGAACCCTAGCATAACAATACCAAGGTGGTCAATTGTAACAAAGGGCCAAAGGGGAAGGGGGGGGGAATGGTGACAGTGGGAGAGAACATCAGAGAAGTAGAACAAAAAGAAGTCTACATGGTAAGGATACTCAGAGGGGAGCAGGCGGCAAAGGAGCACAATACGTGTGAATAATAAATTAGCATGAGAGCAATGTCTGAAGGTCAGGGTGAGGAAGGCTTTAAATTAGATCTTTCTAATCGAGAAAAATCCCGGGGCAAAGAGATGGAAATACAGTCTTGTTTTCCCAGTCCCAGTAAGAGGAATATCCTACAAAAATGATGGGTGCTGACTATATACTTACAGGCATGATGATACTGTCCTTCATGCCAGGCTGCCATTTTGAAAACAAATACAGCGGAGGGGAGGGAGCCCCAGCAAACATGGATCACCCTTTGCCATTCACTCTTTGTGACCACCCATTACTAGACTGCTAGTCGTGTATCCCTAATAACAGAGGCTTACCATGTGCCGTGTTCCTGCAATCCTGGTGGGTTCAGGACCTTCAGGGGCATGACTGGGATGGAGCTATCGGATTGGTCATGTTTTGCGTACCAGGTGGATAACAAAGTCGGGCCTGGTCCTCCCTCTATGATGGTCTCAGTACTGGTCAGAGAGTGTGGTTCATGTCCCGTCAATGCACTGTGCTTCACTTTCCTGGTTGTTCTCGTAGGCACAATAATGTTTTTTTCATAGCCCAATACTGGAGTGGCTAGCATTGCACAAGCTTGAGTCATTTTACTTCTGAGACCAGCCAGAAGGAAAAATCTGGTCCTCCCGCTATGATGGATTCAGGGCTGGTGTGAGAGAAGGGTTGTGCACCCCTGGCCTCCCTCTATGCACTCGGCTTCCCTTCCTTGTCTTGACTCCTAACGTGTACACTTTTGTAGTCCCATTGAGCTTTCAAACTCATTGTGGAGTAGTACGTTCACTGGTTTAGAGACCGTATTGGTTCATTTCAAACAATTGAAAAGTACGTTACATGCTAGCATGCACAAACTTATTCAAGGAGTGAGCACTGAACCACTGGACTTTTTCACATGTAGAAACATGTGGAACTGAATTTTCATAAACTCTGAAACCATTTTTGCAATTCTTCAAATGTGTTATGACCTTTATAACATAGCAACGGAATCTCACAGTGACAGGATAGGATTTGACTGAGAAAATGACTGTAGATGTCTATATGTAAAAAATATAAATTGTGACATAAGAACAGATATACAAAACTAGTAAAACTACTCTAATTCTTACCGTTAACATAAACCAATACTACGCTTACCCTTACAGATCCAACCTTTGGATTATCTATGTTTGCCATACTGGCATCATGGCCTATTATTTCCACGATGCCATTGCTGTTTTCTCTCTATACCTTATGATCATAAACACTGAAAACAGACTTTCGACTACATTGAACAGTGCTTGCTCATACTATTTCTTATGTGAAATTATGACGTTGGTACCCTGCCCCACAGACATATGAAAAATAACCTGAGTTCAAACAGATAGGAAAATATGATGAAGTCACACCAACAATGTACGATTACAAACTGCTAAACCTAAATGCCATGACTCTAAACCAGAACCCACTCCAAAAGGCAGAACACCACAGATCTATTCCTCACATGAATACTGAGCACAATACTACATCAAAGGCCTTATTACAAGTTTTCCGGTATCCTGGTGGTAAATATGCCAGGATACCGGCAAACTGAAATACTGATACCGGCACTCAGTCTGGCGGTATTACTGCCAGATTACAAGTCCCGATGTTGGTGGTAAATCCCCATGCCATTAAACTCCATGGGGGATTTTGCCGGTAAAGTGCCTGACTTACCTTCAGCTCTTAGTTGGAGGTAATTCAGACACCTCACCAGCAAACTTGTAGTTGGCCAGTGCAAAAACGTGCCGGTAGACGTTAATACCAGCATGTTAATTCCACACTGGCCAACTCATAATGAGGCCCATCCCTACAGCAGAACACGCACTGCACTGCCTGGATAAACATGGCACAATGCATGTAAACATGCATAGTTGTATGGGGAGAGCCACCCATTTCATGAAGTAATTCACTACAATGCAAAGTGGACCAAGACTAAAAACCACAAGTTGAAAAGGTGAACATGCTCATTATCTTAAGAGCAGAGAATTAACAACATACTTAAAGAAAAAATCAAATATACGAGTGTGACGATGTGCTCTAGGAACAGGACATGTGTACACATCCACGTCTAGGACACAAGCTTATAATACAGCGCATTAGCTTGAAAACCCCTCAACTCTATGCAACCTGGACCTACTCACATGTTAATAGGGGCTTGAACCCCTCGGAACAGGAAATTCACGAACGTATTAAAATATGCTGAAGGCACGTGCACTAGAAACAGACAAAAACGTGCTCATCCCTCGGAGAACACAGGGTGGCAATCTCACAACACGCAGAGTGGGACTGGGAGCAGAACGTCGCTCTGTACACGTTTTTCACTGTGCGATGGCTTGGGGTCTTCTTGCATAAGAAAAGAAATGAGTCAACATAGTGATATGTCAAGCATTTTTATTACTAAAAAGGGATTAAAAAGCTGATAAACACAACCAATTGATGGGAGGGATGAGAAGAGAGGGAAAGGATCGGAGTCGGTGCTTGAGAGAGAGAGTAAGAGGCTCAGAAAGTTAGGGAACACACACAGAAAAGGCCTAGGGTGCAGAGGCACGCTTGGAAATCTCCAGAGTTCCCTGTAGCCCACTCCACCACTGGACAAGAGCAACAGTTCTGCATGAACGCCAGAACCACCTCCTGGCCCCAAAGTAAAAGGGACAAATAGAGCACAGAACATGGGTGTACAGTCTATCTTTGAACTAACACACTGCTCATTGCAAGAGGATGTCATCATCCATGTCTGTAGAGGGAACAGTGCTGTCGGCCTGCGCAGCTGTCCACCTCTCTTCTGTCTGTTCCAAAGATCGAGGTATTGGGAAGTACAATTTCATCGTCATTATTATTTTTGTTCATTCTTTACCTCATCACAAATATTGTTACTATCTTCATGCGTGTGTTGGTGTTAATTCAGCATATTGTCTCAGGGAACGTGTTGAACGAATCAGATTGCAACAGGGTGTGAGTTTATGAACGAGGTGTGTAGAAGAACTTTACAGTGCCTTTCAGTAGCTAAGGGCATGAAGGTTGTCGCCTCTGGAGCAGAGGGTCTATTCTTTGCAGGGCTGGAGATGTATGCATCAGATTAACAAGTGTTATTATGTGGCTAGACTACATTGAATGAAGGCCAGTCCAGCTATGTAATAGCACGTATCATGTTTGCTTTACCCTTGATGCACTGTCATCAAGGGGAAAGCAAACATGATAAGTCTTATTATGTGGCTGGACAGTCTAGCCATGTAATAAAACTTTTTGTTTTTCTTTTGTTGCACAGTAACTGTGCATGGAAGGTAAATGAAAATTAAGTGGTATTACTTGGCTAGACTGTATTGTATGTAGGCAGTCTAGCTATGCAAGAACACATATGTTTGCTTTACAGTTTCGAAATCTGGAATTACATTTTTTACTATGTATCCAGAGTAAAATGAATGTGATAAGTGTTATTACTTGGCTAGACTGACCTACATTAGTGACACCAGTCTATATGTACTTTCTTACTGTGACATGGCATTTTTTTACTTGTCATCAAAGGTAATACAAATATAGTTGCCTTTGGGCTATGTACGCTTTACACATAAATAAATAAATGCACAAATAAATAAATAAATAAATAAATACATACATAAGAGTTACTACATAGCTTCTCTGGCCCCTGGTGTCAGTGTTCATTTAATTTCTTAGTGTGACATGACATGTGTTACGTGGTACTTGGCATCAAGTGTGAAGCAAACATGAAAGTTATTGAGTGGCTGGACTGGTTTACATTGGTGGCTCCAATCTGGCCATATTTCCTTTGTGTGTCAGGACATTTTTGTTCTTTGCATCAAGGGTAAAAGTAAACATACGAATGATTAGGGTTTCCCAGAGAAATGCCAGAGGATAATATTAATTCTAAACCTTCCAGCAATCACCTCTTTTGTTTTGCTGTAGTCACCCCAAGTGGGATGGGTATGCCCAGACGTGGGTCCATTGCCTGCTGCGCCTAAAGACCCAAGCTACTCCTCACTGATAAGGCCCACCAAGGCCGAAACATGTTTGGGGGTGCTTGTGGTCTCGTGCAGGAGGGATGTGACCAAGCAGTTCGGGTTGGACCGCCTGCTCTGGAGCGGGACCAATCCTGATTTGCATATGGTCTTTTCCCTTTTGTAATGGCTTGGCAGGTGAAGAACAATAGTCTGTAGGGTTGCCCAGAGCAATGTCAGATGTTAAGATGAATTCTAAACCTTCCAGCTCTCACCTCTTTTGTTTTGCTGTAGTCACCCCGAGTGGGACGGGTATGCCAAGACATGGGTCCTGTGCCTGCGGGGCCTACAGATCCAAGCTACTGCTCAATGATGAGATCCAACAAGGCTGAAACACGTTTGGGAATGCTTGTGGTCTCGCGTAGATGGGATGTGACCAAGCAGTTTGGCTGGACTGCGCTTCATGGGGCGGGGCCAAGCCTGATTTAGATATGGTCTTTCACTTTTGTAATGGCTTTGCAGGTGAAAAACGATGGTCTGGAGGGTTGCCCACAACAATGCCAGCGGTTAAGATTAATTCTAAATCTTCCAGGCATCACCTCTTTTTTGTTGTTGCTGCAGTCACCCCGAGTGAGACGGGTATGCCTAGATATGGGTCCCGTGCCTGCTGGGCCTAGAGACCCAAGCTACTCCTCACTGATGAGCCCCGACAAAGACAAAACATGTTGGGGATGCTTGTGGTCTCATGCAGAAGGGATGAGAACACGCAGTTCAGGATGGACTGCCCCTTATGGGACGGGACTAAGCCTGATTTGCATATGGTTTTCCCCTTTTGTAATGGATTAACATGCAAAGATCAATGGTCAGGAGGGATTCCCAGAGCAATGCCAGAGGTTAGGATTCATTCTAAACCTTCTAGTCATCACCCCTTTTGTTTTGCTGCAGGTGTTACACTACCCTATGTTGGTAGAGCCAGTCTGGCTATGCTTTCTTTAAGTGGTATGGCATTTTGTTCTCATATGGTAATATTGGCATATAATGATGCAGCCTGCATTGACATGTATGGGCACAGCCATTTAAGACTCTCTATTTCAAAACTTCACCAGCCACCACTGATCAGGGCAATAATAAGTAAACATAAATGAAGCTGGCATACCCTCGAATATGTAACAACATTCCCTAGATTATTCTTTTCCCAATCTTACTTCATTGAAACCTCTCCTTACATATGTGGCCCATGGGAGGAGAGAAGGGCATTCCAAATCATTCCTATTGATAACTCATATGTATTAATTCCACTCAGTCTATTTTCACTAGTTCACGCTTTGCCAAATGGCTCAAACTGCAGAGATCTATCCTAGAACAGATATCCATTCAGATCTCCAAAGTCATTCTCGGTTTCCCTCTGTTACATCAGTTCAATTGCTTATACATGCACATTCATCCATAAACATTTGTCTGGACCTATTCATGCATCTACCTGATTATTCCCTTTAAATGTTTCCTGACTAGCTCCCATGCCTCCATCCAGACAGTGTCCATCCCTACTTCATTAATAATATAAATGGCTTCATGCAGTCCAAGAAAAGACACCAACCTTATGGGAAATCATCCCCCGAAGAACCATAGAGCATTCAAGCAGGTCTCCTACCTTAGAGCATTCAAGCAGGTCTCCTACCTCTCAGGAAATGAACACTGTTGTTTTGGAGGGGAGTACTCTACCATCGTCATGCCAGCAAGCAATATATAACACTCAATTTTTGGTAGCAGCGAGTGACAGCGCCAGTTTTCTTATGTTCAATTGCAGAGAAATTTGCAGATAAATGGGTAGAGTATCCCCATCTCAAAAAATGGCACAGCCAATTGGTAATTCACAATTTCTTTCTAGGGTTTTAGAAATTTAAAATCTCTTGATATATTTAGTTACATTTGAACATTATAATGGGGCACTACGCCATGGTTGCAGCTTTTGTTCATGGAGCAACGGCAAAACCTCCCCAACATCTATTTATTTATTTGTCTATTTAGTCATTTATGCAGCGTGCATAACCTGGAGGCATCTAGGCGCCTAGGCACATCTAGGCATCTGAAGTGTGTTGGCAAATGAAGACTCTCTGAAAACTAGAAGCGATGGGAAAGAATTACCTTTTCCGATGACATCAAAAACGTTCAATGAATGAATTTTAATTGATGACTCTTCAATTACCGAACCTGTAGAGACATGACAGGGACATAAGCATGAATGCAGATGCCAATACTCAAGTGGGTGCTGGAGCTGCTAGAGGAACTAGATATAGCAGAGGGACGGGAACAGTATAGATTGGTGGCACCCCTGATCTTTGCATAATGAATGTGTGACTAGCAAAATGGCAGACCATTTCAGCAAGAAGGGTAGGATGCACACTGGAAGTGCAGCAATTGACTGCAGCTCAGGCTCCTATAACCTCCATGGTCCCTCCGTTCCTGAATATGAATGCATAGAATTTTCATCCACAGATAAGGTGGGATGGTTAGGTTAATCAGAGAAAAGCAAACACATAATCCAAAAATGAACATCTATAGAGCAAGAGGTATCCTTTATTGATTGCAAAATTGAAGGATATGTTGTACCTTGTCTAGTAAACACTGGACAATATCACCAAGCGGTAGGGAGACCATGCAGAATTATGAAAACAAAGCAGAGAAAGTGAGAGAAAAGATAAAAGTCAAAGGGGAGAAGAGAGGCTGAGATGAAGGAAGGATTGACAGAGGAGCAGGAAGGGTGCTGAAATAATAAGCAGATAGCAGAGTTAATGACAGGACAAAATGAGAGGGCGGCAAGAAGAAGAAAAGAACAGAACATTATTTAAGTCAGGAAAAAAAAAACAAAGAATAGACCAAGAGATTCGTAGCCTGAAAAGTGAGGGCATTCCAAAGATTATAAAGATGATCCAGACTCGAAATGTTGCCATTCTTCTTCTTTCTTCTAAAACTGTAAAAATTGTGGGTATTTCCAATAACCCTGTGATATATTCTGTTACTGCCCCTCAACATATGCTAACTGGCCAATTTCAGAGGAACATGATTTCCTTTTGAGTCCTTTCTCGCCCACAAATGTTAGGGCATAACCTGTTATGTAAATTAAGGTGCATCATCCATATTGCCCCAGAAGGATTGTTTCTGGATATTACCTGTCAAAATGACAACATAGTATTGGATGAGTTACAGAAAGAACTACTACAATCACAAAAATATGGGTAGTTGAATTCGGATTTGATTATATTGTCCAAAGTATCTGAAAGATTGCCGTCTCAACATGTAAATGATGTGGGTCATTAAAAAGAAGAGTGGAGCCATTTTGAATTCAGGTTACTCCAATTAAACCTATACCTTTTAAACCACAATATCCATTGCAACCAGAGGCAGACAAGGGGATACCTACAGTTATAAATACTTTATCACAGCAAGTGATATCATACCGTTGTAACACTCCAATTTTGCATGTGAAAAAGCCTGGTTGGGATGTGCATCATTGTGTGCAAGAATTATGAGCTTTGAATTTCACCTACATTTCCAGTGGTCCCAAATCCAGCAGCAATACTTTCTTGCATAACGCCCCATCCCTGGTATCCCATTTTCTCCTGTAGATATGTGTTCTGCTTTCATCTTTAGTCCTATACATCCTAACAGTTATTATAAATTTGCCTATAGTCATGCTGGTTTGCAATGTGCATGAATTAGGCTTCTACTGGCTTCTACAGGCTTACACAGAGAACCCACCTCTCTCTTCACGGATTCTCAGGTAAGACTTAGATGGCAATGATGATCCAGCATATTGATGACCTTCTGTTCATATCTCATTCATAGGTAGGGAGGTCCGTAAGGATGACACACTTGTACTTCTAAGAGCACTCTCTGAAAAGGGTCATAAGACATCACGTAAAATATTGCAATTGCACCAACCTAAAGTGTGCTATTTAGGCCATGCAATTTCAGCAGGTGCCAAAAGCTATACACATTCTAGCATAGGAATCATTATGAAATTGCCTAAGCCCACAGCCACTAAAGGAAATGCTTTATAGAGCACTCTCTGAAAAGGGTCATAAGACATCACGTAAAATATTGCAATTGCACCAACCTAAAGTGTGCTATTTAGGCCATGCAATTTCAGCAGGTGCCAAAAGCTATACACATTCTAGCATAGGAATCATTATGAAATTGCCTAAGCCCACAGCCACTAAAGGAAATGCTTTATAGGAGCAATGGATGTTGGGTCATATCACCATGGTAAGTCTCCTAAAGGTAATGACATATTTACACACAAAAGAATCCTTGGAAAGGGAAATGACAGCAGATCTTGTATTTTAAAAGGTAAACTATGTACATGTGAGTGCCCCAATCCTTGGCTGGTCTGATTTCAAATGACTTGTCTTGTGTGCTCTCATGAGAATCGGGGCTTTGTCCAAGTGGTTTTAAACAAATATATAGTGACAAATATTGTCCTATTACCTATTATAGCACTGCTTGAATCAATTTGCAGCTGGACTACTGCCTTGCTTGTGGTCTGTTAAAGTGGCTGCCGTAGCTGTACAATCATAAGAAAATGTGGTAATAGGGTCATTCTTCATCGCAGCTGTCCCACACACAATTAAAGCTTAATTTAATTAACGCTTAGTTAATAAAAACCAAAGCACAACAACTCTCTGATTCATGTCTCCCAAAATGTGAGCTTACTTTGATGAATTCTGAAAATGTGACCTTAACACAAACTTCATAGTAAATCCGGCCTGGCTGTTGCTGAGCCCAGCAGTCGGTGGACAACAAAATTGTATTTTTGGTGAGAGCTGCCCTTATAAACCCATGGATGGATCTATTTAAAAATCAGCTACAACTTCCAGGGATGGAATATTAGGTAAGCGGGTCATGTTTAAGAAATGAAAAAGATTAATTGAAATCTGATGTGTGCACAATATGTGGCAGACATTTCTGATGTATTCTAGGCCCTTGCAGACCAATGCAATTACCAGAATCACCCCCACTACCATTGAGCCATTGGAACATGAATTGTTAAATTATGAAGAGTTATAGTATTGTCCGAATTGCTACAAAGTTGTCAGGCATTTTTATTTTCAGGTTCAGCAGGTACTGAATATGAAAGGTCTTGCCACCCATTCAAGCCAGGCATTTGGCCTTAGTACAAAGCAGTCTCTGCAACAACTACGTAGAGCCCAGCTTGAGGGGTCCTTTTAAGGTTCTCCTTCTTAAAAACAGTGCCCTATACCAAATAAATATGCCGACCTGTATTCATATCAGCTTTTGTTGTCAGGGGAAGATACCCCTAGATGAGGTGGATTCTACCAGTTATGGATATCAGGATGGTACATTTGTTATTTGCTGTATACCAAGGGGAGAGGATGAATAAACACACACATGTTACTGTGATTTGAGAGCAATCTGGAGGAAGGTTATAACCATTCCTATACTGACCACAACACAGTGGGCCTCATTCCGAGTATGGCAGTAAGGGATAGCGGCCACCGGTAACGAGACCGGTGGCGGTATTCCCTTACCGCCATACTCCGAGTTCCCTCTGCACCCTCGCCTTTAACGCCTGCTTTGAGTAGGTGTTAAAGTCGAGGGCGCAAAGGGGCCTCCAAGCCAATAACGGTGACCGTAAAGAACGGTCACCGTTATTTGCATCTTCCCCATTCCCATTGAGCCCTATGGGGGCTCATTTGGGAATGGGGAAGAGCCTTGGTGAATGGGGAATTACCGCCCCGCCAACCTTGGAATGGGGCGGTGATTCCGCCATCCACCAAGGCGCTGTCGTTCCGGGTACGGCGTCAACCAAGGCGTTAATAGCGCCATTGGTTAGCGCCGTACTCGGAATGAGGCCCGGTAAGAAAGTGGTCCTGGAGGAAAAAAGGAACATAGTTGTATGGCAGGGAGCTACTAGCAGAACTGCTTTATGTGAGTTTGAAATCATTTACTACTTGGGAATCTTTCCCAGCGCTATTGACTGCAGGGTTAGTCAAGTAACAAGAAGTTGCAGAAATATGCTGAACTGGGCTCTCAGTGATTGGTAGAGAATTTTTCGAAGACAATGCCAACGATAGAATGGGGCAAGAAAAAAGGTGGCTGTAAAGATAGAAATAATTTCTCTTGAAATGAGTGTTTCTACTGTTTAACAAATGGGACGCTAACACCAATTCAGAACACTCGTTTGACCTCTTATTGTTGAACCAATCTCTATTTTCTAGAATAAGCAAAGCAACACTAGAGAGTGTGTCAATGGATGATGGATGGTGCAGTGACAGTCAAAACAGAAAAGGTGACGGAGATGTTATGTCAGGGCCACTTGTTTTATCATATGTAGTAGTAGTAGTTTGACATTTATATAGCACCTTTATCCCATTGGTATGGCCTCAACCTTCTTGTGGTTGAACACCCACAGGGACCAGTGTACAAGTATGTAAATTGTTGGACTGAGTAGAATGCAGGTGTGCATTAAGCCGAGATAGGAGTTAGATGGGCTGGTTGTGCTCCACTAAGCAACCCAAGATGGTCAGGCATATGGATGGGTGCCAGGGGAGTTCAGGAGATTTGGAGAGGGCAAGAGATTTGCGATGTGACAAGCTTGACCAAAATTTGTTGTAGATGTATTCTGTGCCAGAAATGTGTTATGTGACCAGCTAGACCGAATTTTGTCGTAGGTCATAGCTGCAGTTTGATGGCCATTGTGCTTTGTGTATTAGAGTGGAGTATGGATGCGAGTGCGTGTGGGTTGGTTGCCATGCCTGCGGCTGGAGTCCTCCTAGTGGTATTTCACTATCTAGCTTGATGCCTCGCTCAGTGCTTTGCTTTTGCTGTTTATGAGCAAGTAATCCCGACGGTTCTGAGAGTTGTACATTACCTTGCAGTGTGATATATTCTGGATGTAATCAAAACTGTGACAGAGGTGTATATTGCCGTAAAGAGAGAGAGAGGTGGGAAAGAAACTTCAGGTTTCCCAAGGGAATAACCATCTTTTGAGGGCCTTTCTGAAGGAGAGGTAGTCTTCATTGCGACAGATGTGTAATGGAAGTGAGTTTCAGATGGTGGAGGCTTGGACAGAAAAGGTGGATTCTCCCATGCTGGTGTATTTTTTTTTTTAATGCATTATTGTTTTGGTTTACAAAAGAAACCTTTACAAATACTTATCCAAAATAGGATTGTAATACAATATAACTGAATACATTCATAACATATTCTCAAAATATAAAAACAATTAAAAATGACTCAGAATTTGCATGCAAAATTACTTTACATTGCATCGATGATTAAGTCCACCATCACTTTTCAACATCAATTAAACCATCACATTTTAAACAGAACAATTCATAGAACATAGCAACAAAGGAACTGTACATCCGCATAACCTACTGTGGAGATAGGGAAACCATGACAACTCAACAATCAAAACAATAAGATCATTACATTTTGGACAAACCCCAGTTCAACGAACATTAGCATCAAAGAAACTGCGACTTCACTTCACATCACATTGCAATGTGGAGACCATAAGGACAACTTCTTCCCAAAATACAACAGAACGTCCCTAAAAATACTGCAACATTGAAATCCTACCTTAACAGCAACGAAGAACAAGTGTTACAATTTCATAAAAGTTCAGCTTTTGGGTTTCCCATTATATTCAAGTAATTTACAGGATTCTGCTTTCATTCAATTTTTTTATACCTCTTACCATCAAGCATAAATAAGACAATCATTAGTATGATATTATATAATATTCACCTCACTCAAAGTATCTTCAACTTTCTACAGCAATTTAGTTAATGCCAAAAGCAGTCGAGTGTTGTCTCCTCTTATGCATCGTTCCCAAAAAGATTGAAGCGCTAATTCAGTAGCCTCTGGAAAATATGTGCCCAATAGATTCAATCTGTCCTGTTCAAAGTATGGACAATATAAAACGAGATATTTAAGCGTTTCACACTGGTCCCTGATTACACAAAAACAACAGCTGTTCTCCTCATTGGATGCAGATGAAGTATTCCAATGATGAGGACGTTGAAGCGTAGGAAGCTGATTTCATTTGAAAAGTATATAAGTTCTCATAGCTTTTTCACAAGGAAACTTTACAATATAGGTTGGGTGTACTTCTCTTTTTCTAGGGAATGATGCATAATCAGTATACTTTTTGTAGGTATTATTGGCATTGATTGTTTTGATCCAATCCCATTCATAAAGATTGAGTTTAACGCTAGGCAAACCCAAAATAAGGTCCTGAACTGTTGCGTTTATATTCGTTAGCATTTGGTTCATTTGATATTCAAACAGTACAATAGAGGGCAGATTACCATCTAGGAGAAAACCATTAAGGTCTTGATAAAGAGAATTATGAGGAGGGACCAACATTTTGGCACAACTTGCTTATTTTCACCATGTAAATCTCAATGAAAGAGAAGAGAGCCCAAACTCGTGCCGTACAATTGAATTAGGAATGGCAGAAGCCAGTGCCAAGGTTTGTTTCCAAATTTGGGCCTGGACGCTGTCTAAAACTGTGTCCAATTCCAAAAGGCATGTATCCAGACCAAAAAGTAGGATCGGCTGCACCTTCAATAGATAAAAGTCAACAATGGGCAACAGGGAGAACTTACAATATTTGTTAAGCACTATTCATATCTGTGAGATCAGATGGCGAGCTTTAATGTGTATACGTATTGACCAAGATTTAACTGAATTTAAGTCAGACAAAGAGTAGCCTAAGTATCGTAAGGACTTCACACGTTGAATTATTGAACCAGCTAGGTGGCATTGATATGACTGTATCCTCTTTTTGTTGGTAAAAATGATGATCTCAGATTTCAAAGAATCTGCCTGCAAGTTATGTCTAATGGCATATTCTTGAAATTGATTTAACTTGCACTGCAGACCATAAGGGGTCCTATCAAAGAGGACAATGTCGTCCACAAAACACATCCAACACATTAACTTGCCCAATCTCACTGGATACATAGAAGGATTGGTCCATGTCACTAATATAAAGGTTAAATAAAATAGCAGCGAGATTCCATCCCTGCTTTACTCCTGTCATAGTTTGAATAGGAGGAGTAAGAGAACCGCCTTGCGTGATGCAGACTTTAAATGTGGTGTTCGTATGGAGCATTGCTATTAGCTGCACAAGACGACGTTGAAAGCCCAACTTCAACATCTTTTGCCACTACAAATCCCTGATGACAGAATCGAAAACAGATGATAGGTCTAAAGGCAAAATATATATGAGGCCTGAGTTGGTTAGTTTAGACTTTGACAACACGTGTGCAACAATGATGGAATTAAGAGAAGTACCCATTCATTTGCAAAAGCCCACCTGATACTTTGAATAAATGTCATGTTCGGAAATGAAACTTTCTCGATGTTTAAGAAGTAAGATTGCAAATACTTTTGCGGCCAAATCCATAAAGGCTATTGGGCGGTAGTTAACAGGGTTGTGCAGATCACCCTTATTGTGAATGGGAATAATGATGGCATGTTGCCAAGAATCTGGGATGTTATTAGAACGGAGAATATAATCAATTTTGGTGAATAGAATTGCAGCCCAAAATTGGGGATCTAATTTAAAGATACACAAGGGTATACCGTCCGGCCCTGCCACTTTCAATGATTTTAACCTCTAAATAGCCCAAAGGATGTCCTCCACAGAGAATAAAATATGCTCTGTGATTCCCAAGTGCAGTATCCCCGCATCACAAGATTGGAAAGCAGGAGGTAGATGGAATTTTGTCCCAATGTAGGTTTGCCAAAAATTCAAGGAAATCGATTAAGTTAGATGACACTGCTCAGTATGGACCTTTCCTCTTAGTATCGACCATATACTGCGAGAGTCTCTTTTACATAGTAGGTCCATCATCTTTTGATTATCTTTAAGGCGATGCTGATATTTAATAAGTTTCATATGGTTATGATACCTCTGACAGATACTATGCTTCAGTTCCTTATACTTTACGTAGTTCAGTTTCAAATGAGGTAAAGGTCGAAGACTTTGATTCCTAATACGTTTATGCTGAGCTATTTCCACATTAAAAGGATAACAATGATTCTTAGATAGACTCTTGGTTCTACACATGAGTTTGTGTAGATGGGTTTTCATAACAGAGTCATTCCAAGACTTTCTTAAAGAGGGATTACATAGTAGTTGCTTAGGTCCATAAATGCGCCAAGAATCTCTATTGACAAGATAGGTGAGTTCTCTGCATAACCTAGGATGCCAATGTGCAGAAGAATCCAATCAGTCAGTCTAGACCAAAGCCAATGTTGGATCGATTTGAAGTGAGTCAATCTTCCAATGCACCTGTAGTGAAATAGGAGAGTGATCACTCAAATTGTTGTTGGCAATAGTTACCAAGTCAACCATCCCTACTAAACATCATGATACAAAGAAATAATGAATGTAAGAAGATGCCGTATTCCATTTCCATGTGCCAGAATGGAGACCACTCTTGAAGTTCACCATGTGTGGGTTCCAATTGTCTAAATAGTGTAACCATTGTTTGCCTCTCTGCGATAGAGAAGAGCCTGAGCTTTGTGCTGACCAGGATTGCACCCGGAAGGTTGACTTAAGACACATGGGGCCTCATTACGACCCAGGCGGAAAACCATGGTGCTAATAGCACCATGGTCCATGCCAGTAACTTACCGACTCTTCCATGGAGAAAGGGGGAATTACCACCCCATTACAAGGTTGGCGGGGCGGTAATTCCCCCTTCCTCCATGGCCCTTCCCCATTCCCATTTTTGCCCCATAGGGCTCAATGGGAATGGGGAAGGCGCTAAGTACGGTACCGCAAATTGCGGTACCGTACTTAGCACCAAGGACCCTTTGCGGGTCCCTACTTTAACGGCTGGTGTAGAACAAAGGGACCTCGTTATCAGGCGCTAATGGGTTAACGGCGCCGCAGCCTTTTACGGCGCCGTTAACCCATTAGGGCCAGGGTCGTAATGAGGGCCATGGAGTTAAAGTCTCCATCGATTATAATATGATAATCTGGATTCTTAAGGAGGGCATCTTCAAAGACTATGGGCATCATTACGAGTTTGGAGATAGCCATGCCCTTAGTAAGGGCATGGCTACCTCTAAACTCAGGTCCGGGTCCTGCAAAAGGGGACTTACCGGGCCATTCCAACCTTGGAGGGCCCGGTAATTCCCTTTCACGGGACCCGGACCTGGTATGTCCCCATTCCAAATTGAGCCCCCATAGGGCTCAATGGGAATGGGGAGGATGGCAACAACGGCCCTGTTAATAAAAGGGCTGTTGCTGCCATCCGGTACTGCTTGCGGGTGCCGCTCTGCACGCCTGGTCTGACCAGGCGTTCCAGAGCGGCACCCGTGAGCATACTCGGAATGTTGCAGTGAGGTAACAACGGCACCAGTAGCACTAACTGAGCCGTTGTTGCCTTACCGCAACATCCGTAATGAGTCCCTATATCTAGAGAATTGAAAAATTCATCAATGGTACATTTGGCCGGATTAAAATAGATACAAAAGATTAGAAAGATAGTGAAAGGTCTACTAGAGTGAGAATATTCAATTGCTAATATCTCATTACAACACGGAAACACAGAAAATTGATGGTTGACACCATTATTTACCTGAATAGCCAAACCACGTGATGGTCTTCCAGTCAAACTTTGAACAGCCGGAAGGTAATGGGTAGTAAAGCCATCTATAGCAAATTGTTTAGTGTTCATGGTTTCCTGAGCACTAAATAGACCAGGTAACTCATCACTAGCTAAAAGTCTCAACCAAGAGTTAAAGTTTGTAAAACCGCAACAGTTCCATCATACATTCCTTAATAGTGTAGTGGATTGTTACGGTTGTTTGTTAGATTTTGTAAATTCAGCAATCATAGACAACTGTGGGATGTTTTTACCCATGCATCCAAGCCCTACAATAAAACTGTGCAGTACTGGCATGGAAAACATCATGATGGCCAGAACTCCCCAGAGAGTGCACAGGGAAAACATGAAGAATAGGCTGCCACCCATTTTTGCCTATGTTGTGAGCACAGGAGGGCACTGCCTAAAACCACCATTGGGCTACACACACAGTAGCCTGAAACCATTGGGAATGGCAATGCTGATTGCCAAAAAAGGAACTCAGAACTGTGGGGAATTAATTTTCTTAATCCCAAAAATGGTTGCATTACCAGTACTCACCACTATCAGAAAGCCGGCGTTTTAAAACCACCAGACTTTTGTGTAAAACTGAAACAAAACCAGACCAAGGAAAGACTTGCTAAGAGGTGGATACAATGTAAAACTATATTCTGAAATGACTTGAAGAGAGTAATTATTTAATGTATAGGTAAAAATTGTCAGTTTGATTTGAATGTAGAAAACTGGGAACAAAAAGTGACATTTAGCTGAAACCTGGCTTAGTGAAACTGGATTCTGCCTGACAACGACCCCCGACAGGAGAAACCTGTTCAGCCACTCTTCCCAGGCCTAGCTGCATCCTGCTGCCCTTTGCCAAAAGGAGTTGTCACCTCTCTGATTAGATTAGGGGTGGAGCACCTGGAAACTGGAAGGAACAGAACAATGCAACTCCCTTGACTCAGGCAATTGTTATATTGGGGCGTTGTAAAGTGGCTTCCTCTTAGGGGAAACGGGGAGGGGCAGTGCCTCTGCTAGCAGCTGAGCTTGGGGGAAGTGGATAAACCAGTTATTCCACCCTGTGATGTGGGAAGCCACACCCCTTTTTGACCAGGGCATAATTTAAAAAAGATAGATAACTCATAGTGCGGACTTGTCAGAATTATATAAGTAATATCATTATTTTTGTGATTTTTCTGTGAACATTTTGAGAGGCGTTAGGACCCTGTGGTGTATTCTGGGGGGTTGCTAGCGGAAAATAGGGTCTCACTCCAAATGTCTGCATGTTAAAAATCTGACACTTCATCAATTAATGTCCATACTCCTTGCGCACATGTGTGTAATTTTGGGTAAATGTCCGATATTGCAAAACCAGTTAAAAAGCGCAAAATCTTGTCATTTTTGAATGCAAGCCCCCAGGAAGATCAGAGGCGGACAAGCATGGACCATAAGGAATATATAATGTGCACATGTAATTTCAACAAGTTGTATATCTGGGAAAGATGTATTTGAATCAAATATAGATTTGTGGGCAAACTGACCAGGGGAGGATCCTCTGACCCATAAACAGACCTCATCATGATGACAATCCATTTCCTTCCACCAATCATGGGAGAGGGGAGAATTGGGCCAATGACAAGTAGAGAGGGGCAGGCTTAGCTAGGCCCAGACACACACCCATTTTCAAAACACATAAAAAGAGACTGCTGGGACAGGTAGAGACATTCAATTCCATTTGCTGCGGAGCATGCTGACCGACGACTTCATAAAGAGATCCAACACTTAGACTTCCAAGCAAAACAGAGACTACAGAACTTTGAACCAAGAAGGCCCACTGCAAGCAAAAGTATTTGTCAGCAGGCCTCAAAATCATTTGCAAACTATTCCACAGCCGGGCGAGCTGTCTGAATTCTTTTGCCAAGAACTCTTGCCAGTACCCAGAAAGCAGTGTTACATCCAGAATCCACTTGATCCGGACCGGAAAGCAGAGCAGTATCCAGAACCAGAGGCCGCTGAATCCAGAGAGGCTAGACCAGCAGAGCAGAGCTGACCCAGATCGCTGTGAGCAGAACTGGTGCCTGATTGACCCGCCGAGCAGGCAGAACCACAGCCGGACGTGTTGACCAGATCCGTGACGAGGCCTAGTTCAAATTTATATTGTGAGTACCTAGCAGAACTGTGCAGAACCAATCTCTTAGGTAAAATAATCTAATCCAAACTATTTTAACCTAAGTAGAACTGCCTCCTAGAAATCGTGTCATCTGTCATTTTTAAAGCTGCACAACTGTCACCTGTCAATTCTGCATCTGCAAGCTGTCACCTGTCATTTTGAGTTTACTTTAAATCCGAAAAACTACCTTTATTTAATTGTCCGTATCTCTGAAACCGTTTGGGCTAGGAATGAGATTTAACTTTCCTCTGAAAGCTTAGAATCTAAGCTTTCCAACAAGCCTATAACCGACTTCCTACTCCTTATTTACCACGATTTGCGATTTTGGCTCAATTTCTCCACTTGTCAAAATAGCAGCTCCATTCTTTCTTTTGTTAAAATCCGTTGCAACTTGGTAATAACTCATAGAGCATTGCTAAAGTGAGCCTGAACTAATACCAACACGCATCTCCCACTCACCCTGAATCTCTAGAGGGAATTAAAATCATTGGCACATTTTCCCATCCATTGCCATCACATTTAAAAAGCATTTTGGGCCTGTGTTTCAAACTCCTACCTGTTTCCTCTAAGCTTGCTGGGGGGGGGGGCTAAATTTCGTATTGTATTTGGTTGCATTCCTGAGAACTGTGTGCTCCTCTTTCCATCTCCTTCCATTTCTTACATTGCATAGGGGAGGGGGGTGAATTGACAGAGAAAAAGTGATTATCTTATCTTTTGCTAAAATCATATCACGTATTTCTGTACTGCATTTTATTCCTCATTGCTTTTCCCTTGAAATCATAAAATTATTTTTGCTACTTTATCCATCCTATACTAACTCCTCATTGATTGTAAAGAAGTGTGCTAGTGCCAGATTACCCATTGTTGATCAACATCATATGTCTAAGTGTACTGTCAGATATTAATTTATTATAAAGTGTGATATATATATATCGTTTAAATTCTCAAATAAACCTTTTAATTTGCAAAACAAACCTACTTCTTGGCTCAGTGGGGTCAGGGGGATTCTAAGAGGGGGGTGTTATACAAGGGTGGTCATCCAGAGTACTGAACTAGACATAAAAATACATTAATAAGGGTTTTCCTCAGCATTCCAGACTAGGCATTGACTTGGCTGCAGTGTTGATTGAATATCGCTTACACAACAATGGAGCAAGCCATATAATATTTGTGGCAGACCCCATCAAGGAGGATATCTGGGCAATTACATCATTATTAGAGGACGAACCATCCTGATTAATAGACACACTTTCCTTTGAAGAGGCAATCAGGTACCTCTAAGAATTAATTTGCCTCTTCAATAGATTGAAACAAACAAAGCGATAAACCTCGCAATCCAAAATCCACTCTATGATCCCACAATAGTTTGGTAATAATAGATGATTGAGGGCCACAAATCATGCAATAGTTGTTGTGGTTCGCCAATCTAATCCACTCAATATGATCAGAGTGCAATGTGTGAAGCAGGGGACTATTTCAAAATTTATTAAATAAAAAGGAACAATTAAGTCTTTGGGGACCATTTTTCTTAGGATCACTAATCCACCCCAAACTTTAAGAGTATCCATTGTAATGTCTATTTCATTGTAGGTGACATTTGGGTCGGGGCACAGTTGGACTGCAACTGGTTTATTATCAGGAGAAAAGACTGAGTTAATACCAGTGTCAGTATTTACAATTGACATCGACTGAGGAATCGCAGACTCTGAAGTATGATTAGTAGAGCCTGCTTTTATCGTAGTAGATTGCGGTCGATCCAACTAACGGTTCATACCTTAGGTATAGCAAAATCAGCGTCCAAACCTAGAGTGATTGTAGCATTCGACTGAGGACCCACTTTTGAACTTCCATGATACAGAAGTCGGCCTTCAGAACCATGCGACAGCAAATTAGACAACATTATAACATGAGAGCTAACTGTTGGGGAAACCCTCGTTTGTTTGTTACTAGTCATCAGATAGAATTGTGACAATTTGGCATTGTTTGAGATTCGGAGACAGTATAGGTTGGGTTGAATTCACACTGTTATCAAATTAAGAGGTCAAGTAGAGGTTTATCATCCTGTTTGTTCAATAACGTTTTAGATTCTTCATTTAATTGATTAAGGTAAATAATTTCATCATCCTTTGAAATGTTACACACGTTTTTTGGGTTAGTATTATGACCTTGAATTTTAAGTGATGCTTGATTTTGGGTTTTTTTTTCCTGTAACATTCGATTTTTTTTGTTGCATTGTTTTTACTTTCGAGCGCTCTCGCATGAGCCCGCTTCAGTTTATTCGAATATAAATGCGTCGTTAAATCAGAAGAGTTGTTGACATTAGGGGGCTTGTTTAAAGCAAGAACATCAACTTGATTTTTTTCAAATGTATCTATGATCTCAATAAGAGGCGAGGGGCTATTAGGCGAATCAGCCTGTGCCTTGCTTGTGGCATCAGGGTCGCCAGATGAAAAGCAGGGTCCCTTGAGCCACCATGCAAATGTGGCCTTTGTGAAATTAGATACCTTAATACGTCATCCAATTTGACAGCATTTAATTGTACCGTTGCAAACAATGTAGAAGAAGATAATTTGCTTTCTGAAGCGTCGTTTGCATCACCCGCAGAGACTACTTCAGCAAAAGTTCTAACTAGGTGTGCACCAGACGTCACATAGGTAGTGGCTTGAGTAGATTTGGTACAAGAAGTTAGAGCAGTCGGCACCTGAAGTTTTTCAATAAGGGTGTCTAAGGTAATAACTTTCTCTACCTGAAAATTTGAATGTGCCATGATATAACCCTCCACTTTGCTCAATTTACTTGATAAGTCAGCAATGGAGGATTTCATGTAATCTAAATAGAGATGCGTTTGTTCGTAGTCTTTATCTAGGAGGTTGAGGATCCGAGGTGTCACGGGAAAGGAAAGAGTATCTGGACACGTTGTATCGCACGATACGGGTCTACTAGCATGCTGTATGGAAGCATTGAGTACATTAATATTAAGAAGAGAACCCATTCTCGCCCCATTTGGCAAACTGTATGTTTGTTGATGTAACTGAAAACCATTCCTGGAATTAGGAACATTACTAGGCATGGTAGGAGAACTCATCGAAGGACGCTCTGCCATGTTTGCATATGACCTGCCCTGCCTAGTATTAGGATCATCAACTTTTTCCCCTTGAGTGTTGAATAAGCAAATTTCCTCAACTTCAGACGGTAACATCGAAGTGGGAGATGCATGACCCAGGGATATTCTATATTGTTTGCCCCATTATGCTTGAAGTGTAGGAGCCAAAACTGAGACGTCTGAAACACAATTGTTGAATGGTTCATCCAGAGAGTAGTCAGAGCTTAAACTTGCCACTCCATTTGCTACCCTAACTCCATTGTGAGATAGGCACTGATTAGAATTCTTAAAGCTCCCACTATGAGCAGCAAGTTGGACATGACACCATGCCAATATAGTGTTGGTCTGTGTATTAACACTATCATTAGGTTCAACTGCAATAGACTGTTGGCTGTATGGAGTGGTGTTAGAATCCAGGGGACGTTCATGCAGTAGAAAATTCTGAGAAGGTTGAACACTTGTATCATAACTAGAGTCATGAAATTGTATGGGAGCGGTAGTATTCAGTCTTGTTTGTTCCATACCCTCTAAGATACATTTCCGACTACGCAAGCTACCTAGCATATTTGAATAGACAAACCCTATCACACTACGAGACCACGTACAACGTGAAAAATCTGGTAGTTCTTGAGCAGGGTCGCGTGAGCAGTTCGTCCTAAAGTAACAGAAGTGTTTGATTGCAAGATCGATACTACACGAGTCACTATTCAGGACCACTCAAACAACAAGTTCACAAGTCAATTATAACGCAGCTAATAAAAAGTGGACATTATGCTGCTGGAAACATATAGCCGAGCATTTGTTGCTCACAGCATTTTTGCATATATGACTGTTGCTGCAAGCAGGTCCAATTCAATCAAAGCACCAGAAGCTTTCAGTCTCAAAAGGTACAATACCCGTGCCACAATGAGTGAGAAAATATTTAAAGTGAATTAGCTCACCCAACCTCACACCACACAGCCAACAGCCTAAGAGCGGCTGTGCGCATGCAGTGGGCGTGGCCGCTGCTGTTTGTAGGATGCAGAATGGGTGTGGGTGGGGCCAAAAAGCACAACTGGAAAAAAAAATGAAAAACAAACAAAAATGTAAGTGTGAAAATGTAAGAGACCCAGTTTACACGTAGACCCAATACAGTCCAAGACAGAGGAAGCCCTGAGGCAAAAGCAACCAAAGATGTCCCAATAGTTACTTCAACATCCACAAACAAAGTCCACAATGTTTCCACTTAGACAAGCAGTCTCCGTTCTCCTTTGCGACAGCGTTCGCATGGAGCAGCAGGAGCAGACAGTGGAACAGCCTAACAGCAGCACAGTTGTGGTGCACTTCTGGTTTGTGTGCGCAGTGCGCATGGCCGCTGCTGTCTGTAGGCTGAAGAAGGGGTGCGGGTGGGGCCAAAAAGCAGAATTCCATGTCCACAAGCGAAGTACACAATGTTTCCACTTAGAAAAGTTGTCTCCCTTCTCCTTCGCGACGGTGTTCGCATGGAGCAGCAGGAGCAGATAGTGGAACAACCTAACAGTGGCACACTTGCACAGCACTTCCGGTGCAGTTGCAAGGGGGGATTATGAGGAGCACTGTAGAACCAGATCTAAGGTTTCTGGTTTTTTGGTAGTATGTGAGCTTGTCCTGGAGGATTTCTGGGCCAGTATTATGGATGGCATATTGCGTGATGCAGTTGACCTTGATGGATGCCTGTCAGTTGATAGGAAGCCAGTGTAGTACTCTAAGGGCTGGGGTGATGTGTTTTCTGGTTGAGAGGGCAAGGAGGAATCTGGCTGCAGAGTCTTGGATCTGTTGGAGTATCCTGAGCTGATATTCAGTGGTGCTAAAAAGAGGGAGCTGGCATAGTGTAAGCGGGAGAGGATGATGGCAAGGATTGCAGAGTCTCGGCATGGGTAGGAGAGGTAAGGGACGATTCACCTGTGGATGGCAGGTTGAATAGGTTGAAGTGACACTTTCGGGACACTGTGTTGATGTAGTGAGAGAGTGATGAGTCTGAGTCCAGCGTGCATTCACGATTCTTTACAGAGGTGGATGCTGCGGTTGGGGCTTCTAGAGAGAGGGGCCAAGGGGCTGGTTGGGGGAGGAGAGATATTTTAGTGCATAAAAGGATTTCAGTTTTGCCTAGGTTGAGGAGGAGGTGGTTAACCATCATCCAGTGGTTGAATTCAGAGAGGCATGATTTGAGATCAGGGAGGGGGTAGGCCAGCGACTTGAGGATCTTGAAAATGACCCTGGTGTCATCCACATAGTTGTAGCAGGTATGGGTATGGGAGCAGATGAGTGCCATGAGGGGACTAAGGTAGATATCAAAGAGGAGAGGGGGTGGCAGATCCATGTGGGACCCCTTTGGTAAGAGAGTGAGAGGTGGATGAGAAAGGGGGAAGGAACTTGATTTGTGAAAAGTTGGAAAGGAAGGAGGAGATCAATCTTAGAGCAGAGTCTGTGATGCCTGGAGAATCGGGGCTGTCTGTGACTATGGCATGGTCAATGGTGTCAAATACAGCAGATAGGTCAATGAGGATGAGTGCAGCATAGATTTCTGAATCTGCTGTTTTCTCTAAATCATCCCGAATGGACACAAGAGAGAATTCTGTTCCTCAAGTGGGTCTGAATCCATTTGGGTGGGGGTGAAGAAGACAGTTGGTCTCTGTGAAGAGGCAGAGCTGCTTAAAAGCTGTGACATCTAAGAGTTTGGCAATGAAGCAGGCGTTTCAGACAGGGTAGTAGTTGTGAGGAAGAAGGGAGTCAAGAGAGGGTTTTTTTTAAGAAGGGGCTTGACATGGGAGGTTTAAAAAGCCTCTAGGAAGTAGCCAGGATGAAAATAATAGTTCATTATGGACCATGCAACGCTGCCTGCACAGGTGATAGTTAGGATGTTCTTAAGGAGTGAGGGGGGACAGGGCTCTCCAGGGGACCCAAAGGTATGCCTTTGTGCTAGAAGTTTCAGGAACTCAGGGTGAGACATAGGAGTGAAAGAGGAGAGGACCAGCAGAGTGGGCTGATGAGGGGTGGGCTAGGTAGAGGAGGAGAAGACGATGGATGGCTGAAGCTAATTTTGAGATGATGGAAAGGTGTCCATCAATAGCGATGTTGTTAAAGTGGTGAGACAGTGCATCGCAGTGTGTTTGGGAATGAGCAGAGGGGGAAGTTGAACAGCGTGGCATCTTGAATTTGGCTTTGATCCGATGGAGGTCCCGCCTTGGGCTATGGAAGTTGGAAATTTGGTTTCATAGCTTTTTTGGTTTTTCTAATTTTGGTCCGGTAGGCTCTGGTTATCCTTGCATAGGAAGTTTTGATTTGAAGTGTGGGGTTGATTCCTCAATTCCGCTCCAGGCAAAGCTTGAGGGTTTTAATGGATTTGAGCGAGGGTGTGTACCACTTAGGATTGGGGACTGGTCTCTGAGAGCTGTGTCTCATTGGTGTGAGAGGGATGAGGGCACTGCAGAGCCAATGATCGAAAAGGTCAATGGAGGGGGTTCCTTCATGGAGTGGAGTGCCTGGAGTGAGTATAAGAGAGAATTGGCCACACAATGTTTATAATGACTTCCTTCCAGAGAGGGATAGGGGAGGTAGAGGTTGGAGAGGAGGGGCTAGTGAGATGGATAGGGGAGGGGAAGGGGTCAGGAGGGAAAAGAAGGTATCAGAGTGATCGGCCCCGATTAGAGGGTGGGAAGCAGGGCAGAGATCAGGTCAGTTGAGCCGAATAAAGCGTTGAGGGTATCTATTGCTATTTGAGTGGGGGAGATATTGGTTGGGTCAAGTTGATGGCTTCTATGTTGGTGAGAGAATGGGTCATAGGGACGGAAGGGAATGTCAAACCAGATGTTGAAGAATCCTAATATGGTGAGGGATGGGTGTCAAATTAGGTGACTGACAAGGAGTCTCTAAGGGAGTCCGCAAAGTTCCTGTTGTAGCCAGGAGGCCTGCATAGGAGTAATAAACTGTGGGTGAAATAGAGGGCGAGTTGAATCTCTACTAGCAGTAATTCACATTCACTGTTGCAGGGTAGTTTCTCAATGAGTGGGACTGAAAGGTGATGTCTGTGGAGGATGGCAACCCCTCCAGCTATGCTGAATCTATTGTGCACGACCAGGGAGTAGCCAGGGGGAAAGCTTTGTGTGCAATAGGTTTGTAGTGGTCGGACAGCCAAGTCTCTGTGAAGAAGAGAATGTCTGGGTTTTCATCAGAGATAAAGTAAAACATACTGTATTTGTTTTTGGAGACAGATCTAGCATTGGTGAGTAGGCAGGAAAGCAGGTACGATTTCATGGAGGAGGATTGTATTAGGAGTGAGAGGGGGATCAGTATGGGTTGTGAGAGAGCAGGATGATGATTAGGGAGGTCTATCTGGGAGTGGGCCGGGAGGAGTGCTAGAGTAGGGTTGGAGGGGAGAGAGAGGAGGGGGATTTGAGGGGGAAGGAGAGAGGATGGGGGATGCAGAAGAAGGCACAAGGAGGGTTTCTGAGAGGGGAGGGCTGAGTTGGATGCTGGTAGGAATTAGGGGTTTTGGAGGGGAAGTGAAAAGAGCTTGGACAGGGTGGGAAGTAGGAGGAGAGGGCCAGGTGGAATAAGGGATCTAGGATGGAGCTGAGGAGAGGAATGAGGGTGCAAAGTTCTGTGGTGAATGGGATCAGTGCATTTTGAGAGGTTCTGGGGGCCAAACGAGTGTGAGTGACAATGAGAGGGGGCTGTTTAAAGCAGTGTGTTGGCCAGGGCAGCCTTCCCTGTGCTTAGCGAATGGTAGTGTGAATTGGGGAAGTTGGGAGGAGGTCGGTGGGTATGTAGGTGTTTTATAGGGGAGAGGGCAGCGGTGATGAGAAGAGGGATGAGAGTGTTGCAGATAGGGCTGATGTTCTGGATGGTAGAATGTTGGCATGCAGCTCTATTTTGGGATTTGTAAGGTATGCATGGGGGAGTGGAGAGGGTTAGATGGGGAAGGAGAGGAGGGCAGAGGAGTGTGGATGGGGTGGGGATGAGTCTGTAGGTGTGTTGGGGGAGAGGGCAGGGGTGGTGAGGGGAGGGATGAGAAGGTAGAAGATAGGGCTAATGTTTTGTCATGTAGGATACCAGCATACCATCCGGCTCTCCACTAGACCCGTGCCCGGCCACAACCCTCAAACAAATGTTTGCTTCTACCTGCTCAGGGGAACACGCAAGATCCAGCATAAATGACTGCCTTTCCTCAGGTATTTTTCCCAACGCATTCAAAATAGTTCATGTCAAACTGCTTTTAAAAAAACTTTCCGTTGACCCTCTCGAGCCCAAAAACTACCGCCCCATCTCAAACACCAGATTCCTTGCCAAACTCATTGACCAAACCGCCTAATCCCAACTAAATGCCTTTGTTGAAGCCAACAATCTCCTTGGCCCCGCACAATCAGGTTTCAGAGCCCGTCACGGAACTGAAACCACCCTAACTTCAATCTGGGATGACCTTAAAATCACGGCAGACTCCGCAGGATGCGCTGCATTAATCCTTCTTGACCTATCCGCCACCTTTGACACAATCAATCACTCAATCCTCCTTGACTGCATCCACTCCCTAGGAATTTGTGGAACCGGGCTCAAATGGATAGCCTCATTTCTCAAAGATAGGTACCAAATAACAATACTCTCCACCTACTCCTCCCAAGCCCGACGAGTCGACACGGGAGTCCCACAAGGAGCATGCCTATCTGCCCTCTTGTCCAATCTCAACTTGACCACCCTCCCACCAATAATTCGTTCACACAACATCCTGTGTTACAACTACGCTGATGACACTCAACTAAATCTAAAACTCCTGAACTCAAAACCCAACTGCCAACCAGACCTCGCCTCCTGCCTCCTTGACATAGAGCTCTGGATGACCCAAAGCCACCTCTTGTTAAACCCCTCCAAAACTGAAATCATGGTATGTGGCAACACCGAAATTCTTCCACACCCACTACCCTGGCCATCCGCCATGGGCAACTCACCGACTTCCTCTAACTCAGTAAAACACCTTGGATGCACCCTTGACTCTCACCTAACACTCTCGCGCCAAGTCAACAACGTCTCAAAGTCCTGCCACTACCACCTTAAAACTCTTAGGCGCATCTTTCCATATCTCTCTTTTCCCAACAGACTCTTCGCGGTCCAATCAATTGTTATATCAAGACTAGACTACGCAAACCCCCTCTACCTCAGAGTCCACGCTTACCAACTGAATACATTTCAAAGGGCCCAAAATGCTGCAGCCAAACTGCTACTTGCGCTCGGCCCGAGAGACCACAACTCCCCAGCCCTTAAGACTCTGCACTGGCTCCCAGTGGCCCAAAGGGTGACTTTCAAAACCTTATGCATTTCTCATCGAGCATTGCATAAAACTGGATCTCAATATCTTCAAGACAAACTAAAACCTTATCACCCTCCACGTCCTCTAAGATCACGCTCAGCCGGCCTCCTAGTCATACCTAAAACAAACTCAGGCAGATTAGGCGGATCATCATTCTCAGCCTTGGCCCCCACGCTGTGGAACGCACTCCCACCCCACATCCGCCTAACTGAAGATCTAATGTCTTTCCGCAAATTACTGAAAACCTGGCTCTTCCCCTAAAAACCAACCCGTACGCAAACTTACCCAAACAGTATAACAGCAGTGCAATGACACCAATCCAACAAACTACTAGATCCTGAATAACAATAAGACAAATAACAATACAACATCAAGATCCATGTGAGAAATCGACAACTAATAATCCCTAATGTAAACTAAAAGGACAAACAGAATAGAACAAGTAAAATAGACCAAAGTAGTGAAGTGGATAAAAAGAATAAATTATACAATAACAGTAGTGAAGTATAAATTAATGAAACAGATGTAATGAGTGCAATGGACAAAATGATCAAAACGGGTGAAATGAATAAAGAGAACAGGATGGAAAGATGAATACAAGAGTCTGATGAGTACACAGACAGATGACTCCGACCGCATGAGATCATGGCATAAATGGAAAGTACAGAATTGAAGATTCAAGTACCCGAGACGAGAGTAGTACATGAAATAGATAGAGAGCACGGAACAGATACAGTGCGTATGACAAGTGACATTGTCTTAATCTATAATGCTTGATGAATGAACGAAGTGAATGGAGCGGAAGAAATCGGTAGAATGGATGAAGCGCGTGGAATGGATGAGCGCGCTCAGTGGACGAATGCGTTGAGAAGATGAGTGTGTAGATCGAATGAGTGTATAAAACGGATGAATGTATAGAAGCGACGAGTATATTGAGTGGATGAGTGTATTGGACAGATGAGTGTACTGGGCGGATGAGTTTGTAGAGCTGATGAGTGTGTAGAGCAGACGATCGTGTAGAGCGGATGAGTGCATAAGTGAGGAGGAGTGTCTAGAACGCAGGAGTGCATGGAACAGATGAATGTGCAAAGTGAATGAGTGTAGGCCAGATGAGTGTGTAGAGCGGACTTAGCTGCAGAGCGGATGAGTGCAGAAGTGTGGAGGAGTTTTTAGAACGCACGAGCAGATGAATGTACTGAGCGGATGAGTGTATAGAGCAGATGAGTGTATAGAGCGGATGAGTGCACGGAGCAGATGAATGCCTGTGAGGGAACGGCTTTGTAGAACTGATGAGTGCATATAGCAGATGAGTGCGTGGAATGAACGATTGCATCGAGTGGATGAGTGCATAGAGCAGATGAGTGCATGGAGCGGATGGGTGCGCGGAGCGGATGAGTGTGCAGAGCAGATGGGTGCGCAGAGCAGATGGGTGCGCAGAGCGGATGGGTGCGCAGAGTGGGAGGGTGCACAGAGTGGAAGGGTGCGCAGAGTGTAGGAGTCCGCAGAAAGGAGGAGTGCACAGAACGGAGGAGTGTGCAGAACAGAGGAGTGCACAGAATGGAGGAGTGTGCAGAACGGAGGAGTGTGTAGAGCAGAGGTGTGTGTAAGAACAGAGGAGTGTATAGAACAGACTAGTGGGTAGGGCAGAGGAATGTATAGAGCAGACGAGCGCATAAGATCGAATGAGTGCGGAAGGGAGGAGAGGTGCGTAAGAGCGAGTGAGTGCGTAGAGGAGATGAGTGCGTAGAGCGAGTGAGTGGAATACTTCGGAGTGCATGGAATGATTTGGAATGCGTGGAATGGTTCAGAGTCCGTGGAATGGTTCAGAGTGCATGGAATGGTTCGGAGCGCGTCGAATGGTTCAGAATGCATGGAATGGTTCGGTGTGTCTAGAATGGTTCAGAGTGCATGGAATGGTTCGGGGTGTGTGGAATGGTTTGGAGTGCATGGAATGGTTCGGAGTGCATGGAAGGGTTCGGTGTGTGTGGAATGGTTCAGCGTGCGTGGAATGGTTCGGAGTGCATGGAATGTTTCGGAGTGCATGGAATGATTTGGAATGCGTGGAATGGTTCAGAGTCCGTGGAATGGTTCAGAGTGCATGGAATGGTTCGGAGCGCGTCGAATGGTTCAGAATGCATGGAATGGTTCAGAGTGCATGGAATGGTTCGGTGTGTCTAGAATGGTTCAGAGTGCATGGAATGGTTCGGGGTGTGTGGAATGGTTTGGAGTGCATGGAATGGTTCGGAGTGCATGGAAGGGTTCGGTGTGTGTGGAATGGTTCAGCGTGCGTGGAATGGTTCGGAGTGCATGGAATGTTTCGGAGTGCATGGAATGGTTCGGAGTGCGTAGAATGGTTCAGAGTGCGTGGAATGGTTTGGAGTGCAAGGAATAGTTCGGAGTGCGTGGAATGGCTTGGAGTGCGTGGAAGGTTTGGTGTGCGTGGAAGGGTTCGGAGTGTGTGGAAGTGTTCTGAGTGCGTGGAAGGGTTTGGTGTGTGTGGAATGGTTCGGAGTGCGTTGAATGGTTCAGAGTGTGTGGAATGTTTCAGAGTGCGTGGAATGGTTCGGAGTGCGTGGAATGGTTCGGAGTGCGTGAAATGGTTCGGAGTGCGTGCAATGGTTCGGAGTGCGTGTAATGTTTGAAAGAGCATGTAAACCATCCTATCACATCACCATGCTTACTCTCCTCTTTACACCACCATTCAACTACAACACAGAGATACTATGACACCATTCGGTATAGCTGTTCTCATACCAACATCTGCCTCATACTGCACATCAGTCTAACTAATCACTGCTGTTTCACACCCGCCAGCCAGGCGTTCTCCTCAGGCCTAACACTGCCAGAACCGATCTGGATAAAACCTGCCAGAACAAACACATACCCCTGATCTCTCAACCTCCACACCTACCGCTGTGAAGCAGCTAATACATGAATACCACACCAGCTGCACACATAGCCGGTGCTCACAAGCACCTTTGACTCTCTCTACTCTCTCTACTGACTTGAACTTCGGTTCCCGAGGGCGTTCAACCTACCAGCGCCTTCAGACCATAGCAATGGTACATAAGGCGCTATATAAATGCAAAGTAACATAACATAACATACAGCTCTGTTCTGGGATGTTTGAGGTATGCATGGGGTGTGGAGGGGCTTAGGTGGAGGGGGAGAGGAGGAGCATTGAGTAGGGTACAGTTGAGGGAGGAGAGGGTATTGTGTGTATGAGGGGGAGCAAAGGGGGATTGGGTAGCACAGAAGGGAATTAGTTAGGTTTCGGAAATACCATTGTGCAGCTCTAATCTGGGCAGTGGTAAGCATGGTGGAAAGGGTATAGTCTGAAGGTCAGGAGGGTGGAGGAAATTTAACTTTGGTTTAAAGAAACAATGCTATGAGTTCAGGTCAGATGTTATAATCAATACCTTTTTACCTCATTCCACTACTACTCGGAAGTGTGATTAATATGATGAGGGCGAGTTGGACTAGGCGTAAGGAAGGATATCAATAAGTCATCCATTGGAAGTGGAAAATGGTCCTAAGGATGCAGGTGAATTCATGCATGGGACGTGCCTGACACAGCCTCTAGGTTCAAAAACAACTGTGCCTGAGAAAGCGTCTACATTCAAAACATAAACAGTGCCTGAAATGGTGTCTAGATTAAAAACATGAACCTATGTAAAAAAGAAATCAAGCAGAGAATGTAAAAGCCAACGTTTTTTGCTTACCAGGTATGGAACAGACTCAACAAAATGGAAGATGCTAGATGGTGCTTCTAGCAGAGAGACGTTGCTTATCTAATGGGGAAATTGTTTGACAAAATGAACTACTTGTGTCACAATGTGTGTGTGCATTGGTGGTGGTCTGCTATATCGTTCCACCAAGAATGAACATTTAAGACACTCTATTATATTGAAAAGTCATAAACCTTGGTAAAAGACACTGGATAATGTAATGTGCCTTGAAAAATGGGCAGTAGTTAATACAATGTTATGCTCAATGCAATTCTTCTTGCCAATATTGAACTTTCAAGTGATATCTGATTTTCCAAATTGTACAGGAGCTGCAATGCATGTGCTGCAACCAAAGGACATGCAGACATATAAAAGCAGAAAACAAAGGATCACAAAACGTACATCTGGGATTAGATCCATTGCGTAACAAACGTACATCTGGGATTAGATCCATTGCGTAACATCGGGCTGGAATGTATATTGAGCCAGATGCATGAAGAAAGCTGGATCATCAGGAGGAGGTGACAGGCTTGATAACAAGGGCACCGCTATCAAATATAGATGCAAGCACGAGAGGGGTCTACGTGACTGGAGATTCTGGGCCTGATTCACAGAGACATCACGCATGAAGGTGAGACAGACTCATTGTAGAACCAGAATAAGGGTCACATGGCCAGGCCATAGTTTGATACATGTAAAGGAACAATCCAATACTAACAGAGAACATGTCACATGATAAGGACAATTTGATGTGTACAGGCGTAAGACTTGTGCTGCTAAGCCATGCCCCTCAAGGTCACAAGGTCACATTATGTTCAGCTAGCAAGCTCATTCTAATGTAACAAAGTACATTTGTCTTACTAATTTATGTATGATTCTCATTGTGTAAAACCCTAGGAAAACCCCCAAAAATGTCTTTTAAGCATTCAGGATTTTGGGAGAGAGATACTATGTCAGTTGCTCTGTCCATTCTCCTCCAACTGTACAGAAATGAAACCTATCTCCATTGCTGCTGCTATGGATACTGCATTGGATTATTGGGCGGGTTTCTACACACTGCTGACCCCAGTTAACCTTTGTGCGTGCAATGTTATACCAGCATGGGCCTACAGGCATTGGACATATCTCACTAGTGACACATATTTGCCAGATTCTATTTGCTACCAACAAAACTGCAATTGACATAAAATGAAACTATCCATTGCATGACTCCCAATGATCACACTCTGGTCTCTATAGCTATGCAGACGGCGTAATTGTGCAACAGACAACATACCACAAAGATCTTGCATTCAATGGGTGGTGTATATAGCAGCAACTACATGTGTAGTCAAGCTTTCAGAAACATAACTTCATTATTCTGAAAGACCACTTAATGGTACCCATGAAGGCCGGGCGGGCAGTATTATACGTCCATAAGAGCACGGTTGCAGAGCTCCAAAGGGTATAATAAAAAACAGGTATAGGATAGGTCTTGTATAAGAACTTGTAGTCACACCTCTTTTCCTCATTCCAATACTACTCCAGAGTGTGAGTAATATGATGAGGAAGATTAGGACTAGGCGTAACAGAGGATGTCAATATGTCATCCAGGCCATAAGATTATCAATAAATTATCAAGGCATTCCCACACTTACCTTAGGCACTCTTTCTTGCTGTGTCTGAGCACATTGTGGGAGTCATGGCATAGTCAGTGCCACCTGTTCTTGGATGAAAGATCATGCAGAGTTTGGGCAATTCTATTCCAGAGAACAGTTGCATACTTGCCAAGCAACCTTTAGCTGAGCTGCAATGCCTACTGTGAGAATATGTGTTGTGAGCACCACGTTTTCCTTTTCACAAGGGAAATTGGCATGGATATGCAGCAAGTGAGAGCAGCTATCACAGATGAGCTGCACATTGATGGAATGACAACAATTGTACATGCCATACAAATGCACGGGGCTCATTAGGATGTGGGTGGATTTTGTGTTTATGTGAAATATCTCTGTCCGCAGTTCCCCCACCCACCGGCACAAACTGGAGTAATGTACTGGTGGAGGTGGCATTTTCGCAGTAACAGTAAAAGGCATTTTTTTTTACATTTTGTTTCTGCCCATTCCCACCGGCAATGTGAAG